>NC_090444.1:1459452179-1459755209 GCF_031143425.1 Pleurodeles waltl
ATTGCCTGCTTGGAAACGACCAAGAGCATTCCCCCTGAGATGAAGTAGAACTGAAGACCCATGCAGCAATGCTTGTGATCCCAGAATAGGCCTGTGTCAAGACTGGTGCACAGAGCAAACTGCAGAAAAAAGGAGAGCTCAATCCTGAACTTGTTGACCATTCTCCTAAGAGAAAAGGCAAAATGACTGGAGAACCAGCTACAAAGCAGACCCAAAATCAGAGCCCCTCTTCCCTAGAAGTCTCACGCAACCTGGCTGAAACCGAGCCTGCAGGGCATGGGCGTAACCACCCGGAGCTCTTGGGCCCAGGGCGACCCTCCAGGGAAGATCTGTGCCAGGGACAGAGAACCTATCTCACTCTTGAAGGCCTGAGACAGCAAACTGCACAGGAGGAGCAGGGACATGTCAGTGGTACTGTGTTGTGAGGATAGGCTTCTATAAACTGAGGCCAGAAACTTCAAGCCTGGTGCAACCAGGAGGGCAGTAGTACCTCACCGTTACAGAGAGTTTCTCCTCATTGTAGCCCATGACATTCTCCTTGCAGGACATCTAGGCCAAAATAAAACTTGGAATAGGTTGGTTAACAACTTTTACGGACCAGGAAAGTCACAAAATGTGAAAGGACTTTTGTCAGTCCTACACTACCTGCCAAGCCAGTGTATTGGTGGGAGGACGCTTGAATATCCCCTTAATGCCAATACCAGTGGCTGGGGTTCCCCTTGAGAAGATAGGGGTGGACATTGTTGGCACTCTTGGTCCCCAAACACCATCAGAGCACAGATAAATGCTAGTGGTAGTGGATTATGCCAATAGATATCCTGAAGCTATACACCTTAGGACCATGACTGCTCTTGCAGTTTCAAAAGCCCTCCTGGCTATTTTTACCAGAGTATGGTTCCCTAAGGAGGTAGTATCAGACAAAGGTTCAAACATCATGTCTACATACTTAAAACACATGTGAAAGGAATGTGGTGTGACTTATAACTGCACTACCCCATACCATCCTCAAACTAGTGGGTGGGTTGAAAGATTTAACCTGATCCTAAAAGGCATGATAGGAGGACTCCTGAAAAACTCAGAAAGAGATGGGATGTCTTACATTCATGTCTGCCTTTTACCTACAGGAGAGTGTCATAAAGGGACAAAGATTTTCTCCATTTGAACTTTTGTTTTGGCATCCTGTAAGGAGACCACTAAGGCCCTCATTACAACCCTGGCAGTCGGTGTAAAAGTAGCGGTAATACAGTTAATAGGCCGAATCATGACCGTGGCAGTAATCACCAACACAGACATTCACTTTAACACTCCGACCTCCACGGCGGTAACTGCCAACAGGAAGGCAGAAGACAATGTAGTACCCAGGCATTGCAACCCACCCATCCGCCAGCTTTTCCGGGGTGGTACAAACGCCATCAAAAGCATGGCAGAAACAGTACTTTGAAAGGAAACCACTCACCTCTCGACACTCAAGGAAGAACCAGGACGCCATGGTGCCTGAGCTTCAGCTCCTCCTCATACCAGGAGTACCAACGGCAGCGGTGACGACCACGGTGAGTACTACACCTATAACATAGGGGAGGGGGGGAGGAAAAAGAGAGAGACAAACACACGCAACATGCAACATCCCCACCCCCACCCTCACTCACAACACAATACACGCAAACACATGCAACAAGATTACATATACACCCCGTAACCCTCTGGAGTAACGCAAGGACAAAAGTAATTGAGTCAAATGAGTGTTAAATTACAAATAGTCAGAAATACATTAATATTTCAAAAACAGTATTTACAAAATATACAATATGTACAAAAGGTGGGACAATGTCCACTCAAAATGTCTTTTGGCAACTGGGCCAAAACACATAGACCAAGCCCACACTTGACTCCTGCCTCAATAGGAAGAGAACACTGCAGGGGCATCAGGTCGACAACACACAGACACCTCAGGGAAATGGGGAAGGGGGGCCACCTCAGCCAGAAGATGGTATAATGCCACTGTTCCTGGAGGAGGCTTCATGCCCACAACGATGTCCTGGGGAGTGCAAGGCCACAGCCTCTCAAGTCTCTCAAGTGGGTGCTTTGCCCACTGCTTGGTCCTGGGGAGTGCAAGGCCACAGTCTCTCAAGTGGGTGCTTTGCTCATTGCATGGTCCCTCGGAGTGCAAGGCCACAGTCTCTCAATTGGGTGGTTTGCCCACTGCTTGGTCCTGGGGAGTACAAGGCCACAGTCTGTCAAGTGGGTGGTTTGCCCACTGCTTGGTCCTGGAGAGTCCAAAGATACAGTCTCTCAAGTTTCTCAAGTGGGTGGTTTGCTCACTGCTTGGTCCTGAGCAGTGCAAAGCCACAGTCTCTCAAGTCTCGCAAGTGGGTGGTTTGCCCACTGCCTGGTCCTGGGGAGTGCAAGGCCACAGTCTCTCAAGTGGATGGTTTCTTCCCTGGTTTTGGAAGGGGCTTTTTGCCCAGTGTGCTTCATCCTGCCAAGGATAGGGTGAGTGGATGCCTTTCTCCACTGGTTCTGGAGGGGGCTTAGTGCACAGTGTTCTTCATCCTGCCAAGGAAAGGGTGAGTGGATGCCTTTCTCCACTGGTTCTGGAGGGTGCTTTGTGCCCAGTGTGCTTCATCCTGTCAAGGATAGGGTGAGTGGATGCCTTTCTCCACTGGTTCTGGAGGGGCCTTTGTGCCCAGTGTGCTTCATCCTGCCAAGGATAGGGTGAGTGGATGCCTTTCTCCGCTGGTTCTGGAGGGGACTTTTGGTGCCCAGTGTGCTTCATCCTGCCAAGGATAGGGTGAGTGGATACCTTTCTCCACTGGTTCTGGAGGGGCCTTTGTGCCCAGTGATGCAGCACTTGGTGGATGCCAGGTCACAGTCTCTCCCTGGGTGTCAGAGCCACGAGATTTGCAGTGACCAGGATGCATGATAGTCCATGGAGGCAGGGCTACAGTCCATCAGCCAATGACTACGGCTGCACAGTGGTGGTAGTGCCAGTGCTGCTAGTGGTGGGGGGAGGCTCCAGCCCTTCTCCTGCAGCCTTAGACGGCTTCCCACTGGGGCTGCTGCTGCTGGCAGTGGTGCTACTGTCAGTGGTGCAGTTGGCGGTGCTTGCGGCGGTACTTGAGGCAGTGCAGGTGGCAGTGCTGGCCGCGGTTCAGGTGCCGGTGCTGCCACTGGTGGGGGGATTCTCCAGCCCTTCTCCTGCAGCCTCAGACAGCTGTCCACTGGGGCTTCTGCTTCTGACAGTAGTGGTGTTTGCAGTGGTGCTTGCGGTGGTGCAGGTAGCGGTGCTGGCTGCGGTGCAGGTGCTGGTGCTGCCAGTGGTGGGGGGATGCTCCAGCCCTTCTCCTGCTGCCTCAGACGGCTGCCCACTGGGGCTGCTGCTGACAGTAGTGGTGCTTGCGGCAGTGCAGGTGGCAGTGCAGGTGGCAGTGCTTGTAGCGGTGCTTGCAGGGGTGCAAGTGGCGGTGCTGGCCGTGGTGCAGGTGGCGGTGCTGGTGGTATTGCTTGTAGACACCAGGCCTTCACCTGCAGGCTCGGACGGCTGAAGTGCCTTGGCTGGTGTTTTCTGCCCCTTCCTGCCCTTGGCAGATGGTGGTGTCACCTTGGGTCTGGCAGCTGGAGTCTTTGAGGTGGCCTTTCTGGGTGGTTGTGGCTCCTTCCCCTTGCTGGATGCTGTCCCCTTCTTCACCTTTCCAGGTGGCGGAATGCTCTTTGCCTTGGCAGGGTTTGGTGCCACACTGGCTGCGCTGACAGGTGCCCCCGTTGAGCCTCTGACAGCTGCAGGAACCACAGCAGATATGGACTTGGTGGCTGAGGTGCTGGGCTGGGTTTTGGCCACCCAGGCCCAAGGGGAAGGAAAGGGGGAGAGGTAGGGAAAAGGTCAAAGTTTGCCAGGAAAAGCTTCCTAAGGACATTGTGGCGGGAAGAGGGTGAAAGTTTGGGAGTGGAGGAAGAGGGAGTGGATGTAGGAGGTATCAGTCTACTTTGTTTAGGTGCAGGTGCATTAGCTGGATCCTGTTGTGAGTTGGATGGCTGTTGGGTGGGTGTGTCCTTGCGTTTTTGTAAATTGTGAGGAAGGGTCACAGACACAGTGGTAGAGGACACAGGGGACGTGTGCATGGATGTGGGGGTGGTGAATGCCAGTGAGGGGCGTGTAGTGGTAGGCGTGGTGGTGATGGAGGTAGAGGATGAGGATGTAGTGCATGCAGGTGTGAGTGGAGAGGCTACTGGGAGGGAGGTGGAGGAAGAGGAGGAGGGAGACACAGGCGAGGCAGTTGATTTTGGTGTGTCTGCATGGGGATGGAGCTTGTGTGAGTGCCTGTGAGATGAAGTGTGGTGCTTGTGTTTGCCTGAGCCACTTCCGGGTGTTGATTTGGGTGAATGCTGGTCTGAAGGTGTGCTTGGGATAGGCTGGGGTTGAGGGGATTGGGACTGGGTAGAGGAAGTTGGAGGGAGGAGGCTAGAGACAGGGACAATGGCTGCCATCAGTGAGGAGGCCAGAGCCTGGAAATGCATCACAAATTGCAGAGCTAGTCACCAGCCCATGGGGTACATAGCATAACACCATCAGCTGCACACCTGTAACAAACAGGGCCCTGACCAGTAGTAGATTCCCGCTAACACCATCGGGGTTGGAGTGCTTCAAAGCCTGCCCAACAAGGAACCTACCCTGCCATGTTCGCCCTGGCCTAGATGCACCCACAGTCCACATTCACATCCAGGTAAAACCTTAACACGCGCAAAGTCATGAATCTGATTTTGTACTCACCCCTTTGTGGCTGTTGTGATGCCCTCAAGCGCCCATCCAACTACGGATAGGCCACCGCCAGGATGCAGAACATCAGGGGGGTCAGTTTACAACAGGCACTCCTTCCTCTTTGGGAGGCCAACCCAAGCTGGGCCTCCACTGTCTTCCTTGCCCAGCGGCGCAGGTCCTCCCACCGCTTGTGTCAGTGGCTGCTCTGCCTGTCAGAGACCCCAGGGTCCGCACCTCCTTGGCAATGGCATGCGAAATACCCTTTTTCTGATAGGCGCTGACCTGCTGGAAAAATACAGCAGAAAAGGGATTAGTCATACCGTCCAGACTATCACACTCATTGCCCACCATGTCCCTCCCATCCCCTAACGCACATACATTGACCACCATGCATCACCCTGCCCAGGACACCTCAGCACCGCCCTACATGTGGCTTACACACACAGCACTCCATATATTCATGGCCCACGCATCATGCTCACAGTGTACTCACCTGTTTGTCTGGAGGACCATAGAGTAAAGTGTACTGGGGTAGGACCCAATCCACCAGTCTCTCCAACTCCTCTGCAGTGAAGGCGGGGCCCTTTCCACAGACACATGAGCCATTGTCGCTTCCAGACACAGGTCACAACTGCACTTGCAGTGTAGGTCCTCTCCTGTTGAGGGTCAGGTAGCAAGTGAGTGAATAGATGGAAAATGGCGGTCACGTACGCAGTGGTGCGTACTGTCACCACCGGCATACATCGCCATTGGCTCCTGGAACCCATAAGGCCCAATGATAACCAATGTGAAGTTGCATGGTGGTCGGCGACCGCCGATCGCAACAGCGCACAACGCCAGAGGAGTTACCTCATTTCCACTTGTCCCTCTTCACAGGTAAGGCAGCTGCAATTTCAGGGGGGCACAGGCCATGGCACCTAACGGCTTCACAGCAGACATTGGCATATCAACTGACTCTCGGATTCACATACTGGTTCTGAAAATGAAGAGATGCATCATTATTTCAATAGATGTGTGAATATGACTCTCTGCTCACCATTTTCCTCCCTAGGTTTCAACCGCTGAGGATGAATATGAAATGGAGACATTCTCCAGTGTACAGACCCCTAGTGGACCTTGCGACAATGGAGGACAGACACATTATCCTAACCTACGGACTTGATTGTGCCACAATCCAAGACCTGTGTGCCCAATTGGAGCCAGACCTGATGTCAGCTAACTGCCAGCCCCCAGGTATCCTCCCTCTAGTGCAGATCCTGTCAGTGCTTCATTTCCTGGCAAGTGGTTCCTTCCAAACAACAGTGGCCATGGCATCAGGCATGTCTGAACCAATGTTCTCCAACGTGGTGACCAGAGGATTTGGCCACAGTGAAAGTTGACTTTTATGCCCTGGGACATATCCCCAACATCACTGGTTCCATTGATGGTACTTATGTAGCATTTGCCCCCCTCCCCCCGGAGAAATGAACAAGTGTTCAGGAATAGAAAAAGCTATCATTCTCTGAATGTGCAGATGGTGTGTTTTGCGGACCATTAGATCTCCCATGTGAATGCCAAGTATCCTGGCTCTGTGCATGACACCTTTATCTTGAGGAATAGCAGCATCCCATATGTGATGGCTCAACTCCAGAGGCAGCAGGTGTGGCTAACAGGTAAGTCCAAGGTCCCCACTCAGTATATGTTGGTGTCTGGGTATGGGGTTGTCCCTAAGGGTTATTGGGGGTTATTCCAACTTTGGAGGAGGTGGTAATCCGTCCCAAATGTGACAGATTTACCACCAGCCGTATTACGAGTTCCATAGGATATAATGGACTCGTAATACGGCTGGTGGTATATCTGTCACTTTACCGTCACTTTTGGGACGGATTACCACTTCCTCCAAAGTTGGAATAACCCCCATTGTGTGTCTAACAGTTGTCCCTCGATATTTGCAGGTGACTCTGTTTACACCAACCTCTCATGGCTACTGACCCCAGTGAGGAATGCCAGGACAAGGGCAGAGGAACATTACAATGAGGCACATGGGCGAACAAGGAGGATAAATGAGAGAACCTTCGGACTCCCTAAGGGCAGGTTCCGGTGCCTCCATCTGACAGGTGGATCTCTGTACTACTCACCCAAGAAGGTGTGCCAGATCATTGTTGCATGTTGCATGTTGCACAACCTGGCCTTGAGACGCCATGTGCCTTTTCTGCAGGAGGATGAGCCTGGAGATGGTCTTGTGGCAGTGGTGGAGCCTGTGGACAGTGAGGAACAGGAGGCAGAGGATGAAGATGTTGACAACAGAAGCTCTTTCATACAGCAGTACTTCCAGTGACACACAGGCAAGACACTGTAACTTCACTTTACATTTCATATTTCTGTTGGACATTGGACATGGCAGCAAGATTTCCCTATGTCTATGGCCACTTACTGTACCCTTTGGCATCTCTATTTTCAGATCTCTGTGCCCCACTCTGGCTCCTGGTGTGTTTGCTGCTGCCCACTACAGATCATACCAATGTATATATAACTGCACATATGAATTGCAGTGTTTTCAGATGGCTGCACTAATACTTATTTCCAACAATTGACAGACTCCAGATTTGTATTTGTTCCAAGGGTGTTTATTTAAGTGCTAATAAGTAGAGGGGGATGAACAATGGGCTGGGGTGATGGTGGAGGAATGTCCAGTTAGAGTCCAGTCTCTTGGTATCACAGGTGCATTGTCCAATGGGGCATAGGAAGGGGAGCAATGGCAGTTCAAGGTGGACAGGGTGACAGAGTGGGACACAAGGGTGACAATCAGGAGAGTCTTAATTCCTGGCAGGGGTCATGGGAATGTTCTATGGCTTCTGCCTGGATCGCAGGGACCGTTTGTGGGGTGGTTCTCCTTCTGCAGGGGGTGGGGTGCTGGTGGCCTGTTCACTAGCACCGGCAGAGGTGGAGGGCTGTTCATTGGTGTGGCTAGTGTCAGGGGCCCATTGTTGTGCCACTGCCTCCCTCATGGTATAGGCTATGTCAGCCAGCACCACTGCAATGGTGTCCAGGATAGTGTGGATATATATGAGGTCCTCTCTGATCCCCAGGTACTGTCCCTCCTGCTGCTGGTTGGTCTCCTGCAACTTGGCCAGTATCTGGCCCAAGGTCTCCTGGGAATGGTGGTATGCCCCAGGATCCATGCAAGTGCCTCGTGGATAGTGGGTTCTCTGGGTCTGTTCTCCCCCTGTCACACAGGAGTCCTCCTAGCTTCCCTGTTGTCCTGTGCCTCTGTCCCCTGAACTGTGTGCCCACTGCCACTGACCCCAGGTCCATGATTTTCTTAACAAAGAAGCTTTGGCGCATACCCAATTGGCATATCTAATTTACTTAATAGTCCCTAGTAAAGTTCATTGCATGTGTCTACGGCCTGTATAATAAATGCTACTAGTGGGCCTGAAGCACTGAGTGTGCCACCTGCTTGAGTAGCCCAGAAACAAGCTCTGTGACGTTTAAACAGCCATCTCGACCTGGCAAATGAATCCTCTTTCCAGGCCTAAACATTTCCTTTTTACATGTCTATATAAGTCTTCCCTAAGGATGTGATCCAGAAGGTAGGGTGCCATATATTTAAAAGGCAGTACATGTATTGCTAGTGAAAAACTGCTTACTTAATTTCTCGCTACTGCAAGGCTTATCTCTCCCCAAGAGAACATTGGGGTTTCCTTATTACATTTTATAAGTGTAATTCCCAATCTGTGTGAGATACATTTGTAAACTTTGGTGATTCTGAACTTACAACTCAAAACTACTACTCATGGTAAAATCAGATTTTAAATTGCAGTTCTAAAAATGCGCCTTCTAGAAAGTTGGCATTTTCTTACTTTCAACATTTTGTGTCTCCAATACACATCTTGGATGGGGTGACAGCAAGACTTATCCATTCCATCTAGATAGCCACACACAAAAGGAGCATAGTTATGACTAATAAGCCATCAACATCCTTATGGGCCTTCCTGGGCAGGATGGGTGGGAGAGGCTGACAATTACACCTGAAACGGGAGTGTCCCGCCAAACAAAAAAAGCTGCATTCCCCCCTGCAGTGAGTCTGGAGCCAGGGCAGGGAGGGAGGGCTTTGGTGCACCTCAAAGGCCATTCTTTGAAGTCTCCTCCATTTCAAAGGCACTACTAGGTACAAGTACTGGGTCTCTGACACCACTAACTCAGTACACTCTTGGACCTGTGGTTACTTTGGTAGGAAGAAGGACTGCTGTGCTGCTACAAGGACTGTCACTCTGCTGAACTGCTACTCTGCTGGTTTCCTGCTTTGTTGAGCTGACTTGCTGCTCTCCTGCCTTGGAGTACGAAGGACTGGATCTGCATTTCTCCACTTGCTGTAAGTCCTGCTCTGCCAAGTAGTTTTAACGTGGGCCAGTGCCCTTGGAAGTGTGTGTAAAATGCTGCAGCTGCCAGAAGATGCTCATTGCCACTGTTGTGCTGATTGGAACCAATGCATCACCTGCTGTGAAATTGGGATCGATGCATCACGGCCACTGCAGGGACTGGACCGGTGCATTGCTCTTGGGAGCTGCTGCATTTCCCCAGAACCACCACTTCAGAACCAATATTTTGCTGCCACTGCATATAGAAGATCGACATATTGCCCTTCTGCATCGACTGCGCATTCAGAACCGCTGCACCCGGAACCGGTGCATCGCACCCAGACATGATGCATCACCACCGTTGCATAGAGAATTCTGGTGCAACTCTCCAAGTTCCTGGGATCACTGACACACCTTAGGCTGCACCAAGGAGTAGGGCACTGTTACGCAGCAGACCTTGGACGGGTCCTGTGACTGGCCAATGCTCTATTGTAGGTGGCCTGAACTCTTGATTTTGTCCATGTCCAGTGCAACCAGATATCCCACTTATGAAATTTTAGCTATTAAGCACTATTATACAATTGAGCATTATGACATTTTTGTCTTGTTTTGTTAATTGAATAAGTTCTATTTTTCCAGCCTTGTGTGGATCATTTCTGTGTGGTGTTTTTTTTTTTTTTGGAAGGAAGTGTTTTGAACATTATTTACACAGTTACACATTTCATCTTATGTTAAGCCAGACTGCTCTCTGTAAAGCTACCAGAGGGTGAGCACAGCTTAACTTTTAGTATGTATCTGACTAACCCTGGCTAGTAATGTGGTTCCTGCTTGTACAGGGTGCATATCTCTGCCAACCAGAAACACAATTTCCAGCAGTAAGTTAAAAGGAAGCTGTCAGTAACCCGAAGGGCTGGAATCACCCTGGAGGAGGCTTCTTGGTGGAGTTTGTAGGTCTATCAATCAATCAATCAATCATTAAATTTATAAAGCGCGCTATGTACCCGTTAGGGTTTCAAGGCGCTAAGGGGGGGGGCAGCTGCTATTGGTCGAAGAGCCAGGTCTTGAGGAGTCTCCTGAAGGTGAGGAGGTCCTGGGTCTGGTGCAGGGGGGTCGAGAGGGAGTTCCAGGTCTTGGCGGCGAGGTAGGAGAAGGATCTGCCGCCAGAGGTCTTGCGTTGGAATCGGGGAATGATGGCGAGGGCGAGGTTGGCAGAGCAGAGTTGGCGGGAAGGGACGTAAAAGTTGAGTCTGTTGTTCAGGTAGGCGGGTCCGGTGTTGTGTAGTGCTTTGTGCGCGTGGGTGAGGAGTTTAAAGGTGATCCTCTTGTCCACGGGGAGCCAGTGGAGGTCCTTCAGGTGGTGGGAGATGTGGCATCGGCGGGGTATGTCGAGGATCAGGCGGGCGGATGCGTTCTGGATGCGTTGGAGTCGTTGGATGTCTTTTGCTGGGATGCCTGTGTAGAGTGCGTTGCCGTAGTCAAGTCTGCTACTGACGAGGGCCTGGGTCACTGTTTTTCTGGTTTCCGTCGGGATCCACTTGTAGATTCTACGGAGCATGCGAAGGGTGTTGAAGCAGGAGGAGGAGACTGCGTTGACCTGTTTGGACATGGTGAGGGCGGAGTCGAGGATGAAGCCGAGGTTGCGTGTGTGGTTGGCTGGAGTGGGGGGGGTACCAGCACGGTGGGCCACCAGGAGTCGTCCCAGGCCAAGGGGGTGCGTCTGAGGATGAGGACTTCCGTCTTGTCGGAGTTTAATTTCAGGCGGCTGTTTCTCATCCACTCGGCGATGGATATCAATCCCTCATGGAGGTTGGCTTTGGCGGTGTGTGGGTCATTGGTGGGGGAGAGGATGAGCTGGGTGTCGTCGGCGTAGGAGAGGATGCTGAGGTTGTGCTGACGGGCCAGTTGTGCGAGGGGTGCCATGTAGACGTTGAACAGCGTTGGGCTTAGCGAGGAGCCTTGGGGGACGCTGCAGATGAGGTTGGTGGCTTCGGAACGGAAAGGTGAGAGTCGGACTCTCTGGGTTCTGCCGGAGAGGAATGAGGAGATCCAGTTGAGGGCTTTGTCTTGTATTCCGGCTTCGTGGAGACGAGTTAGTAGGGTGCGGTGGCAGACAGTATCGAAGCCAGCGGAGAGGTCTAGGAGGATGAGGGCTGAAGTTTCGCCGTTGTCCATTTGCTGTCTGATGTCATCTGTGGCAGCGAGGAGCGCAGTCTCGGTGCTGTGATTGCGTCTGAATCCGGATTGGGAGGGGTCTAGGATGGAGTTGTCCTCGAGGTAGTGGGTGAGCTGGGCGTTGACGATCTTCTCGATGACCTTCGCTGGGACGGGGGAGGAGGGAGATCGGGCGGAAGTTTTTGAGGTCGTTGAGGTCAGCCTTGGGTTTCTTGAGGAGGGCTTGGAGGTCGGCGTGCTTCCAGCTGTCCGGGAAGGTCGCAGTATCGAAGGATAGGTTGATGATCTTACGAAGTTGGGGGGCAATGGTGGAGTCGGCTTTGTTGTAGACGTGGTGTGGGCAAGGGTCTGAGGGGGATCCTGAGTGGATGGAGTTCATGGTCTTTCGGGTTTCGGCGTCATCTACGTGGGTCCAGGTGGTGAGGCGGTCGGCGTAGGAGGAGTTGTCGGGGGTGGGGTCTGGCGGAGGTGTGGTGTTGAGGCTGTCGTGGATGGCGGCGATTTTCTGGTAAAAGAAGGTGGAGAGTGCGTCGCAGAGTTTCTGGGATGGTGGGACGTCGTTGACGTTGGTGCTGGGGTTGGAGAGCTCCTTCACGATGCAGAAGAGATCCTTGCTGTCGTGTGCGTTGTTGTTTAGGCGTTCTGTGAAGTAGGAGCGTTTGGCGAGTCGGATAAGTTGGTGGTGCTTGCGGGTAGCTTCCTTGTGGGTAGCCCACATTTTCCCGTCACTCATAATGGCTTTGTCGGATGTGAAAGAGACAGTTTTTTACCTCCATTGTGCAACGAGTATTCAGATGATCACTAATCTCAAAAGAGGAAACACTGAAATATTTTCTGCATGGTTTTAATCTTAAAATGGAGAGTAATCTATACAGTCATCACACAAAATCTGTTCCACAATTTAGATCCAAGATAGATTAAGGATCTTCCTCCCCATTTAGTTTTTTTGACTGGAGGAATGGATACAAGGGCAGCAGAAGAGGATCTGAGTTGCCTTGTGGGGACATAAAAAGAGGCAAAGGTTTTCAAAAGCGGTGGGCCTTTGCCATATAAGGCTCTGTGAATTTGGCAAAGAGATTTGAATTTTATCCTGTGCTCCATGGGGAGCCACTGCAAAGAAGATAGAGTTGCACTGGCCGATTTATGACTTAGAATTTTAAAAAGAAGGTGGGCAGCAGCATTTTGAACCACCTGAAGTTTTTTCACCACATATTTTGGTGCTCCACGAAACAGAGCATTCCCATAGTCCAAGCGTGAAATTATTAGGGCCTGTATGATAAGCCTTTTTGCAGTGAAAGGGAGAATTTTTCGAATTTTCCTAAGCAGTCTGAATAGAACGAAACAGGATGAGAATATTATTTTTGCCTGATGCTCCATTGATAGCCAAGGGTCTAGCCACACTCCTAGACTCTTAATGTTTGCCTTCGGAGGGGAGAAGGTCTCCCAATGGCCTGTGAACCGGAGAAGCTAAGTTAGGATTGGCCTGGGCCCCCAAAAACATAACCTCCATCTTCCCTTCATTCAGCTTGGAGTCCCGCATCCACTTGGAGATCGCCTGCAGACAAGGAGTAAGTTGAGAAGCGAGGAAGTTGTGGTCAGTGGAGAGAGAGACCACCAGCTGAGTGTCATCAGCATAGGACATAGGAAAAAGTCCAAAGGGTTGCACTATTTTAGCCAGTGGGCCCATTTAAATGTTAAATATTGTAGAGCTCAGAGAGGAGCCCTGTGGCACTCCCCAGCTGCTCTTAAATCAGTTGGAGTAAAAGGACTGGTCCAGCACTTGAAATGAACGTGCATCCAAGAAGATGAGAACCAGCGTAGAGCATTTCCTGAAATAACGCTTTCCCTCATTCTTTGAAGTAGAATCCGATGGTCCACCGTATCGAAAGTGGCTCTCAGATCTAATAACATTATTACTGATGCCCTGCCCTGCTCCATACATTTCCTTGCTTCTTCAGTAACCACAATCAATACGGACTCTGTACTGTGTAACGGTCTGAAACCCATTTGGGAGGTAATGCAAAAGGTTGTTCTCCTCCAGAAACTTTGAAAGATGAGTATTACTGTGTTTTTCCAGTATCTTCGCATGGGTGGGAAGCATGGAAATGGGTCTGTAATTATTGAGTGAGACCGGGTCAAGATTGGGCTTTTTAAGCAGTGGCTTAACAATTGCATGTTTCCATTGTGGAGGGACGATGCCAAATGATAGTGATAGGTTTAGTAACTCTGTTAAAAGTGGTACTATGACGGAGGCCCCTGGTCCTAAAATTGACAGCAGAGTCGAATCCTGCGGAGAGCCAGACTTTAGTGGGGATATTGCTGACAGGAGAGTTTCAGAGGAAGGAGGAGGAATCTGCGTGAACCGTACAGGGCTCTTAAAGCCATGATCTTCTGTGGCTAGTGGATGGTGCATGGTTGTCTGAAAGCATGCATGAACATCCACAATCTTTTACTGAAGAAATAAAGAAAAGCATTACTGTGTTCATGAGAGTCCTCTACAGCTTTAGTATGCACCTCGGAAGCAGTTAAATCTTCTAAAATATGAAAGATTTATTTTGACGAATTAGAGCTCAGCTCTATTTTCTCTGCATAGTACGTGTTTTGTGCTTTTTGAAATTCGGCATGAAATCTTCTAATCGCCTTCCTATATTCTTCCTTGGAGGGACTATCATAGCTTTTCCTCCATTTCCGCTCACTCTGCCTACATTCCCTCTTTATCATACTCAAGTGGGTAGAAAACCAGGGTGCACTTTTTTTATGACCCCTGGGTCTGGATGTAAGTGGAAGAATTACATCTAAGATTTGCCTAATCCAGTTGTTGAATAAGTCTGATGAGGTGGCTATGATCCCATCCAAGGTGGGAACAGATTTATCCAGGCTGGATATCCATTCTTTACTCTTGAGCCTATGCCAGCGCCTGTACGGTTGTTTAATGATTTTGGGAGGTTTATCAAATCCTTGGGCTGGGAGGGAAAGAGAAATTAGAAAGTGGTCCGACCAAATCAATGTGGTGGTGGGCAGGACCGTTCATTTGGTTAAGTTACTAAAAACTAGGTCAATAGTGTGACCTTTAATCTGGATAGGACCTTTTATTCGTTGGGCGAGGTCTAAGGCTTCCATATCAGGAATCAATTTCTTGGCGGAGGCATTATCCTGATCCTCCGCATGAATATTGAAATCTCCCAGGAGTGTAAAATTTGGCTTATTGCATGTTAGTTCCGCCACCTGCTCTGATAATGCATGAAGAAAATGTTGAGCTGTGCTGGGGGGGAGGGATGATACACTAAAGCCCCTGAAAAACTGAATTGGGGTTTTATACGAAAAGAAAAAAAACATGCTCTCACAGTCAGCCAGGTTAAGGGGATAGGTGGTGACCTGCATTGGATCCGTAACTATGATGGCAATCCACCCCCCCTTTCCCAGACCCTCTATCCTGCCTTAGTATAGAGTATTCTTTAGGGAGGGCCAAATTGATGTCAGGCACAGACCCTTCATGAAGCCATGTTTCCGTAAGGAATAGGGCTATGGGTTTCAATTCATTAAGTAAAAGATGAATGTCCAATTTGTGTGCAGCTAATGAACTGCAATTTGTCATAAGAAATAGATTACAAGGGCGAACCTCTGGTAGTCGTAGGTTCTGATGAGTGCCCCCGGGAAGGATAAAAAATGGCTGCCATCTCAGAGTATCGATATCGGCAGGCCACACACTTTCGTGGAAGCGGCTGATCAGGGCCTATTCGAGTGCCTCAAGTAGAGCAGCCGTTATCGCAATTCAATTGAGTGACGAAAAATGTAAAATACGAATAGTAAAAAGATAAAAAAAGTCCCCCGCCGTTACCATCTCCGGCCTCTAAACCCGGACCGAGGGCGACAATAAAAGAACAGCCTTGTTCCCCAAACATTATAGTATAACAGTTTAAAATGTTTTATAAATCCTAAAATGTTAACTTCCTAGCAAACAATAAAAAATGCACAGTCACATGTGGCTGTGTCTTCAAACTATCCGCTGCGCGGCCGTGTCATAGCCACCTTTATTTGGTCCGTTTCCAGGAGGATCAGACGGCTACCCTGCTGACCTCCAAAGATGGCTGCTGAGGAAAGTGTCCACGGGAAGGATAAAAAATGGCCGGCGTCTCAGAGTATTGAGATCGTCAGGCCACACTCTTTCCTGGTATCGGCTGATCAGGGCCTATTCGAGTGCCTCAAGTGGAGTAGCCGTGATCGCCAGTTCAAGTGAGTGAGGAAATTTTTTAAATACAAATAGTAAAAAGATTTTTTTTAAAAACCTTTTGCCCTCTGTTACCACCTCCGGCCTCTAAACACAGACTGAGGGTGGCAATAAAAGAACAGCCTCGTTCCCCAAATATTATAGTAAAACAGTTTAAAATGTTTTATAAATCCTAAAATGTTAGATTCCTAGCAAACAATAGAAAATACACAGTCACCTGTGGCTGTGTCTTCAAGAGATCTGACTGGTGCAGTGGAAGTACTCAATTTATGTTTGGATGCCATGATGGCAAGAGATAAATGTGTAGTCTAAGCCAGGGCTCTTATAGGGCATGGACATATGTCTGGTTTACCAATGTTACATTCAAGTCACAATAAATGACAACCCAGGTGATGCTAAAGGAGATGAGTAACCTGTTCATTTGAGAGACAAAAGGTGGTCCTAACATCCAACGGGGTGAATATATATGCACAAAAATTATATGTATCCTCTGAATCAAGAGTTTCATACAAATATATCAGACATTTGCCTCTGTTCATGTATGGAGATGTTTAAATGTGAGATGTTTATGGATTAGTACAGCTATCTCGTGTTTTCTAGGTGGGTGGTCAACTCCTGTCTGGCCCCTTGCTGGAGTCAGCATTCTAGCATTTATGATGTGGCCCACCCAGTCTTTCTGGTGCTTGTTGCTTTCTGCAAAAGAAACTTTTGTCTCAGGACGGCTATACCGGGATTCCTCTGGCCCCGGTGGGTAAGGATTTTCTTTTACTTGCAATTAAAAAGCCAATTCGAGAATATCCAGGGCTGTGGGCACTTTAGGGGTTGCAGACTTTGCTGGTGCACTGTTCATAATTGTTTTAGTGAACAAGAGTTGTTGAGCATGCTTGGGTATAGGCTTAGAATGGCATAGTAAGTATGGAGGAAGCCAGAAGGAAACAGTTCAGCACTCCTGTAAGAAGTAGAAAAGTAGACAATGGAGAATTCTTTTTGGAGAGGTGAGCCTGGGACAGTTCTTGGGCCCACAAACAGAAGGAGACAGTGATGGCACAAGGCGTTAAAGCCTGCAAAGAAATTAGCCCTGGATAGAAAAATGTCTCTGCCCTATCATATTCTTGTAAGGAGCAATGTCAGAAGCTCAGCAGGCATGCCACCCAGTCATTGCAAGGATGCTAGGTGAGGGGGGCCATCATCCTCAATGGAAAGTTGAAAAAAGGACTGTCAGGATCATAGCGCCCTCATGCATTTTTGGTGTGACCCTCCTGCTCTATTGCCATAGAAGATGGTTCATGAGGATGGTCAGCACATCCCATTCGAGAGGGATTGGGAACTGTTGGAAACACTTGCTTTGGCTCTAAGAGGAAGGAGACCCCTGAAGCAGATAGATCACAGGTGAACAGGCATTGGGAGAAGAAGCCAGCAGCAGGCTGGTATGTATGGTCCACAAAATCCCATTTCTCTGGACCCAGCAAGTGGTCAAGCTATATTATACACTGTGACAGTCAGCCTCCAGAGGCGCCCAGCTGCTTTCCTGGGTTGTGGCTGGGGCCCCAGTGGCCCTGGGAGAAAGGTCTTCACTAAAGGAGTGACAACATGATGGGGCAATCAGGTCCTTGGGTGGCAAGAGAGGGCCCAGTGGAATAAGTAGTTCTGGAGGTTTGTGGCATCTCTTCAAGCTGGTGGAGGAACATGTGAGGCAGTTTCATTGCCATATAGCAGTCGCCATGAGGGTTTGGCTCCACTGGTTTATGAGCAAAGCCGTGCTCCCTCTCTGGAAGGAAGAGGTCTGAACTGCAACACTCTGCCTGTCTCTGCAACGCCTGTGTGTGCAGCTTCACTGCCACTTTGACTTGTCATTTAAAAGTACTTGCAAAGCCTTAAACTCCCCTTTTTCTACATATAAGTCACACCTAAGGTAAGCCCTAGGTAGCCCATAGGGCAGGGTGCTCTGTGGGTAAAAGGAAGGACATGAACATGTGTGTTCTATATGTCCTAGTAGTGTAAAAATCCTAAATTCATTTTACACTGCTGTGAGGCCTGCTCCTTTCATGGGATAGCATTAGGGCTACCCTCATATACTTTTTGAGTGGTAGATTCTGATCTGAAAGAGGAAGCCAGGTCATATTTAGAATGGCCAGAAAGGTGATACAAAATCATGCTTAATGGTGAAGTTGGAATTTATATTACGATTTCAGAAATGCTACTTTTAGAAAGTGAGCATTTCTCTACATTTAAATCCTTCTGTGCCTTCTAATTCACGTCTGGATAGGTTTAGTTTACAGCTCCTTTGTGCATTCACTCAGACAACCCCAAACACAGGATGCTCAGTCACACTTGCACACATCTGCATTTTCAATAGGTCTTCCTGGACTGGGAGGGTGGAGGGCATGACACTTACATTTCAAAGGACAGTAGCCTGCCCTCACACAAAGGACTGCCACACCCCCTACTGGGACCCTGGCAGACAGGATGGAACTGAAAGGGGACCTTGTGCACTTCTAAGCCACTCTTTGAAGTCTCCCCTTTTCAAAGGCACATTTGTGTATTTAAGCAGGGTCTCTGACCCTACTAACTGAGACACTTTTTGACAAGACACTCTTGTCACAGACACTTCCTGGAGAAAATCCTGAACCAGAACTTGCAACCTGCAAGAAGAACTGCCAGGCTGCCCAAAGGACTCACCTGACTGCTTTTCTAAGAAGGACTGCTGCCTTGCTGTTGCCCTGCTGCCTTGTTGCTCTCTGGTTGTGCTAAGAAGTGCTCTCCAAGGGCTTAGATAGAGCTTGCCTCCTGTTCCCTGAAGTCCCAGGACCAAAAATACTTCCCTCCTACAAGAAGAACTCCTTGTGCAGCAGAAATCGACACACATCCTGAAGAAAATGACACACAGCCTGCATTGCGGTGAAAGATTCACTGCATGCCGAACAGGCATGACGCAGCCCATCTTCGCAAGGAGAAGATCGACGCAGCGTAGCGACCGAAAGTTTGACGCACGGCCCACTGGATCGACGCACATCCGAGCTGGAACAATTGAGCCCGACTTCCTACGAGGAATCGATGCAGAGCCTGCTGTGTGGTAGAAATTTCCACGCAATGCCCACCAGATCGACGCAGCCCCTGTGACTTTGTCCTGCATGCGCCGGATTTCAACGCATGGTCCCTGGGCATCCGAAAACCCTGCAACCCAAAGAGGACCCAAGACCGTGCGGCGGAAATCA
Source organism: Pleurodeles waltl (assembly GCF_031143425.1). Taxonomy (NCBI): domain Eukaryota; kingdom Metazoa; phylum Chordata; class Amphibia; order Caudata; family Salamandridae; genus Pleurodeles; species Pleurodeles waltl. Next base: position 1,459,470,888 of record NC_090444.1, read on the forward strand.
ATGCAAAACCTTCCCTGCGTGGAAAATAAACAATGGATCGCTCTGTGCGTCCCGAGAAATCAACGCACACCTCCCTGTTTTCCACGCATCTCCTCCTCTGCAGTTCCTTGTAGAGATTTTGAACGCAAACCAGGTACTTTGTGCTTGCAAGAGACATTTTTTGCTTTTAAGAGACTAAAGACACTTTATATAATTTCTACAGTGATATTTTCAACATATACTTATTGCATCTTAATTGTTTTCACTTGCATTTTATCAGATAACTATTATATATTTTTCTAAACACTGTGGTGTATTTTTGTGGTGCTATACTGTGTTATTGCATGATTTATTGCACAAATACTTTACATGTTGCCTTCTAAGTTAAGCCTGACTGCTCAGTGCTAAGCTACCAGAGGGTGGGCACAGGATAATTTGGATTGTGTGTGACTTACCCTGACTAAAGTGAGGGTCCTTGCTTGGACCCGGGGTAACCTGACTGCCAACCAAAGACCCCATTTCTAACAAGTTCAATTGGTTAAAATGAGTGCGCCCACCTTAATGCCTGCTTTGAGCAGGCAATAAAAATAATGACAAAAATGGTGCAGGGAAATCTTGTAGATTTCACTGTGCCGTTTTTGCGGGCCTCCTAATGGTGAAACAGCCCCCTTGCATACATTATGCCTGACGCAAGCATAATGTGGCACAAGGGGTCTCAAAATGGTGGAATGCATGCATTCCGCCACTTTGTATATATGGCTTGGGGCAAATTGTCTCCTTGAGTCACATTAATGTAAAATAAATGACCCTAGTATGGCGCAAGGAGGGGTTAGGGCCTTGTAAAGCTGGCCCTAACTCAATTGGCTATTTGTTCCTTTAGTTGTAAATACATTAAATAAATACAGTGAAACATGAAATGGTCCAACATACAAACATGTAAAACACATTACATACATTTTCATGTACTTCAATTTTGAAAAGAGCTATATGTCTTAAGGTTAGATAACATGGAAAGATATATCTGGTTTCATGCTCTCAAAAATGCCTCCTTTATATTAACCTAACAAATATAGTTTAACAAAAAAGCTAGTTTTCGTTCAGCAGTAGTAGCTATGCTCCTTGACCTACCCTCACACATTCTACTGGTCTAGATGCAGGAATCGAGATGTCTCAACTCAACTGTATCACATTATTACAGTTCAGAAGGTTGTCATTTTCTTATTATATGTGACTAGTTATGTAATAGCTATAACTGGCAGCCCTTGCTGCATAGCACATGCTGCACCAGTTCAAGGCAGTGCGTTTCATTGGCACACCACCTAAGTTGAACCAACCTCTCCACCCAGAATTGGTTCAGGAAGAGTGGTACCAGCACATTGTTTTCCCTTCCTGGCGTCTTTTCAGACACCTTCAGGTGGCACTCACATTGTTCTGCTTAATAACCTCTGCTTGTTTCCACTGGATGACATACACCATCTCAAACTGAATGCTTCCAAAACTGGAATACACTCATGTGGTGAAAATTATGACCCAGTGGCCTGATGATCTGGGATCACTTCCCAGAACATCTAAGGAAGTAAAAAACCTTGCAATTACCATGGACTAGAAGTTATGAATTGAATGCCCAAGTGGACAAATTAGCAATATGAAACTTCATTACTATGAAAACTCTGTAACATATCTGGGATTCCACCCAAGGTCCAGGCTACTATGCCTTTTGTACTGATTAAACTAAATTACGTCAATGTCCTCTACCAATGGTCACCTTTATTAACCATGAAAAGACTACAGAAAATTCAGAAATCTGATTCCAGATTACTCCTACATGTAAAGCCACAAACCAACATCTCTCTGCCTTGGGGGTCCTACATTGGCTTGGTGGGCAGGTTAACTCTATCGCGTACGCCGAAACAGGAACAGTGCCGTCTGTTTGACTTCCGGTTCCGGGTCAACAGCGGATCAGCGCGCCGGAGCGCCGGAGCGCCGGAGCGGAGCGCAGAGCACAGAGCACAGAGCACAGAGCGGAGCGGGCCAGCGCTCCTGCCCCCCCTAGCACAGGGGTCCCCTTCCCCCCCCCCCTCTGCGGCCCGATCGCGGGTGCGGCTTGCGGTGGGGCTTAGGGGGTAGGGGCTAGGGGCCACAAATTTCTGGTGGCAAGAGAGGAGGGCCCCTCCGAGGACGACGCCATGCTTCGGGCCACCAGGTCCAGGTGCTGCCCACAACGTGACCCCAGAAGGAGGCAAGTGTGCAGTGAGCAACAGAGGCCAGAAAGGGGCTAAGGGGGGTCAAGGAGGGCAACAGGAGGGCAACGGGGGGGTAGCCGTACCAGGGTCTGGCACCGGTTCCCCGCCAGGGCGTGCAGCACCCCTCACCCTGTCACACCCCCGGTACTCCCACCAGGCAGCTCGTGGCCTCACCCCATCCCCCCTTTGCCCTGCTCCCCCCGCACGCACCCGCACCCGGCACCTTCCCCAGGGTAGCAGGGCCCAGGAGCAGAGCGGAAGGGACCACCACCACCACGGTCCACCAAGGACTGGCACGGTCCAGCAACTCTGTACTCTCTGCACCTCCCCAGGACCCAGGCCCTCAAAAGCTCCTAACCCCCCCAGTGGTGATCACACACTCAGAATTTAAACGTCCATTAAAGTTTCTTTGAAGGACGGCACCCTTAACTGCCTCTAAACAACAAAAGGGCACAAAAAAAAAACTCAACAAGGCCCTTTCCCTCACCCCAACAGCCTGCTCAAAAGCACCCCGCTCTAAAGGAAGCAAAACCTACCGACCATGAGATCAGGCAAAGCACGAGGCAGTATTACAAACCGTCCAGCAAAACAAGGAAAGAGAAAAAGGAAAGGAGACCTGGCTCCGGATGAAGCAACCCCAAAAAGGAGAGCAAGCAGCGAACAGGATCTCCCCCTCCCATGCAGGAGGCAAAACCTAACAAAGGGCACACTCGGGGGAGGCGAACAAAATTCCAGCATGGAAGAAACGATCTGGAGAGAACCCGGCTTTTGGAAGGAAGCGACCCCGCAGGAGGGGGCTCCAGAGTCCGTAGTCTCTCACAAACATCACAAGATAACTGACTATTTCACTACTACTGGCACCAACACCACCAGAAAAAGGATCGACTCCCTGGGTCCATCCCAAACAAGTCTTGGGGAAATAACCTCACCATGCCAAGACTGGCAACAGCAAGGAAGCAGCGAAAAGAAACTCAGAATGAATTCACCCCCTCGCCTCCCCCTATCGCCAACAGTAGTGATCAGGAAAAATCACCCCACGAAACTATTCGCATCATGTATAGTCCAGGACAATGTGGTACCACCAACTCCTACACCAGCATTCGTCTTCAATCCTAGGCAAGACATAACTCTATGTAATAACCCCCTAGACGCCACTAAGTACCAATGGACATCTAGCCCAGCGAAACTACCCATCCTGGACTCAGAACTGGTAGCAATCGCAGAACATTTAGAACAAGAATCTCAGGAAGATGGCCCATTCTGTCAAAGTCCAAAACTTCACTCATTCCCAACGTACAACGGTGAAAAAGAAGAACAGGACCTCTGGAATATAGAACAGGTATCCATAAACGGACCAGCAAAAGCAGAAACAGTGACAGCCGCACACAAAGCCCCCCATAAAACAACATTAAACAAAGTACTTCCAAGTGATAATCAAGAGCCCGACTCAAAATCCCGAGCCCCAGGGGCAGTCAGATCAGAAGAAATGTGGGCCGCAATCCTAAATTCAATGCAAGCAACGGTCATGGCGCTGCAATTTCACTCAAATAAAATGGACATTCAAGTTGACCTGCTAAACACCCTGGCAGTATTTGTCTCCGGGATCGACAGTAAGTTGGAAAAATTAAACGCACTTATAACAAGGGCGCAAGTCAATCACTCCAATGACTTTACAATCTGCTCCTGTAAAGAGGTAGTAGAAAAGATATCCCAACTGCCGCAAATCTTAGAGGGAATACTTCAAGAAATCCGCTCCACCGGGAAGGATGAATATACATGCATTAAACCGCTCGCCACCATTCTGAAACCCACCCCGAGGGAGCCGAAACAAAAAGAGCAGCAGCCCCTTCCCTCCCTGGCGCCCGCTCCATCAATTTTAAGTGAGGAGAGAACTTTGGCTGACAGCCGCCAACTAGCAAGCGCTCGATTGGAACCTATGGTGAATCATCCACCGCTACAGCCCATCAATAAGCCCAGGAATCCTGAGTCTACCACAACCCGGACCCTCTCAAAAAGAGAACGAAAGCGGGCAAGGAAGGGTAGGAAGTCCGCCCAACATTATCAACTCAACTCGTCAAAGGATCCACCTAAAGACCAGGCGACGTCAAATGGTGGTTACAATAGAGACATTATCACCCACATAAGTACAAACTCTCACACAATAGTAGATGGGATAACATTCCCCGCCTCAGCAGACACTACCCACTTAACAAAGTCCCCCCCGAGACCACACGAAACAATTGGCACTACAACAAACATAAGACCTAGCCCCACAAGGGGTCAGCAGAGCAAAAAATTAAAACCAATTGCGCCGGCGCTGTCCCCCCAATTAACACTGGTCAATGTGGACAGCAAGACTGCAATTAGTCAGAGAGAAGATGACTATAAGGTTCAAGACCGGCACATAGAGCAAAATCAGTCACTTATAACAGACACGAATACCCTCCAGTTACTCTGGATTCCAGAATTCACCTCCAGGTCCTCCACAGATGTTCTTAATCGATCTTCTATCTTAAGAATCATAAAAGCCTTACCGGATCTTCAGTTTGTGGCCTCGAAGGACCTCACAGCTATAAAATGTATTCAAGCAAGAGGCAACCAACACACAGATCCAACACTTACCATCTTCTCGGCTCCAGATATCCCAAAGCGGATCATGAAAAAAAAGGACCTTTTGAAAGACTGGGGCATTGAGGTAACCATCTACAAAGGAGACCGCTATCCAACCCCGTTACTAGCCCCACAATACCTGGGAACCCCCAAAGGCACATGGTCGGTTCTGAAAGGAGTACATCAGGCCAGCAGACCCATCGAAGAAAGGTGCAGTGAGGAGAACCCACCTACACACCCGCTGACAGTCCAAGTATGGAGAGAAGAAGGGAGGGAAAGAGTGGTTTTGGGTCAACAAAAGTACCCAGAAAGGGAACGGGTAGCGACGGTTTTACCCCCAAGACCGATGGGCAGCAATTGAATTGGTAAGGATCAACCCGCACACGGCATTTTATCCATCTGCTCCTGGAATATCGGTGGCCTTCGGTCAAAACTGGAGGATCCCGCAGTAATACATTTTTCAGCACTTTTGACATCTTACTCATACAGGAATCCTGGGCAATGGAATCAATACCGATAATCGGATTTATGGAATATCATAACCCAGCAACGAAAACAAATAGTCCCGGTAGGCCAAAGGGAGGCCTTGCCATCTACATTAGTACCAGCCTTTTAGTAAAAATCTCTGAGCGTAAGGAGGAAAACCAACCTTTCCAATTTCTCCAGCTAGATGATTGGGGGAAAAACACACAGGAGCCATTGATTCTGGTCAACACATACATCAATCCTAAAAATAAAAAAATCGAAGCAAATACATTTTTAACGCAACTATTAAGGATAAAAGGTACAGTAAAATCAGCATTCTGGTTAATATCGGGCGATTTCAATCTCGGCTTATTTCACATCCCCAGTGAGGATCACACCCAAACAGTGGCAAGAATGCCTAGCCAAACCCTCCCCAAAAAACTCAGGAAAGACAAAATAGGGGAGAGTTTTATACGCACCTGTGAATTAGTAGGCCTCTTCACGCTAAACGGACGGAAATGCCCCGATCTCCCACCGGCATGGACAAGATTCTCCGGGAAATCAGTCTCCTATCTAGACTACACTTTAGTGCCCCTGCTTTATATAAGTTAGTAAACACCTTCACCATCATAGACTGCACGGAAAGCGACCATAAGCCACAGGTATTGGGGATCTGTGCATCCCTGCAAAAACCGGAGAAAGTGGCAGCCCTAAACGGGACACTAGGCACCAAAAATCTAAAGCGACTCAAATGGTCCTCAGACACCATCAAAACCCAGGCAGAAGAGGCCCTACGAAACCTAGAATCAAATACCACAAGTGGGGCAAAGCTGACAACAGTCTGGGAGAACGTTGCCCTAGATCTCACTAAAAAAGATTCCTTATGTAACACAAGAAAGGGAGCGCAATTGAATCATCGCCAAAGTTCACTTCTAACGCTGCCAGTGCGCAAAAGGAAAGCAGCTGTAGGGAAACTACTAAGGTCTCTACGTAAATCCCCAGATAATGTATCAATACTAACTGCCCTGAGAGAGCAAAGGAAATTGTACAAAAGGGATCTATGGACCTTTAAAAAAGGCCAAAAAGAGGTCTTGTGGGCCAAACTACATTTTGCGACTAAAACATCTGATTCCAAAAGATTTTGGAAAATCATCAATATAATAGACAATGGCGCAAAAGCAGGCAATAACGCAAACATAACAGAGGAAGTATGGGTATCCCATTTAAAGTCCCATCTAAAAGAACGGATCATCGAAGAAGGCCCTCAAATTCAGTCGCACATGATTAGCTGGGATCCCAACATCCCGGAACCTTTGAAATTTACGGCAACAGAATTACTAAAAATCATTGGGAAGTCACGAATGGACTGCGCTCCCGGCCCAAATGGCCTACCGCAAGCACTATTTAAACAAGAAACAGAAAGATGGGCCCATTTCCTGGCAGCAATGTTTAATGACGTGATCACAACAGGCAACGTCCCGGCATCCTGGAAAGGCTCAGTAATCCACCCCATATATAAGGGTGGGTGCGTGCTCTCCCCAAGCAACTACAGACTAATCTCTCTTTTAGATGTTGACCTAAAATACTTTTCCTGCTGTGTGCTAAAACATCTAGAAGCCTGGATCACAGATAACAATATACTACCCTTCAATCAAACCGGGTTCACCAAGCACCAAGGAACATTAACAAATCTTATGGGGCTAGGCTTGATTATAAACAGAGCAAAAGCAAAGGGGACTCCAACCTATTTATGTTTTGTTGATTTTAAAGCTGCTTTTGACTGTGTCTCCCACGGTAAATTGTGGGCCAAACTACTTCAGTGGGGGCTGCCACATTCTATTTTTAATGCCATCATAATGATATACTCTGATACTTGGGTGAAGGTTAAACTTGGGGATGGCTCTCACCTATCCAGGGCAGTCAAAACAACAGTGGGGGTGAAGCAAGGCTCTGTATTGGCTCCAACACTCTTTAACCTGTACATAGCAGACCTCCCCACCAAGTTAAATGGTCACTCATCTCACTCTCCCTCACTGGGCGGCCAACAAGTATCCAACCTACTATATGCAGATGACCTATTACTAATCAGTAATACCAGAATAGGAATGCAGAAATTGTTAAAGGCATTAGAAGAATACTCAGGCTCCAATGATTTAGAAATTAATCATAAAAAATCTAAAATGATTACCTTAAACCGCAGGCCATCCACCCAAGGTAAATGGCATATGAATGGGAAAACCCTAGAGGAAGTAACATCATACAGATACCTAGGATTGGTGGTGGATGCTAGAGGTAATTACACTGCACAAAAAGAAGCAATAAAAAACAAAACGCAGGCCCTTACTTACGCCTTTTGTAAGCTAGCAAATTCAATCTGTGGTCATGCTCTGAACCCATTAACAGCTGTAATGAGAGCGAAGCTTCTTCCAACTATCACCTATGGGACCGAAATAATGAGGGGGATGGAAGTAGGTCTTCTGGAAAAGCTTCTGATAAAAACCTATAAACGTGTTTTTCCCAGGTCAGACTGGAATTCATGCTGGTCAAACAGTTGTTAGCCCGTCCGGCGGCATACATTAACTGCTGCTACAAATTGATCCGTGCTTCAAAGGGGTCTTTAGCCAATCTAGTCTGGCAGGAAATTATCCTAGAAAGAGGGAACTCCAACTACATCAAATTCGTAGAATAGAGTAAGAGTCTTCTGAAATTAGATGAGGTATGGAACAGGTCCTTACCCATCCCCATTTTCAATAAAGTAGTGAATAAAGCGAGTAAATTACAGAGCCGGCTAGAAGACAAGACCTCATTGTCCCAAAGGGGACATAGTTGGTTGATCCTTAACTCCTACAAAACATTTAAAGAATCACCACTTATGGCGGGCCCGTACTCACGGAAAATCAAGCAATCCTTTCTCAGACTTAGGCTGGGTGAGGTCCCTACCTTAGACCTCATGCCAAAATGGATGAAGGAGCGGCAAGCAGACTCCCAGGAGTGCCGTCTCTGCCATCTAGCAGATGAAAACCTGATGCATGTGGTCTGCATTTGTCCAGCCCTGGCGGCCAAAAGGAGACTCTTGCTGAAAAAAGAATTTAACGTCTTAAGAATTAGATCCTGCAGACAAGCACTAATTGCAGCCTTTAACCCTCAAAATACTATATTGAACATTAGGCTGGTTCAATTTCTGGAAATTTTCACTCATAAAACCACGACCTCTTGAAATGTCCAGATAGAGGGAGGGCGGAAACGATAGCGAAATTCATATAATCTGCTTTGTATATCCTAAAGAAGGGAAGGCTTCTATGTAGTTCACAGAGTTGCTTAGCTTGTGTCATAATAAAGTCCGGCTTCAACAATCAGACGTAAGTAGGGGTAGATAAAATTGATTGAAGGCCTCCCCCCACTTTGTCTTATTTTTACCAATGTCTCAGTTGGCTGCCACTGTTTTTGTTAAATATCTCGGGGGAACGATATCTCATATAGCTTTTCATTTTAAACATAGGATTTCATCCGGCGTTGTATTCATTTTACATAAAAAAAAATAAAAAAAGATTGTTCTGTTGTCTCATTATTAATACTCATAGCACCAGTATGTTCCTTTCTTAAAATCTGTATATAGAAGAAAAACTCACTAACCACTTCACCTATAGCTAAAGAACTGTAATTGCCTTTTTGCACTAAAATTGTTCTGTTAAATGTTTATGTGGAAGGAAAGTTTTATGGTTTTAATTAACTAATAAACTTGTGTTTTACTTACTTAAGTTAACTACTACTGTTGAAAATGTAATATGCACAGAACTGTTTATGACATTGGCTAGCGGTTGTCAGAAGATCAACCTTGAAACTGCTTTATATCACCCACAAACCAATACATGGAACAGGACCACTTTTCAGCATGAATAAAATCACCAAATGCTCTAGATTGACACATCGCCACAAAAACACCACCACACAAGAAAAGAACATGGATGGTACATCTTTCTATGTTTAAACAGACAAATTATGGAATTCAAACCCCCCAAACATAAGATCCACAGATTACTATATTATCTTCAGAAGACTACTCAAGAGTTGGTTCTGTCCTACATAACCACCATGCTCAAATACTGATGTACAGCATATCCCTGTTTATGTAAACATTTATAATTTTATTATATGTTTATATTTACATATGTGCATTCCTTTGTATATGTTCTATGGTTTTGAAAATATATAGATATTCTTTAGGTCCGCTTAGGAAATATATTTATATATATATATATATATATATATATAAAATATAATTGTATGCTTAACATATATAGTTCACTTCACAGTTTTTATATACATTATTTGATTAGATACTTATGGATCTCTGTTTTATTTTTCTATCACAATATGTAAATATACAGTTGTATCTACAAGGGCTTCACTGTTGAAATATTGAGATAAATATAAATTTTAAATAAAATAAAACAATTAAAAAAATATAGTGTTGGAAAGTGGATTATTGTTAAGGGCACTTAGTAATAGGTGACAAAACCCTACTAGGTTCAGTCAAGGTCTCAATAAATTAATCTTGGCTCAACCCTTGGTAGCTTGGTCATGAGCAGTTAGGCTTAACTGACAGGTGTATACAGCATTTAAAATCAACAAAACAGTGAATAAGTAAAACACAAGACACAATAAAAATCCAACACCAATTTATAAAAATAGATTATATTATTATGACACTAAAATGACAAAAATCCGATAAGGGAGATCCGGCAATATGAATTTTTAAAGATTATTGGGCAGAATTGTGGAAAGTGGTGCTGCACCATGTGCACCAAGTGCAGCAGCACTTTCCCTGCACCCCTTAGCACCCCACTACCGCCAACATGTGTGCACCATATTTCAAATACGGCGCTCCATGGCACAGGGTAGGGGGCAATAGCGTAATTTCTTATGACGCTAATGATGTACTCTACAGGAGTAGCGCCAAAGTATTGGTGCTACTCCTACAGACTACATAGGGCCCCATTCTAAAGAATGGAAGCCCCTTTTTAACGCCTGCTCTTGAGCAGGAGTTAAAAGTGCAATAACAAATGGCGCAAGGAAATCTCATCGATTTCTTTACACCAATTTTCTGGCTCTCATAACAGGGGGGGGTCCCTTTGCATACATTATGCCTGGCACATGCATAATGTACTGCAAAGGGTTACAGAGTGGCGCCATGCATGCATTTGGCCACCTTGTAAATACTGCATGGGGATTTATTTCAGCCTCGTTGGGCCTTAATAACATGAAATATATTGATGTTAATTTGGCACAAGGTGGCGCTTGGGCCTTATAAATATGCTGTTTAATGTTTTCTCGTACTTAAAAATCAAATTCGCCAATCTGGACATCTGGTCTCTCTGCTCGGCTACAATGAGCGGGAGGCCTTGGTTAAAGTTTTATCTTCACATCTAGACATTTTCTTGAAGATTTTTCTTTGACTGGGATGAAATCACAAGTTGAAGCCAACCTTGCAGGATAGGCTGCACCGGAGGCCTAGTCAAGTTTTCTATGCTTAGACTTAGAAACTTTTTTGGGATCGAAATTTTGGCCTGGAAACAAGTCAAAAGTTAAAGCCGACCTCGATGGAGCCCTTCTTGGATAAACTGCACTGGAAGTCTCAGTCAAACTTTTACCTTCTGACTAAGAAACTTTTCTCAAGCTTTTCTTACCTGACATCGGACAACCCTCCTCAGTAAGTCAATTTCGAATTCCCTTTCCACGAGCCCCCAGGCAAATCCAGGAAGTCTGGGGCACTGGAGCTTTTCAGTGGGATCCTCAGCAAGCAGGTTTCGAATTGCCTTTCCATGAGTCCCCAGTCAAATCCTGGAAGTCTGGGGCTTCAGAGCTTTTCAGCAAGTCAGGCTGGGTCGCGATCAATGTTGGCCGGCTTGACTCACACCTTTGGGTCGGTCCACTGTTGGAGCTTATTTCCCATAATTGAATCAAACGTCTGGCTCAGAAGTACTTTTAAGGTCCATTAGGTGTCCACGACTCACCCCATGGATCCAGAAGCTCTGAGTTGCTCCTTGGGAGTTAGAACTCCAATTCCCAGAATGCACCTGGTTCAAATCCTTGAATGACCACTGGTCAGCTGATCATTTTTTGCAGGGCTTAATGCAGGGGACTCTGGTCAGCTCCTTTTTACCAGTAGCTTACAGGGAGTCCCTTCTTGGAGCAGTGGAAGCAAGGCAAAGTCCTTTACTTGGTGAAGCCCAACGTGTGCAGCTAGTGTAGTCCTTCCTAGTGCAGTGTCCAGGTGCTAGCCTGGGGTCCAGCAAGGCAGTCCTTTTTCTTCTTGTCTTTTTCCAGTAGGGATCTGAAGTGTGGGGCAGCTCTGCCATGTTATCCTGTATCCAGGGAACAACATTCCTCCAAAACCCATGATGGCAAAAGTTCAAACTTAGAGTTTAGATCTGGCTGAGTCCACCCACTGGTGTGGATATGTTTCCCTTACACAACCCATTCCAGCCCTCTCCAAATCTGATCAGGGGGGACGTGGTTCCTTGTCCTGCAGGAAATGGGGGTGGTCCAGTTGCTGTCCTAAATGTCCCTCTCTCCTTTGAAGTCCAGTTTGGCTGCTGTCCACCCATACTGTTCTACCATCTTCTGAGGCAGATCTCCTCCCACCCGATGCTTCCTTTGTTTCAGCCCAGGCCACTTAACACCTCATCAAGCAAGGCAGCCTGGCTCAGGCTGCCAGAGGATGACCAAGGTGTTGGATTTATGATAACTTTCAATTAGGTACCAAACTTTCTATATTTAGCTCCTTGCAATGGAAAATATGACTTTATTGTTTAAAAATATAGGCCCTCATTCTGACCCTGGCGGTCGGTGATAAAGCGTCGGCCAAGCCGCCAACAGGCCGGCGGTCTAAAATATGCAATTCTGACCCTGGCGGGAACCGCCAACACAGCCCGCCAACTTAACACTCCGCCCGCCACAGCGGTACAAACAAACAGCGCGGCGGTTCCCGCCAACAGCCCGGCGGCAGACAAAGTACCGCCCACCCTATTACGACCCACCAATCTGCCACCTTTTCCGGGGCGGGAGCACCGCCGATAAGAACACGGCGGAAACAGACTACGAACGGGAAAACGCTCACCTCTACGCACTCCACGCGAGATTCCGGCAGTATGGAGCCAGAGTTGCAGGTCATCCCCGCACTCCTATTCCTCCTCATATACCAGGAGCACGCCCGGCGGCGCGGAAGACATCGGTGAGTACGGCACCTACGACACAGGGGAGGGAAAAGATTACCGGCACACACCCACCCACCCACACCCACTACAACACACACATCAATGCATTCCCACAGATCACTGTCACAACCCACAAACCACCCCCCTCCGAAATAATGCAAAGACCAAAAGAAGAGATCATAAACGGGCAGATATATTGAAATATGTACACCATTAATCCCAATAAATAAATAAACTATGTACAAAATATATACAGCTACTAAATGTAGTCCAACCACTGTCCGTGGATCACAGGGGTCCTGTGCAAAGGGGCAAGGCCCAGTCCCACGACAAGAACTCCACGGAGAGAACACTGCAGGGGCATCAGAAAGAAAATAGGACAGGCACCTCAGGGGGAAGGGAAGGGGGGGCACCTCAGCCACTTGAGTACACGACGCCAGATCCACGAGGGGACTCCATGACCACTGGCCCATCCTGGGGAGAGCAAAGCCACAGTCCATACAGTCCATACAGTGGGTGGCCTGCCCACTGGGCCATCCTGGGGAGAGCAAAGCCACAGTCCATACAGTCCATACAGTGGGTGGCCTGCCCACTGGGCCATCCTGGGGAGAGCAAAGCCACAGTCCAAACAGTCCATACAGTGGGTGGCCTGCCCACTGGGCCATCCTGGGGAGAGCAAAGCCACAGTCCATACAGTCCATACAGTGGGTGGCCTGCCCACTGGGCCATCCTGGGGAGAGCAAAGCCACAGTCCATACAGTCCATACAGTGGGTGGCCTGCCCACTGGGCCATCCTGGGGAGAGCAAAGCCACAGTCCAAACAGTCCATACAGTGGGTGGCCTGCCCACTGGGCCATCCTGGGGAGAGCAAAGCCACAGTCCATACAGTCCATACAGTGGGTGGCCTGCCCACTGGGCCATCCTGGGGAGAGCAAAGCCACAGTCCATACAGTCCATAACAGACCCCACTGCCACTGGAGGAGGCAAGTTGGCCAGAGGACATCCTGCAGCCCTGCCCGAGATAGATCCTGCCCTGCCACGTCTGCCAAAGGGCCAGCGGTTCTTGCCCTGAAGGGCCCAGTTCAGCGGTTCTTGAGACGGCGGGGCCCAGTTCAGCGGTTCTTGAGACGGCGGGGCCCAGTTCAGCGCTCCTTGCCTTGAAGGGCCCAGTTCAGTGGATCTTGAGACGGCGGGGCCCAGTTCAGCGATTCTTGAGACGGCGGGGCCCAGTTCAGCGGTTCTTGCCTTGAAGGGCCCAGTTCAGCGGTTCTTGAGACGGCGGGGCCCAGTTCAGCGGTTCTTGAGACGGCGGGGCCCAGTTCAGCGGTTCTTGAGACGGCGGGGCCCAGTTCAGCGCTTCTTGCCTTGAAGGGCCCAGTTCAGCGGTTCTTGAGACGGCGGGGCCCAGTTCAGCGGTTCTTGAGACGGCGGGGCCCAGTTCAGCGGTTCTTGAGACGGCGGGGCCCAGTTCAGCGCTTCTTGCCTTGAAGGGCCCAGTTCAGCGGTTCTTGAGACGGCGGGGCCCAGTTCAGCGGTTCTTGAGACGGCGGGGCCCAGTTCAGCGGTTCTTGCCTTGAAGGGCCCAGTTCAGCGGTTCTTGAGACGGCGGGGCCCAGTTCAGCGCTTCTTGAGACGGCGGGGCCCAGTTCAGCAGTTCTTGCCTTGAAGGGCCCAGTTCAGCGGTTCTTGAGACGGCGGGGCCCAGTTCAGCGGTTCTTGAGACGGCGGGGCCCAGTTCAGCGGTTCTTGCCTTGAAGGGCCCAGTTCAGCGGTTCTTGAGACGGCGGGGCCCAGTTCAGCGGTTCTTGAGACGGCGGGGCCCAGTTCAGCGGTTCTTGCCTTGAAGGGCCCAGTTCAGCGGTTCTTGAGACGGCGGGGCCCAGTTCAGCGCTTCTTGAGACGGCGGGGCCCAGTTCAGCGGTTCTTGCCTTGAAGGGCCCAGTTCAGCGGTTCTTGAGACGGCGGGGCCCAGTTCAGCGGTTCTTGAGACGGCGGGGCCCAGTTCAGCGGTTCTTGCCTTGAAGGGCCCAGTTCAGCGGTTCTTGAGACGGCGGGGCCCAGTTCAGCGGTTCTTGAGACGGCGGGGCCCAGTTCAGCGGTTCTTGAGACGGCGGGGCCCAGTTCAGCGGTTCTTGCCTTGAAGGGCCCAGTTCAGCGGTTCTTGAGACGGCGGGGCCCAGTTCAGCGGTTCTTGAGACGGCGGGGCCCAGTTCAGCGGTTCTTGAGACGGCGGGGCCCAGTTCAGCGCTTCTTGCCTTGAAGGGCCCAGTTCAGCGGTTCTTGAGACGGCGGGGCCCAGTTCAGCGGTTCTTGAGACGGCGGGGCCCAGTTCAGCGGTTCTTGCCTTGAAGGGCCCAGTTCAGCGGTTCTTGAGACGGCGGGGCCCAGTTCAGCGCTTCTTGCCTTGAAGGGCCCAGTTCAGCGGTTCTTGAGACGGCGGGGCCCAGTTCAGCGGTTCTTGAGACGGCGGACGGTCTATGGCCAACTGCTAATTGCCTGGTGGTGCCCTCCTGGGCAGCGGGGATGGTGCTCCTTCACTGCCCACCTGGGCTGTGGGTGGTGGGGCCCTCCTGGCCAGCTGGGCTGGGTCCTCCCTGGGCAGCGGCTATGGGGGTGGTGGGCTCTCCCGGGGCAGCTGTGCCTGTTCCTCCCGGGGCAGCGGCTATGGGGGTTGTGGGCTCCTCCTGGGCAGCAGGCCTGCTGCCTGACCTCTCCAACTTGCTGCCCTTGCCCTCCTTAGTCGTCGGCCTGTGGCCCTTTCCTCCCTTTGGAGCTGTGGCTGGTGACTGTCTCTGGGTGGTGTCCGGGGGGGATGTAGAAGGCGGGCTCCTGCGGCGCCCCTTCCGCCTTCTGCTCCTCTTCCCAGGGGGTGGGCTGGCTGTCCCCTTGCTGCTGGGCGAAGATCCAGACATGCGGGCTGGCGGGCTCCAATACCCCTGCACCCTTGTCAAGGGGGCTGCAGGGCTGGTGGTGGCTGAGGTGCTCTTCTTACCCCGACGAGAAGGAGGGGGGGGGCTCAGGGTCAGGAAAGAAGTTAGTAGTGGCGAGGAAGAGCTTCTTGGGACAATGGAGAGTGGTAGGTACAGTGGGAATGGGAGTGGAGGGAGAGGATGTGGTTGTAGGTGAGTCACGTTTGCTGTCTTTGGGTGCAGGTGCAGGAGGGATAGGCTGTCGTGAGGTGGATGGCTGTTGGGTGGGTGGGTGGCTGCGTTTGTGTGGTGTGGAAGAGGGGGTGACAGACACAGTGGGAGAGGACACAGGGGACGTGTAAATGGCAGTGGGGGTGGTGACTGCACGTGTGCGGACTGGAGTGGAGGGTGTGCTGGTGATGGAAACACTGGCTGATGGTGAGGTGAATGGAGGTGTGAGTGTAGACGTCACAGGGAGGGAGGAGGGAGACGAGGAGGTGGGGGTCACAGAGGTGGTAGTGACTGTTGGCATGTCTGCATCGGAATGTTGCGTGTGAGAATGTCTGCGTGATCTGTGGTGCTTATGTTTGGATGAGCTTCTCTTGGGTGTTGAGGTGTGTGCAGGCTGGTCTGATGGTGTGGGTGGGACAGGCAGAGGAACAGGAGACTGGGAGGAGGGAGTTAGTAGAGGCAGGCAGGAGACAGGGACAATGGCTGCCGTCAGTGCTGAGGCCAGAGCCTGGAACGATCGCTGATGGGCAGCCTGACCCGAATGAATGCCCTCCAGGTACGCATTGCTGCGATGAACCTCCCTCTCCACCCCCTGGATGGCATTCAAAAGGGTAGTCTGCCCAACAATGAGCGTTCGGAGGAGGTCAATGACCTCCTCACTGAGGGCAGCGGGGGTAACAGGGGCAGGGCCTGAGGTGCCTGGGGCGAAGGAGATGCCCGGCTTCCTGGCAGAGCGGGCACGGGGCGAACGCAGAGGGGCTGCTGGGAGGGCGGAGATGGTGCGCTGGGTGGCGGCTGTACCTGTAATGGCGGGGGGCACGGATGGTGCCACCCCCGCAAGGGAGCCCCCTTCCGAGGACGTGTCCGTGTCGCTGCAGGCTCCAGTCGTCCCCGTCGTGGAGCTCCCCTCGCCCTCCGTCTCACTGGTCCAGTCTGACTCTGTGGCATGGCCCTCCTGGGCCATGTGAGATGCAGCTCCCTCCTGCCCCGATGCCACTTCTCCTCCGCCTGATGATGCTGATGCACACAAGCACAGAAAGACAAACAAAAAGGGGGGGGGGAGAGAGAAATAAAGGGATATTGAGTACATGGATCTCTGGTACATTTAGCGGACATGACAGACACAGATGCCCCCTGCACTAAGTTGCGCACTTGGGGTACGCTACGCATTCCGTGGAACATGCCCTACACGCCTAGAGTTGACAACTGCACCCATGGATGACACGGCCCAGGGATGGCTGTACTGACAAACTACTGAGGGTGGTGGCTGGGGACACAGGGGCTTACGGGGGTGCCCAGCCTACAGATATCGCCCTGGCCTAGGGGGACCCCCAGCCCTCCTCCCCCACCCAGACACCTCCACTGCGCGACAACAGAGTAGATAATGCTTGTACTCACCCCCTTGTGTCTGCTGTGCTGCCCTCACGCGCCCATCCAATTCAGGGTAGGCCACCGCCAGGATCCGGAACATCAGGGGGCTCAGTTGACGGCAGGCACCCCGCCTACGTTGGGAGGCCATCCCCAGCAGAGACTCGGCGGTCTTCTTGGTCCCGCGGCGGATGTCCTCCCACCTCTTGCGGCAGTGGGTGCCCCGTCGATGGTGGACCCCCAGGGCCCGGACTTCCTTGGCGATGGCACGCCAAATCCCGATCTTCTCATGGGCGCGGACCTATGTGACACGTACAGGGAGGGAGAAATACCACGTTCAAGTTTCTCAGCATTTTCCTTTCCAGTGGCCCAACGCCCCCCATCCCCGCCAGGCCCCCCGCCATGCCCCCCGCCATGCCCCCCATCCCCGCCAGGCCCCCAGCCATGCCCAACATGCCCCCCATCCCCGCCAGGCCCCCCGCCATGCCCAACATGCCCCCCATCCCCGCCAGGCCCCCAAGCCAGCCAGTGGCCCCAAATCCATATTGAATTAAACTCACTTGTTGGTCTGGAGGACCGTAGAGTAGCGCATACTGGGGGAGGACCCCATCCACAAGTTTCTCCAACTCCTCTCCAGTGAAGGCAGGGGCCCTTTCCCCAGTCGCAGCAGCCATTGTCCCTTCCAGACCGAGGTCACAGCAACACTTGCAGTATAGGTCCTCTCCTGTGAAAGTTCAAGTCGCAAGTGGATAAGTAGATAGAAAATGGCGGTCACGTCCGCGGCGGTGCGTACCGTGGCGGTGCGTACCGCGGCGGTGCGTCCCGCCACCGCCGGCGCCCTTCGCCATTGGCTCCTGAAACCCATAGGCTTCAATGTTAACCAATGCGGCTTCGCGCCGCGGTCTTCGCCCGCCGCGGTGTGCCACGCCAGCGCATTGACCTCACATCCCATTGTCACACTTCACAGGTCAGGCAGCCGCCATTTCCAGGGCCCACATGGCTCAATTTCAACTGCGTCACACAGGCCTAGGCCTTGCATAGCCACTCAGACACGCCATTCACTGCATAGAGAATCGTATACTGTGCTAGCTGTGAGTACGTACCTGTGGGTTGCTTGACTGTGTGCTCCATGTTGTCCTTCCTAGGCACCGTCCGCTGGGTTGGGCGAGGAGACGGATGAATCCTCCCGTGTACCGACCGCTGGTGGACCTGTCGACAATGGAAGAACGCCACATTATCCTGACCTACCGTCTTAACCGTGCCACTATCCATGAACTGTGTGCCCGGCTGGAGCCCGACCTGATGTCCCCTATCCGCCAACCCACAGGGATTCCCCCTCTGGTGCAGGTCATGTCAGTACTACATTTCTTGGCAAGTGGGTCATTTCAGACAACCGTGGGAATTGCTTCCGGGATGTCTCAGCCCATGTTTTCGAAGGTGTTATCCAGAGTGTTGTCTGCCCTGATGAAATCCGTGAGGAACTACATCATTTTCCCTGAGGTGGGCGAATTGGCTACAGTGAAGGGTGATTTCTACGCCCTTGGACATATTCCCAACGTAATTGGTGCCATTGATGGGACCCATGTGGCTTTGGTTCCCCCAAGAGACAGGGAGCAGGTGTACAGGAACAGGAAAAATTACCATTCAATGAACATCCAGGTGGTGTGTTTGGCTGACCAGTACATCTCGCATGTAAATGCCAAATTCCCAGGGTCAGTGCATGACGCCTACATCCTCAGGAATAGCAGCATCCCTTACGTGATGGAACAGCTACAGAGACACCGTGTATGGCTAGTGGGGGACTCTGGGTACCCCAACCTGTCGTGGCTACTGACCCCAGTAAGGAATCCCCGGACCAGGGCAGAGGAACGGTACAATGAGGCCCATGGGCGTACTAGGAGGGTGATCGAACGCACCTTTGGCCTCCTAAAGGCCAGGTTTCGCTGCCTGCATATGACCGGTGGATCCCTAATGTACTCACCTAAGAAGGTGTGTCACATCATCGTGGCCTGCTGCATGCTTCACAACCTGGCTTTGCGCCGCCAGGTGCCTTTCCTGCAGGAGGATGGTCGAGACGGTGGTGTTGTGGCAGCGGTGGAACCTGAGGAGAGTGACGAGGAGGAAGACGACGGGGCTGAAACAGACAACAGGGACAGAATCATTGAACAGTACTTCCAATAGGACACAGGTAACATTTCAAAGATAATTTAGTAAATGTTAACTACTCTGCAGCATCTCTGCTGCCTGTCTATTTGCCCCAGTGTATGATGACTGAGTTTTGGCTTTTCCCTCCCTATTTCAGATCTGGGGTCCCCACTACGAGTCCTGTGCTTCGTTTTCCCATGGACTACAGCTTTGTGGCAGCTGTTTGTTGACTTCACCATGTACAAGGACATATTTGCACTGTCATGTCAATTACAATCTATTGAAATCACAGCCAGACTCCTGATATTTTGGTGCAAAATAGGTGTTTATTGAAGTGCTCAAAATGGGATGGGTGGTTTCAAGTGGGTGGGGGCTATGGTGAAGGAATGTCCATGGCAGAGTCCAGAGTAACAGTCACACAGGTGCATTGTCCAGAGGCCTGTGGAGAGATGGAGCATGGGCAGTTCAAGGATGGACAGGGTGACAATGTGGGACAGTGGGATGACATCAGGTGGTATCCATTGCTGGCGGGGGTCTTGACATCCTACTCTGTCTTCTTGCGAGATCTCAGGGCCCTCTTGCGGGGTGGTTCTTCTCCTGCAGGAGGTGGGGGTCTGGTGGGCTGCTGCTGTGCGGGGGCCTCCTGTCCACTAGCGCCGGCGGAGGTGGATGGCTGTTCTTGGTCCAGGCTAGTGGCAGGGGCCCTTGGGTGTTGTTCAGTGTCCGCCCTGCTGTTTACGAGGTCCTGCAGCAGCCCTACCATGGTAACCAGGGTGGTGTTGATGGCTCTGATGTCCTCCCTGTACCCCCGATAGTGTTCCTCCTGCAGCACCTGGATCTCCTGGAACCGGGCCAGTACCGTCGCCATCGTCTCCTGGGAGCGGTTGTATGCTCCCATGATGGTGGTGAGGACCTCGTGGAGAGTGGGTTCCCTGGGCCTCTCCTCCCCCCCTGTCGCACAGCTGCCCGCCGAGTTGCCCTGTTTCCCTGGGCCTCTGCCCCCTGGCCGGTGTGCCCACTACCACTGCCCCCAGGTCCCTGTTGTTGTTGGGGTGGTGGGTTATCCTGGGTGCCCTGTAGTGGTAGACACACCGCAGATTGACGCGCCCTGGAGACAGAGGCATGGGCCCGCTGGGTGGGAGCTGTGCTGGTGTTCCCAGAGGGGTTAGGGTCTGTAGTGGCCTGTGCCTGTGTGAGGGGAACCGACTGTCCAGAGGTCCCCGATGGTCCGGGCTGGTCATCGGTGTCCAGATCGACAGAGCTGCTGTCATCGCTGACGGCCTCTTGGGTGGGGGGTGTGGATAATTCTGGCCCCTCCGCCGTGGTGTGTTGACGGTCGGGTCCTGCAGGGGTATAGAGGTATGGTTATAGTTTCAATGTGTGGCATATGGGTGTATCTGTGGGTTCTCGTGTCCCCAAGTGCTGGCATTCGTGTGTGGGGGCTTTGGTGAGGGTGGCTTGTGGGGGGGATTTGTATATGCATTGGGCATGCTTTGGTGATGGGTGTCCATGCTTAGTGGACGCATGCAGGCCTAGGTTTTGGGATGTGTGGGTTGTGATGGTGAGACATTGGCGGGGAATAGGTGTGCTGGGGGTGGGGGTGAGGATGGTGGTGGGGGTGAGGATGGTGGTGGGGGTGAGGGTGGGGGTGAGGATGGGGGTGGGGGTGAGGGTGGGGTTCGAGGATGGGGGTGAGGGTTGGGGTCTGATTTGGCATGCAGGTGGGGGGGAAGCAGTATTGAAGCTTCAACTTACCAGTATCCATTCCTCCGCCGACTCCTGCGAGGCCGTCAGGATGCAGGATGTTCAAGACTTCCTCCTCCCATGATGTGAATTGTGGGGGTTGAGGTGGGGGTCCTCCGCCAGTCTTCTGCACGGCGATGTTGTGCCTGGATACCATGGAACGCACCTTCCCCCGTAGGTCGTTCCATCGCTTCCTGATGTCTTCCCGATTTCTGGGGTGCTGTCCCACTGCGTTCACCCTGTCGACAATCCTCTGCCATAGCTCCGTCCTCCGGGCAATACTGGTGTATTGTATCTGTGTGCCGAACAGCTGGGGCTCTACCCGAACGATTTCCTCCACCATGACCCTGAGTTCTTCGTCTGTGAAGCGGGGTTGTCTTTGGGGTGCCATGGGGTGGTGTGTATGATGTGTGGGGTGGAGTATGTGTATTTAAGTGAGTTGAGTGTGGTGGTGTGTGTTGTTTTGTGTGTGGATAGTGTGTGGGTGATGGTGTTGAGTGGCTGTGGCTGTTATGTTTTGGATGCTGGTGTCTCGCTCTTGTCTTCTTTACGAATTTTTAAGCGTAGGGGTTTGTGGGTGATGTGGGTGTGTGTTTTATATTGTATTGTGTGTGTGGGAGTGGTGTGTGTATGTGTATCAGGTGTGTGGGATTCAAATCGTCCAATGTGGCTGAGTTTTGTTCGTTTGTGTGTATTCTGACCGCGCCGGTGTGTCCCGCCAATGGAATACCGCGTTTGAATGACCGCCGCGTGGATTCGTGGGTCGTAATGGCATGGGCGTATTTCTGTTGGCGTGGCGGTGGAGGTTTGGTCACCTCCACCTTTCCGCCGACCGCTGGTCTGGCGGTCTGTTGTGGCGGTCGGATTTTCGGAGGTTTGCCTTCTGCGGGTCAGAATGACCGTGGCGGGTTTCCGCGACCGCGGCGGGATTATGGAGGATTTCTGACCGGCGGTAGGCGCCTTTTACCGCCGAGGTCAGAATGAGGGCCATAGTCTCTCATTGTGAGCCTATGGAGGCCATTCACTAAAATGGGGAAAATTAATTTGGCTATTTTTCTACGGTAACCAGATATAAAAACTCAACAAATGGGACATTTTACTCAAATAGAAGGACAACAATTTTTTGTCAGACAATGGGTACACAATGACAGCGTGCATCAACCTAGACAGATGAGGCACTGAGGAAATAAATAAATAAATCACAATTTTTAAACTCTCTATCACACGTTATTGAAATTGCTTTCTGAGAACAGCTCCTGCTTTGGAACACATAAAAACATGCCTCCCTCGGTTTTCTGTCAAGACTTTCTGAATAACTGCGACATGAGCCAAATTTGCTGAAATCTGCTGGGACAACTACTGGAAAATCGGGACTGTCCCGGCAAATCCAGGACACTGGTCACCCTATATTTTTCCTTCACCAGAACTTATAAAACATCTTTTATAAAGTCCCTGCTTATAGTTAAACAGCACCCAACCCTGAGGGCACTTAGGGCATAACTTCAGGATGACTTATATGTAATAATAAGGTAGTTTAGGACTTTGGGAGTACTTTTAATTTGAAAGTCGAATTTGGGATTAACATTAATTTAAAAGCAGCAAGCAAGGCAGGATAGCCTTTAAAATGACACTGGGCACCATAGTACTGCACCTGTTGGTGTACTACCTATGCTGGAGCCCCTACACCTACATGTCCTACCATTTTCTAGTGATGTTTAGGTAGGGTTGTACAGCCAGTTAGAATTAGTCTATTTGCATAAACCATTTTAATCTGAACACAGGCCCTGGGACTGTTTAGCAGTGTCCAGGGCACGATCATAGTCAAAAAAACATCAGTATGCGTGGAAAAAGGGGGTAAAGAGTGAGGGGGATTCTGCAATCAGCCCAGTTTTCCCACACAGCCCCCAAACAACACCTGGCTTGTCAGGTGAGGAAGACAATGAGGAAAACTGGCTATCCTTCTGCATGGCCTACTCTGCCTTACATCCTCTTGTCATGGTCACGCCTTCTGTGTAGTGAACCCATCCAAACAGTAAAGGGACTCATTCTAAACTGACACTTCCCTCTGGGAAGGGCTTCCTCTTGTCTCTCTGCTGGTGTGGGTAGTGAGGTGTCCATCTACCCTACCCCTAACTTTGCTAGGAAAAAACCTAGCTTACTCACAGAGGTTACCCAGTACTTGAGCAACCCTACAATGACCAACAGGGTCATGGGCCTTACAACTGCTTTTGGCCATGAGGTCTGCCTCCCAGGCTAAATGCAGTGCTATTATGACCAACACTCAGCAGAGGCTACTGACAGTTGTCAGAACCCAGAACCACACCCTACGCTCTCCACTGACAGGTGGGTGAGTTGTTTTATGGGTAACTGTGGGTTCCTGGCACCCAGCTTGCTGTTTAGAGTTGGGTTTAACAATGTGCTGTGAAAGACACCCTTTCTCCACTCTCCCTTCTGTCAGGCAACACCCTTAAGCTGGACAGCTGCCTGACTACTCAGGTTTTCCTTGGGGTCAGGTTGTCACATATTTTCTCACTATCCTAATAAGGATTCTGGATCTCGGTGGTAGGATCACATAGATTGTGGGGTACCAAGTACAATTCCACACCATGTGACACCTTTTGGCCTAATCCACGTTTTCTGGCTAGCTAGTAGTGCCTCATCTACACCCTAGAGCATGGATGGCTATGGCAACCAGACGTATGACAAGAAAAACCCCTCAGGGGAATCATGGCCAATCAGATCTTATCCCTTTCTCTCAGTTACGTTAGGCTCAAACAGGCAAAGACAAACAGAGGCAGAATATAATTCAATAAGGATTTCTTGAAGCAACTGCATCTTAGATAAAATGGTATGTATTGCAAAAACTAGGATGATAGAACATAATAAAAACAAAAGTGTGACAAGTAGAGTAAAACACAAAAACAGTCCCACCATGCTGTCACTAGGAGTGATATATAGTTCTCCTACCTACACTATGTTAGAGCACAGCATAATACACCTTAATCTGTCCTTCAGTTTCCCCGCTGGGAAGACATCATCCCTCATACCTGAGTAAGTAATCCAGTAGTCTAGAGCAACACCGTCACCATGTAGGCCATGGGTTCGGCAGTCTGAGCAAGCAGCTGTAGCGATGCAATCAGCAATAAGCATGCAGTTGTGGTCATCTTGCTGGAATCTCCCTCTCATGTGTATGGGTGTTTTTTATAATAAAACAGTTGACATTCTAAGAAGGAGCCCCATGTAGGAGTATGTGTGTTTCTATGAATGCTGGAGACAAAGTGTAACACTTTTGCCAGCAACACTACCTGGATGTATCCTTGAAGAAAGCACAAAGTGAAATGAATGTCCTGGTAGGAACGAAATGCTTTCCTAGGCAAGAAAACAATTAGATAGAGGAAACAAAACAACACCACAATTGTGCCTATTGCTAGGAAAATAAAGTGATGCTGAATAAAATGTACAGACTGTTGGAGCAAAGTCAGTTTCATGACTCAGCCCTGGCTTGACCCGTCCTAGTAATTTACCTGTGTACCCTCCCCTATTTGCATCTCAGGTGTAGTGCATAAGATTCATATATGTCCAGCAGCAGCCTACCACCATCAAATCCCCCCAGCAACTTGCACACCAGAGTAAAAGTTGAGAGCAAAGGGCATCCTGATGTAGTGATCAACTGCGAATTCTACCTAGCATCTCTTTGTCACACGCTGGAGTATAGATTCCTATGCAGAGGCAATTGCTTCTAGTTGCCATGGCTGTGCATAGGTCAAAAGATGCTACCTTTAAAGAAACATTAACTAAGGTCTCCTCCAGGAAATTGTAATCCCCGGTCCAACATTGCCACTGGTGATAACCCAGCCCAAAGCAGAGCCTTACATACCCCTTATGCGTTCCTTTATAGAGGCACTAATGTGCAAGTAAGGGAAGACATTGCAGTGCTTATGACAATGCCACTGCAGATATCAAAAACATTAAGTGAGATATGGTTAAGATTGGACACTGAGTGGCAACATTGGGAAATGCCAGTGATGCTACAGAGGATGAGCTTGAATCTTATAGATTATACATCTTATGGACCTGCAAAAATAGAACAAGGACCTACAACGGCACCTAGAAGACTTAGAAAATAGGTCATGTTGCTCAAATATCAGAATCAAGGATATCTCACTCCAAGTAGCCCCAAGGCGCTTGAAGGGCTATGTTAAATAATTATTTAGACACATTCTCCCAGCCTTGGCTGGCCAAGAAATTGTCCTTAACTACAAACATAAAGCAGGTCGGCAATTCACTTTTCCAAGCATGATACTCTAGCACAAGTCTGTCACTACAGGCAGTTAATGGCCATAATGACGCCTGTCCAAGCCCAGGGTCCTATTGTCAATGCAGGCAGATCACAGAACAACTATGGTATGTTTCCAAGTGTTTTATTTTTATTCAAGAGTTTATACTGTTCCCCAACGGGGATAGAATTCTTCTAGGTTTCTCTGATTTTTCCACTGGCCAACTTCCTGTCCTGGCTTACCTGGGTCTCTAGACTCAGTCACCAAGAGGATCAGGATTCCAAGGGCAAAAACACATACAAAAGAAATCGGTCTGTGTATCTCTTTCCACCACTGAATCATTGTGTACACAGTGGTTGACAATACAGCCAGTTGTGCCTCCTTATCTAATTGTTTACTGCTAGTTTACTGTTCCCCATTTCCCTTGTGTCACCCAATGTAATAATTGGCACTTGACTGTGGCCACAAGCCTCCACCATGTCCGTGGCAGCAGAACCCGTGATGTGTCCCTTTCCTCTTGGTCACCGGGTCTGTGCATGATTGAAATTGTTCTTGACTCCTCTTCATCTTGCCTGTCCCTTTCTTTTATTTCTCTTTCCATCTTCACAACTTTCTTGGTGTTTTCTCCCTTCAATCTGCCTCTCTCTTTCTGTCTCCATGACATGTAGGGGCATATTTACACTTTTTGCTGCAAAACTGCAGTAATGCAGTTTTGAATCAAACATTTTTGCACCAGCTTGCACCATTCTTGAGTGCCAGCTGAACACTGTATTTATGGAATGGTGTAAGCTGGTGCAAAGGGTAGGCTAGCTAAAAAAAAATGACATTAGCCGGGTGGGGATGGCGGTATGTGAGAAGGGGTTTTTGCACCAAAAAATGACGTTAGGCAGGTTAGAGTAAACTCTGACCAGCCTAGCATCATTTTCTGATGCCAAATCATCCATACCACATGACTCCTGTGTTAGAAAAGACAGGGGTCATGGCCAGCAGAGGGCACCAGGGTCCCCTGGGCATGGCCATTGCATCCAGTGCCATGTAGGGGGGCCCATTTCAGGGCCCCCAATGGCACTTAAAAAAATACTTACCTGTATTTACCTATATTTAGCTCAGATGTGGTCCCCCTTCCTCTGCTGTCCCTCTGGTGTGGGTGGGGATGTCCCTGGAGCCTGGGGAGGGCACCTGTGGACTTATTTCATGGTGTTCCATGATGGAAATAGGCCCACAGGTCCCTAACACCTGCCCCCAGACGTTAAACAAGCTTTGCACCATTATTTGACCCACTCCGCCACCCACGAGTGAGGTTAGCATGGGGGGATAAATATGACGCTAAGGCCATAGAATAATGTTTTGCACAGGAACGCCTACCTTGCATCTCATTGACACAAGCTATATTTCCACATCCAAAAAATTACTTTAACTCTATAACTTTGGCGGTAGACAGGTCTAGAGCCAAAGGATAAATATGGAGTTTGTTTTGCATCAAATTTTTGTCCCAAAAACTGAAGCAAATTCAGCACAAAACAAGTATAAATGTGCCCCATGGTGTCTTGAGGACAATTTCTTATGTAGCGACTAATCGCACAGGCCTGGTGCAAATTGGCAGCCATCTTGAAGTTCCCAGTAGTCTAATAAGCTCCTTCAGAGGTCCCTTCCTGTTTGACGGGTCTGAAGGTATGGCTATACCAGTATCTTTCACCCATCACTCTCCAATAACGCTGCTCTCTCAACGCCCTCTTTTCTATGTAAGAAAAAGATCATGTATAAATGGGGGCACCCCGTTCACCTCACATTGATATGTAATCCAGAACCCATACTATCTGCAACAAGTCTGGTCCATTTTGGGATTGGTGGAGCCTTCTGTCAATCCGGACTCCAGTGTCTAGATCCACAGCTCACTCATATGTCTGCCACTGGGCAAACAGGCTTGACAGCTCTACAGAAAGCAGCACACAATCATACGACTGATGAAAGCCACCGGAAAAACAAGGCACTCTTCCACCAGCTAAACAATCACAAGGGTGCAAAAATGCAAGGAACCTAGAGGTCTATCAATCAGTTAGCCCCATCTTTCCACATCAGAAGGCTCATCATCTACTATGGACTGAGGCTGCCGATACCACTGGAGAATCAATTGAGGTAGGGTAGGCAGAGATTCAGCATCCTTTCTTGGCGGACTCTCTATCTAGATTCCAAGTTACAAGACCCCTTCAAGAAAGTCACTGACTCACCCCATGATGGAAGAGACCTCATTATTTCATCCCCCATTCATTCATCCCCTCCTAGGGATCTACCGCCACCTTTACTATTTGCACTGGGATCAGGGGAATGCTTCAATCACTGTGGGCTGCACTGCCAAGAAAACTACTAGACACTGACACAGTGGTTCCACAGATAATATTGTTCTTCAGGGACTAGGAAAAAAGCTGGGGTAGCAGTTTTACTGACTTCTAGATTCCAGCAACAGGTCTCCACACCCAAACGGAAATGATGAGGCTTCCTCCACTAAGAGTCTCCCTTTACTGTTGCTACACTGAAAGCTTCCAATGACCACCTGAAATGGTTCATTCTTGAAGTGTTAGTCCTTGACACATACTCTGTAGATGCAGATTTTGCCATGGTAAGAAACAGAGATAGATTGGTACAGAGGGCAGGACAATCAGAGGCCGTCACAACCAAAGGCATACACTGACTGTACTAGGCAGGTCTCACAGACATCTGAAGTGCATGAAGCCTCAGTTCAAGAGGTTATGCCTCCTTTTCTATGTCACACCAGTTGTACAACCAGATAGACTACTTCCAGTTTTCACCCCGTATTTTAGCAGCTACCACATAAACAGTTATAGTCATTTCAGCACTTTACAATCATGCTTTCATAACCATTTCCTTCCACACAGCACACCCCACAGAACTTGACGCTTTAATAACATATTCTTAACCTATGAATCGACTCAGCAGGAGGTGAGAAAGGTGATCACATACTACCTTCAAGCAAACAATACCCATTTCCATGCTCTGAGAACTACTGAAAGTGGTAGTCAGAGAGATCCTAATAGCAATTTCAGCACAGCTTAATATAAACAGGGGAAACATGCACCATCTTGGAAGGGCAAGTGAAAGCCTTGGAAGAGACACACAAACAGGGACATGTAGACTATGCAGACAGCTGACCTTTGCCAGGAAGCAACTCAAAACATTAGATTTAAATACTGCAGAGGATGAACTTCTACATACCAATCAGAAATTATATGCAGGCGGCAATAAAGTATATAGACTGCTCACCTATGTGATGAAGACCTAGATCCACAAAGGCAGGATTGCAACATGAGAGGGCCACAGAACCTCCAATGATATCAACATAGCACACAGGTTCAAACATCTCTATGCTGGCCTATACATGGCTTAGACGGTGGATGTGTGAGATGCCCAGGGGCATTTAGCCACTGTCAACACTCCACTCCACTCAGCACAAGAGGTGCTCCTGTTGGTGGCCGGCATCAACCCAGCCAAGGTCCTTTTGGCCATTGCTTGATTACAGCTAGGCATAGCCCCAGGACAGAACAGATTCGGTCAGCTTTCTACAGAATATTTGAAGACTCAATTTACATCCACTTCTAAAATTCCTTTTGCAACATAGACACACTTACAGAGACAATGTATGAGGCCAGAATTACAGTGATCCTTAATTCTGGAGAAGAGAGTTGTTCTGGAGGGAGGCTGTAGTGGTAATACCAAACACCTACTGCACCTCGTAACTAAGGCTTTTTGATCATGCACCCCAATACTTCTAATGTTGATAGACATGGAACAATTGATTGATTGTATCCACTTGACCATTCCTGTGAGAAACACTGAATAGGGTAGCCCCATGTCTGCTATTTAAAGCATATGCACTGTGCAGCTCTGCCACTCCCACAGCCTGGGAATGTGTCAAAAGGCTCTTCACGCAGAGTTTTCAGTAACCAGCAACACACAACAGCGATGCCTGTTATCTGCGCTTATTTTTGCCCTCTACATGAGTCACTGGCAGAGTGTATACGGGCAGCCATGCGTGCTAGAAGTAATACCATGGGCCATCATAAACACAAATTGGCTATGTATGTGGATGACTTGATGGTTGAGCTTAAAAAACTATCAAACATAAACCCAACTGGGAAAAGTGGTTACATACTCAGACAAGGACTAACCCAGCATGGAAATCCTTTATAGCTACATGAGAGGAAAGAGGGGCATTTGGATTCAAATTTGGAAGATCCCTTGACATCCTTAAAATCAACAGCTCCTGGAAGTTCCATATCATCTTGCCAATGGTGCGAGTAATGGTTGAGCAATGTGATGAGTAATAGCTAAAAAGGTCATATCATCTTACAGATCCCCTATCACACACATTATTGGAAACACTGCCTTTGCACTTGCCCTTGTCCACTTCTGAGTTACACAACTAGCAAGAAGAAAATGGTAAAGGAAGTGGGAGTCTGTTTGAACACACAGATGTCATGGACTTCCTCTACCTTTAAATAGAATACTGACCCCTGATAACTGAAAACTGGTGGTATATTGCAGTTAAGTACTGAGTTATCTATCCTGAGGTTCATCACCAGGCCAGGAGACCCATCACAGCATTTGAGAAATGGATGATCACCAGAAAATAAGTTGAAGGCCTGTTGTCAGACACATATCTGTTCCTAAACAAGTCCATGGCCAACAAGAAATCACCCACACAGAAGCATTGGGAAACCACAACTTCATTGCTAAGGTATAGTGTGATAATATGTATCTAAGTAATGATGTTATGTTCTACAATGTGCGGGTGGTTGCTAACATGGAAAGGGATAGGTAACAAAGTGATTGCTATGCAGTTGGCTCTGGGATGTTGCTGTGGTTGGGGTCTCTGAAAACCGCTATCCTAAAAAAGATTACTACTATCTGTATGAAGGCTTGTGAACCTTGTGTTGGTAATCTAATCAAATAGTCTGAATTTTTTCATAGAACTCACATGTCCTCACTCAGTGTTTCAGGAAAGGAAGCTGTGATCAGGATAGCACAGATATTGGTATTACAAAAAGAGCAGACTGGCACAATGGAAAACCAACAGCTCAGATGGCCGCTGGTGTAATTTTGACCACAATTGCACCTTGACTCATCTCCTGAGGCGTTGTTCTAAATTCAAGTGCTACTGAGAGGAAGTATTAAAAGACATCAATGAGATCTTTGACAAAGAGGTCACATCCCTTCCTAACTACATACCACTTGGGCTTCCCAATGCACTGACTTACCTTCTATATCTCCCCAAAGGAAAGGCAATTGCCATGGCTCTGTGTGCAGCCAATATTAAGAGCTGCATTGTAAAGTCCACCAAAAAACAGCCATTTTTTTTAAACTGCCAGGATCCTGGAGGACGGAAAAGAGGTGGTTCCACTGCCAGCACCGCCAGCCTGACAAAAATCCTCTCATCATATTACAATCCACAAATCATAACATTTGTTCTCCAATGGTGGAAAACCATTGGTGGCAAAAACTGCAGCTGTCCCAACTCACATCACACTGAATACAACACCATATTGGATAGTTTGAACACCCCACACCTGACACACATCCACACATCCAAATATCCAACATACCTACACTATATAACACACCCCTACACAACCCACAATTCTCTACAAACAAAATGCCGCACACAGCCACAGAGGAGCAATGACCAACGCAGATTTCCGAAAACAACTTCTGGCACCTATACACATTGCACCACGCATACATCACACATCTGCACAACACACAATTCACTATTTCACACAACAACCGTCACCCATTCACATCACAGCACCTATATCCCATCACATTTTTTTCCTGCCTTTTTCCTTTAACACTACTTCACCATCTTTACCACCACTACCATGTCCCCACAAAAACACACACATTTCACTCATGATGAGTTGAGGTTTATGATGGATGATATTGTCACGGTAGAGCCACACCTCTTAGTAACAGAGGTTCAGGAAACATCAATAGCCAGGAAAATGGAGCTGTGGCAAAGAATAGTTGACAGGGTCAATGCTGTGGGCACCTATCCACGCACAACGGAGGCCATCAGGAAGAGGTGGAATGACCTCCTGGGGATGCTGCATTCCATGGCATCTAGGCACCAGCTAGCAGTACTGAAGACTGGCGGGGGGCCCCACCTCTCCCTACTTTCAAATCTTGGGAGGAGAAGATCTTGGACATACTGCATCCTGAGTACCTGACAGGAATACCTGGGGGGTGGAGTCTTGTAAGTCACCATTACGTTCATGTCACCCAAGTGTTATGTCCTGCATGCTCCCTCACCACCTTAGCCCACCTCAGTTAACTAACCACCCACCACCCCTCTGTCCAAATGTCCTAATACCCCTCACTGCCATGCCACATGTTCACTAAACTCACCAAAACCCTTGGAATGGCATGTGAAGTACTGGTAACTGATAGCACCACAACTTTCAGAAGGCAATATTTCACCATTATGAAAACCTGAACAGTGCACCAAAAATGAGATGTCATGCATGTGAAACGAACTACTAATTTAACCCATCATGAATGTCCAGCTGTGAAACAGTCCATGGCAATGACAGTAATGCAAAGGCCCACTCCCACTATCATCACAAGCAAAATACAACTACAGCTGAGTACCCCATCAAACTACCCATAGAACAAATGTATTTAAGATTAAAATATGCTCACCTGCGCTGGAAATCTAGATGCCAAAGTGGATGCACATGCAGTATATCCAGATAGAGGTCAATGGCTATTGCTTACTCCCATACTGTGTCCCTACTCTGACACTATTGTGCAGTGTCCAGCTTTTTGTGCCATGTATCATTCCAGGCAATTCACTAGGCAGCAAAGGTGAACCCCTATGTCAATTGTCAATTGTCAGAAAACATAAGATGGTATCAGCAGTCTAATGACCACCAACATAGTTTAACATCTTTAAGCATGGTGTATGGTGTTGACTTTACAGAATCTCATGTTGTACTAACTATGGTTTTGCAGCAGCTGTCAGTGTCATTTCTAGGGATCATGTTGAGGCACTGTGTGCATCTCAGAGAACATCACAAATACTCCCAATGAAACATCACTTGTTGTATCACTTAGTGCAGCTCTGTGTTCCACTTCTCTTACAGGTAGCCTTAATATTGCCACCATGGAGAGGCTACCAGAGACTGCCACTAACCCTCTGGATGAAGGACCCAGTGAGGACAACAGCCCTGAATGAGTGGACACTGAGGATGAAGCTGGCCCATCAGGGACAGCTGGTCAGTCAATAACTGGCAGCCTCACTCTGCCCACAGAGACTCTTTCCA
Source organism: Pleurodeles waltl (assembly GCF_031143425.1). Taxonomy (NCBI): domain Eukaryota; kingdom Metazoa; phylum Chordata; class Amphibia; order Caudata; family Salamandridae; genus Pleurodeles; species Pleurodeles waltl. The sequence continues at coordinate 1,459,503,412 of NC_090444.1, forward strand.
GCCCTGTTTCATCAACATCACAGGCAACCATTTGCCCAAAACCTGTGCCCCAAGGACTATTTCATCCATTGAGTTCCCCCAGTACAGGTACCTGAGTCTCACCATGTCACCCCTAACAATGATGGTCCTGCCACCAATGGGAGTGTGCACACTGTGCCAGGGGCACAGGCACGTAGGGGTAGAGTGCCTGGGAAGGATGATGTGGGCCAGAGGATGGTGGCCCAAAGGGACAATACTGACCAGAAAAACATCTTCCAAGTCTTGGGAGCCTATCAAAATTCCCAAGGCATGATGGGCCAGGTAGTCACCATGATGGGGGAAATCGAACGGATGCAGAGGGACAACCACCAGGAAGTTATCCAGGAGCAACAGGCACAAAGTGCCATCCTTGCTTCTATTGCTGGGGTGATGAGGGACATTAACACTACCCTTAGTAGGTCTGCCACACAGCATCAGGCCTCTTCCACTAGTAATGACTCTTCAGGCCATTCAACATCTGCGGCTGCTAGTGGAATGGAGGCCCATCCAGGGGGAGGACATCCGATCCTCTGTAGCAGAGGAACCCCCCACAAATGTGGATGTCCACCCAGACATCCAGGAGGATCAGATGCCAAGACTAAACCCTCTGACAGAAAGTAAACCTTTCCTGACTGGTTCCCCTTGTGTGCTACAGATACACCCTGTTGACTGTTCTGTAACCTAACTCTATTTTCCTGTGGTGCAAGGGCACTGGACATGTGTTTCCTAATGGTGTAACAGATACCCTGATGATTTCAGCAACCATGACTGAACCCCTCACTGTTTACTTTGTGTTTTTTTGGTTTCTATCCACACATATTGTTGTGCACTACCCAATAAATTACACTTTTACACAGGTCCTGCGTAAGTGTCATTCTTCAACCAGGTACAAGTGTCATGTATGCCAACAATAGAATAAATATGTCCTTCTGTGTTGTACAACCTTTGTTATGGACATCACATGTGCATTCTATCACCCGGAGACTCATTACATTGGGATTGTAACATAGACAGAAGCCAATAGTGCTGTATTTTACATCTCCACACATTTATTTCTAGATTTACAAACAGCAGAAAAAAAAGTAATGCTATTGACTTATGATTGTCAGCCTAGGTGTCATACACTACTAACAGGATAGAGACATTAGGGACCTGTCAGTCTTCCTACAAGCCAAGAGGCATATAGATTGGTCCTTTGTAACACGAATTAAAGCCTTATCATGTACCCATACCTTAGCTTCCTAATAATCACACCCCATGATACAGACAGAGATCAGTACTGATGTCCCCAGTCCAGGGACCTTTCACTTACATTGGTCACCTATATCAGTCCACAGAGACATTCACATTGGTCTGCAATGTAGGAACACACTGACAGCTATGTTAAAGGTAGGTCACATACAACAGAAACCATTATGATGATATAAGCTCTGGTTCAACATTTTCACATGTGTCAGGCACATATTGACACACACATGATGCCAGTTGACCACCTCTAGTACCAAACATGTCTACTTGGTAAACAAAACACACTTCTACCCAGTGTCTTGAGAGTCTGGCCATATTAGTCCTACTCTACTTACTCAAGTCAATCAATAACTGGTTTCATCCTTGTCCACTTCTCATGTCTGCCTGTAATTCCCATCTGCCTCTGACACTTTCCGTGAATTGCCAATGATGAAGAGCCAAACAGAAACTCAGCGCATCTGTGAGTGACAGAGATGAGGGATAGGACATAGCTGTAAACATACATCAATTCTGACAAGTCATTTTCACAAATGTGACTTTGCATATGCAGTAACAATTCAGGACACTGTATATCACTATGTTGGGTACACAAAACTAAATTACAAACTGAATACACCACTGACTCCTTGGCACTGGAGCTACCTAAGACCTTATTGATGATTGTAAATAGGAGGTGACATGACAGTCATTGAATCTAGGAGACAAAATGAAATCTCCCCTTTAAGAAGACATGGCTTACCTTGAGTAAGTTGAATTACTGATTGCCGAGATCTGCCCTGGAGCCTCCAGCTTCATCTTCATCTGGCTCATCATTACTTGGCAAATCTGCATTTCCACCCACAGGTTCTTCTGCCTCCCACTCATCTGATATGAATGGTATCGGATGTCTCAGGGCAAGGTTGTGGAGCATGCAGCAGGCAACAATTACTGGACATACCTTTTTGGGTGTGTAGATGAGGGCTCCTTCAGATATATCCAGGCAGAGAAATATTGCTGTCATGAGCCCAAATGTCTGCTTGACAACACACCTAGTCCTTCCGTGGGCCTCTTTGTAGCGGAATTACCTTGGAGTGGTTGGGTACCTCACTGGTGTCAACAACCAAGGATAGTTAGGATAGCCTAAGTCCACTATAAGGAATAGGTATTACAACACAAACATATGTCTGGTACATGCACATTTATGACAGCAAGATAGAAACTTAGCAAACATACATCCCAAATGTGACTTATCAACTAGACAGGCCCTCTCTATGTAGAGTCGTGCCATCATCAGTGGGATACTGCTGTTACGCATGATGAAGGAATCATGGACTGATCGTGGATACTTTGCACAGACTTTTGAAATGTACCAGTCTGCTAAATACACCACTTGGACGTTGATGGAGTGGTAGCGTTTCCTGTTTCTGTGTACCTGTTCGATGGCACTGGGGGGAGGTCAACATGGGTGCCATCTATGGTGCCAACCACATGTGGATCGTGTCCCATAGCATAAAAACCTTCCTTCATATAGGCCAAAGCCACACGTGGGGGAAACCTGGTGTAGCTGTCCAGGTGTTTCAACAATGCACACAGTAAATCCTTCATAACTAGACTGAAAATGTACTGAGACATACGTGCTGTTAGGGCCACTGTATTCTGAAAGGACCCAGTGGCCAGGAAGTGTAGCACTGATATGACTTGAGCGATGGGAGGTATGCTATTGGGATTGCGATTGACAGGCATCAGATCTGGCTCTAACTGATCACAAAGGTCCATGATTGTCTACTGATTCAGGTGATATATCTGTATGTCCTCCATGGTGTGCAGGTCTACTAGTGGGCGGTACAGTGGAGGTTGTCTTCCTCTCCTCATGTCAGGGTAACTATATGGAAAAACAAATAGATTGTAGGTGACATTTCACAATATACACATAATGAATATGTTCATATTCAAGTCAGACATATCTTCTGTCGATGTCAGAGACAACATCTTGCTATGCATCCTATGACACTCCCCTTGGTTCACATTCCGGAACTCTCTAATGTGCTATACATGCATTTTTATCTATAACTGTCAGTGTCTGATAGTCCAACATAGTGTACATGTCAAACGTATCTATTGCACCTATGCTATATTACCATGCACATTGGATTTTGAGAATAGGTGTACCTTTCCATTTCCACCATTCCCTCTATCACACAACTTTTACTACTCACATGCACAATGTGAGCTATTCTCAGGAAAGTACAGGGAAAGTCTCCTGGCACTGAATGAGCTATGACCTCATGAAGGGTACCCTGATTGAGGTCCTTGGATTTACAACTGAAGAGTAATGCAAAAAGTTCAGGGATGCTTGAAAATCCCAGATCCAAACTTGGGTAGTGTTTGTGGACTATTCAGTAAAATGCTGGGTGGTTGGTTAGCTGGTAACGAGATAAAAGATTATGTTGGCTGTGCAACCTATTTATGAATGACCCTCTGCTAAATAATTGTCACAAGGAGAGGCTGCATCAGTACCTGATAGACCAAGGTACACTTTCCCCACAAGAGTTGGGGAGGAAAGCAGAAAACTGGGTCAAGAAAAGGGTGACCAAAACTACCACTGGTGGGGAGTCTAAAAGAAAGAGGCCAAAAAGCTCCTCCCTCCCAGGGAAAGGAGGGAGGCAAAATAAAAACAAATATTCTTATCAAGGTCCTCAAAACCATGTAAAGTAGGGTAGACTCAGAGACTTCTCACAGTCTAGGGGTGGGTACAAAGGGAAGAACTTTGATTCCAACAAGGTGTGGTGCCATGACTGCAAACATAGAGGTCACCCAACTTGAGACTGTAGCTATAAAGACAAAACGTATGCCTCTATTCAACCTGCAGTAAATGTAATTGCCAGTCTCCAGATGGGATCGGATGTTCAGCCTGAGCTGTCAGTGATCCCACAGAGGCAACATTATACACTGAGGGTGGTGTAGAATTATCCTGTGCTGCCTGGTCAAGTAATATGCAAAAATACAAGGCAGCACCCTTTTATTAGTAGGAGAAACTGGAAGCACTGAGGGACACAGGAGCAAGTGTTATCATGGTAACTCTGCACTTGGTCCACTCAAATAAGTACCTTGTAGGGAAGTCTTATCCTGTCACCAATGCTGACAATGAGACAAAGTTCCATCCCATAGCTATGGTAATCTTTGACTGGGGGGAAGTAGTAGGGCAAAAATATGTGGTTGTGTCCTCATCCATCTCAGTAGATTGCCTGCTTGGAAACAACCTGGAGCATTCCCCTGAGATGAAGTAGAACTGAATACCCATGCAACAATGCTTGTGATACCAGAATAGGCCTGTGTCAAGACTAGTGCACAGAGCAAACTGCAGACAAAAACGGAGAGCTCAATCCTGAACTAGTTGACCATTCCCCCAAGAGGAAAGGCAAAAAGACTGGAGAACCAGCTTCAAAGCAGATCCCAAATTAGAACCCCTCTTCTCTAGAAGAAGACTCATGTGTCGCGTTGGCTCTCATTATCCTAAATGAGACTACTGGATTTCTAGGTAGCAGAGTCGTTTCTGGTGTGGGAGACTAAGTCTGACCCACTAAGAAAGACTCCTGTCACCTTCAATCCGGTTTTGCTCCGGCTAACTAGCAGTGCCTCATCTCTCCCAAGGGGAAGGGATGATTTGGCAACCGAAGCGCATGACATCTTAGAACTTCTCAGGGAAGTCGTGGTCACTCAGATCCCAACCAGCTCTCTCATTTACAGTATGATCTCATATACAAATAACAGAAACAGTTTAAGTTTTATAGATTGATTTAATAAAACAACTGCATTCTAGATAATAAGGCGTGAGCCGCAATAACCAGAAACATACAACACAGTAGGATTAAAATAGTAACGAAGAGAGTGAAACATTAGAATAACGCTATCATAGTGTTAACAGATTACGTTCTCTCTAATTAAGTTCTATTTCGAGCACAGCATGTTAAGCTCTAAGCTTGCCTTTCAGATTCCGTGGGAAGACATCAACCCTCATACCTGAGCAAATGCCTGTGCTCTGGATCAGCATCTGCAACAGGGCAGTCAGTGTCTAGTTGTGGTTCCCTGGTCGGAATCTCCCTCTTGCGTGTATTAGGACAAGGAAGTGTTTTTATAACTAACATGTCAATGTGGTCCCTACGCAAGAATGTGTATCGTCTACAAACCAATGACTAAACTCCTACCACGTCTATCAGCAATGTACCAGACTGTATCCTTGACTGAAGCACAGAGTGAGCGATAATGTGTTATTGAGAACTCCGATGCTGAAGTAGGCTAAACAGTGTGATATAAAAAATAAAACAAGACCGTAGAACTGGCTATTGAAAAAATAACAGTACGAAGCTGAATAAAATGCATCTAGAGCAAAGTGCACAGAGGCCCGATGCTGCGAGCAAAGGAATAAAATGCATCCAGTGCAAAGTGCACAAAGGCCTAACGCCGGTAGCAAACGCGCAAAAGCGACAAAAAAATGGCTACACTACACATGCAACCCGGCTCAAACTGAGCCTGCAGAGTTTGGGCCTTACTACCCAGAGCTCTTGGGCACAGGGGGACCCACCAGGGAAGATCTGTGCCAGACACAGAGAACCTATCCCACTCTTGAAGGCCTTAGACAGCAACCTGCACAGGAGGAGCAGGGAAATGTCGGTGGTACCCACTGGGTTTATTGTGAGGATAGGCTTCTATAAACTGAGGCCAGAAACCTCAAGCCTGGTGCAACCTTGAGGGCGGTAGTTCCTCAGCATTACACATAGTTTCTACTCATTGTAGCCCATGCCATTCCCCTAGCAGGACATCTAGGTCAAAATGGAACTTGGAATAGGTTGGATAGCAACTTTTACTGACAAGGAAAGTCACAAAACATGAAAGGACTTTTGTCAGTCCTGCACTACCTGCCAAGCTAGTGGAATGGTAGGAGGACACTTGAAGGCCCCCTAATGGCACTACCAGTGGTTGGGGTTCCCCTTGAGAAGATAGGGGTGGACATTGTTGGGACTCTTGGCTCCCAAACAGCATCAGGGCACAGATAAATGCTAGTGGTAGTGGATCATGCCACTAGATATCCTGAGGCTATAACCCTTAGGACCATTACTGCTCCTGCAGTTTCGAAAGCCCTCCTGGGTATTTTTACCAGAGTAGGGTTCCTTAAGGAGGTAGTATCAGATATAGGTTCACACATCTTGTCTACATACATGTGAAAGGAATGTGGTGTGACTTATAACTGCACTACCCCATACCATCCTCAAACTAGTGGGTTGGTTGAAAGATTTAACCACATCCTAAAAGGCATGATTGGAGGACTCCTGAAACACTCAGAAAGAGATGGGATGTCTTATTTCCATGTCTGCTTTTTGCCTACAGGAGAGTGTCACAAAAGGGAGTAAGATTCTCTCCATTTTAACTTTTCTTTTGGGATCCTCTCAGAAGACCACTAAGGGGGTTATTCTAACTTTGGAGGAGTGTTAATCCGTCCCAAAAGTGACGGTAAAGTGACGGATATACCACCAGCCGTATTACGAGTTCCATAGGATATAATGGACTCGTAATACGGCTGGTGGTAAATCCGTCACTTTTCCGTCACTTTTGGGACGGATTAACACCTCCTCCAAAGTTAGAATAACCCCCTAAATCTTGTGAGAGAAGGTTGGGAGAAGCCTCTTACATTGTGAACTATGTGCTTGGAAAAAAGTTCAATGATGGCAGAGTGCATGGAGAAAGCAAGTCAACATCTTCAGGCCGGCCAAGAGATGTAACAGCTTTGTTATTACCAAAAAGCTGCTATAATTGAGTTCACACCAAGGCAGACTGTTTGGGTTTTGGAGCCTGTTGCTCATTTAGGCATTTACAAAATCCCAAAGAGAATTATTCATATCAACCTCCTAAAACCCAATTATGATAGAGCTGATGTGACCATGCTCATGGTTACAGATGAAGAACAGGTCAGTCTTAACTATGAAGTGAGAGCCAAACAGGGTTTTTTTTTCTTGTTTTTTTTGTATGAAGTGTTTTGCAAATTATTTACACTTTTCCTCTTAAGTTAAGCCAGTCTGCTCTCTGTAAAGCTACCAGAAGGTGAGCACAGCTTAACTTTTAGTATGTATCTGACTTACCCTGGCTAGGAATGTGGTGCCTACTTGTACAGGGTGCATACCTCTGCCAACAGGAAACCCAATTTCCAACAGTAGGTTAAAAGGCAGCTGTCAGTATACTGAATGGCTGGAATCACCCTGGAGGAGTCTTCTTGGGGGAGTTTGTAGGCCTATAGGCAGCCCACATTTTCCTTTCACTCATAATGTCTTTGTCGGATGTGAAAGAGACAGTTTTCTACCTCCATTGTGCAAGAGTATTCAGATGATCACTAATCTCCAAAGGGAAACATTGAAATATTTTCTGCACGGTTTTAATCTTAAAATGTGGAGTAATCTATACATTCATCACACAAAATCTGCACAGTGGCACTTTTTTTCTGATCTCATCAAATTAAAAGGATATGTCTATACAATCTTGTGAAAAATGATAAGGTCCTTGATAGGGCAAAATGCGTTGGCGGGTCTGAAGCATTGATCATAGATGAACTATAAATAAAGATGTTATCACTAGAATTTGTTTGGTTCCCTCATTGTATATGGATTGAGAGAAGAGGATTTTGTGTGACAACTGTATAGATTATTCTACACTTTAAGATTAAGACTATGTCAAAAATAATTCAGTGTTCCCTCTTTTGAGATTTGTTATGTATTTGTAGTGGCTACTTAGCAGTGTTACCACAAAGGGGCTGAGCAATATTTGGAGAAATTTTTGATACTTTTGATACCTACTTCAGTGTGGCTGTTATAGGGCCAGCACTGCTCTATTTGTTGCGCTTGTTAGTATTTAGATGATATTTGTCTGACAGAAGTTCTCTAAGGAGCTCCTGGATTAGAAATGTGGAGTAAAGAGAGGTCAGTGACTGGACCTGTATTTCCAGTTGGCATTTTGATTCTGTGAGTTTTTGTTTGGTTAGCATGGAATCCCTCATCAGTAATCCCCACATTATGGCCTTTCTGGTCCCTCAAAGGTTCTGCTCTGAGGGAAATGCGTCTTTGTTATTCTATAAGTAACTCCGAATGTGTTCCGTCAGGGGACATTTTGACTCAGGATCTTTGTAGTAAAAGGTGTTTAAGTGCCATGAGTCCCACAGGGGCACCCACAGTCCCAGGTCTAGATACTATTCTATGAGGTTATGGTCACAATTCTGCAGGGCGTATGCTCACATCGGCCATTTTCTGAGTCAAGAGAATGGTGCAGTGGAAGTACTCAATTTATGTTTGGTTGCCATGATAGCAAGAGATGAATGTTTAGTCTAAGCCAGGGCTCTTAGAGGGCATGGACATGAACCTGATCATGACATATGTGTGGTTTACCAATTTGTCCATAATGGAGTCCAATGTTACATTCAAGTCACAAAAAATGAGAACCCAGGTGATGCGAAAGGAGATGAGTAGCCTTTTGATTTGAGAGAGAAATGTGGTCCTAACATCCAATGGAGTGGATATGGACCCCACAATTATATGTATCCCCTGAATCAAGAGTTTCAAATAACTATATCAGACATTTGCCTCTGTTCATGTATGGAGATGTTTAAATGTGAGGTGTTTACGGATTAGTATAGCTACCTCGTGTTTTCTAGGTGGGTGGTCAACTCCTGTCTGGCCCCGTGGTGTAGTCATAATTCTAGCATTTATCATGTGGCCCACCCAGTCTTTCTGGAGCTTGTTGCTTTCTGCAAAAGAAAAATGTGTCTCCTGGAGGAGGGCTATGCCGGGTTTCCTCTGGCCCCGGTGGGTAAGGTTTTTCTTATACTTGCAATTCCAGAATATCCATGGCTGTGGACACTTTAGGGGTTGCAGACTTTGCTGGTGCGCTGTTCATAATTGTTTTAGTGAACAAGTTTTGTTGAGCATGCTTGGGTTTAGGCTTATAATGGCATAGTAAGTACGGAGGAAGCCAGAAGGAAACAGTTCAGCACTCCTGTAAGAAGTAGAAAAGTAGACAATGGAGATTTTTTTGGGGAGAGGTGAGTCTGGGGCAGTTCTTGGGCCCACAAAGAGAAGGAGACAGTGATGGCACATGGAGTGAAAGCCTGCAAAGAAATTAGCCCTGGTTAGAAAAATATCCCTGCCCTATCATATTCTTATAGGGAGCAATGTAGGAAGCTCAGCAGGCATGTCATCCAGTCATTGCAAGGATGCTAGGTGAGGGGGGCCATCATCCTCAATGAAATATGAAAAAAGGGCTGTCAGGATCATAGCACCCTCCTGCATCTTTGGTGTGACCCTTCTGCTCTTTTGCCACAGAAGATGGTTCATGAGGGTGGTCAGCACACCCCGTTCGAGTGGGATTGGGAACTGTTGGGAACACGTGCTTTGGCTCTAAGAGGAAGGAAACCCCTGAGGCATGTAGATCACAAGTGAACAGGCATTGGGAGTGGAAGCCAGCAGCAGGCAGCTATGTAGGGTCCACAAAATCCCATTTCTCTGGACCTAGCAAGTGGTCAAGCTATATTATACACTGCGATAGTCAGTCTACAAAGGTGTCCAGCTGCTTTCCTAGGTGGTGGCTGGGTGCCCAGTGGCCCTGGGAGAAAGGTCTTCACTAAAGGACTGACAACGTAATGGGGCAATCATGTCCTTGGAATAAGTGGTTCTGGAGGTTTGTGGCATCTCTTCATGTTGGTAGAAGAGAATGTGAGGCACTTTCCATGCCATACAGCAGTCGCCATGAGGGTTTGGCTCCACTGGTTGATGGGCGAAGCTTTGCTCCCTCTCTGGAAGGATGAGGTCTGAACTGCAACACTGGTGGGGCACTCCATGGTGAGGCAGCTCACTCCGGGGTGTAAGGTACCAGATTCACTCCATTCTGGCAAGGTGTAGTCTTGACTCACCGCACAGGGAAGATGGACAACCTTGTTCCCCTTGGGAGAACTAATGGTGATTTGCCATTCTCAGTGGCACCTGACTTAGACCCCCCTAGAGTTAAGTTACAATGTGGGATGGCTCTTGGCCTGAATGTCACTAACCGCACTATCATTGAGAGAAAGTACCAGAACCTGAGAAGATTATCCATTGTGGGAATGGCATCAGACTTTTGGATATTGGAGGTGACATGGAGTAACCACTTGGTATGGTAGAGGTCAAAGTAGGATGATCGTGGTTGAAGTAGGTATGCAGTAAAAGCAAGGTGATGGATACAGTTTAGGCAATAACCTGAATGTATCTGATTCGGCCCAACACCAAAAATCTTACATGGCTCATGAGGAGACTGAATGTAACTTCAGTGGTGCGAGGACCAAAGATGGGTAGTCTTGAGCACACCCAAGCATGCTATGAAAAGACACAAGCTATGGTGCCCATCACATGTGCTGCTGATGGAGGTCCAGGAAGTGGACCATTTTTTGGAATTTACATAGTTGTCAGATTTGCAAGGTTTCTTAGTTTCATGGTGACCATCTTACAATGAATTTTGTTCTTCTCAAGCTGAGTGCTCTTCTCGTCTGAATTCTGAAGAACACTCAGGAACAATTTGCTGTGTAAATGGCAGGTAAATACTGTGGTTAATATTATGAGCAAGGAGCAGTGGAAATCTGTATGGGTTTACTCCTGCACACAGAAATTGCCCTTTCTATGGGTTTTCACTTGTCATTCCATGATACTGGGGCAAATTTACAGCACGTTAAGGGTAAAATTGATTTTGATTCAAATGTGCCCCAAGTACCCTATAACCTGTAATAAGGAGCTTCGTATGTGTTCTGGGATGATGGCATTCTGTACAGAAAACCAGTGAACCCTGACCGGGCTTCTAGCAATAGGCAGGTGATTCCCTTAATACACAGGAATTTCATGCTGTTAATAGCCTGTGAAGCTCAGTTAGTGAGACATTCACATATCAGGAGAGGTTGGACCCTTTGTTCTACTGACTATGTATGCAACAGGATACAAAGCAGATCTGTAGAACCTGTTCACCTTGTATATAGGTAGTACATTTAAAGTTAAGAATAAAGCACCATTGCCCCACTACCTGTTGTAGGTGTGTAATTTGTCAGGATGCATATTAGTATTGTTGACCCTGTGCTCTTCCTCGGCATTATGGAACAAGTACATCTTGGTTGTAGTACACCATGTCACTTTGTACCCATGGTTGCACCTTGGAGAGGTACACTCACTATGATGGTAGAGAGGCCACACCGTGTAATATTTATGAGGTTTGGGTTTCATAGGGTGGTGATTAATGAAAGAGGCACAAATTAAATGTTCTCATATGTAAGCTATTTTTAAGCAAGCTGTCATGTATTCCATCTCCATGATGTACCCTCTGCAGATTAATTATTTAGTGGATTGCTTCAAGACAGCCCTTAGGAACATGATGAGTACTTTATACAAGAATATCAGGAAGAAGTGGGATCCTCTCCTGGCATGGCTATTATTTGTCTAGCAGGAAATCCCACAGAAGGGAGTGGGATTCAGTCCCTTTGAGCGTCGCTTTGGACATCTGGTCTTTAGGGATGATTGGGAAGGTATCTGGAGTATCCTGTTAAATATGTAGTGCACTATGGGGGTCATTCTGACCCCCGCGGGCGGCGGGAGCCACCCGCCTGGAGGGAGCCGCCATATGGCCGCTCCGCGGTCGAAAGACCGCAAAGGCCATTCTGGCTTTCCCGCTGGGCTGGCGGGCGACCTCCAGAAGGCCGCCCGCCAGCCCAGCGGGAAACCCCTCCCCACGAGGAAGCCGGCTCCGAATGGAGCCGGCGGAGTGGGTATGTGCGACGGGTGCAGTGGCACCAGTCGCGTATTTCAGTGTCTGCAAAGCAGACACTGAAATACAAAGTGGGGCCCTCTTACGGGGCCCCTGCAGTGCCCATGCCATTGGCATGGGCACTGCAGGGGCCCCCAGGGGCCCCACAACACCCCATACCGCCATCCTGTTCCTGGCGGGCGACCCGCCAGGAACAGGATGGCGGTATGGGGTGTCAGAATCCCCATGGCGGCGCAGCAAGCTGCGCCGCCATGGAGGATTCTGCAGGACAGCGGAAAACCGGCGGGAGACCGCCGGTTTTCCTGTTCTGACCGCGGCTGAACCGCCGCGGTCAGAATGTCCTGAGGAGCTCCGCCAGCCTGTTGGCGGTGCTCCCGCATCCCCGGCCCCAGCGGTCCTTGACCGCCGGGGTCGGAATGACCCCCTATGTGTTTAGCATCAGGAAGCTGAAGAGAGAGTACAAGAGTAAGGCAAAGCAACGTTAGGTGAATAGCGTCAACATTTTTGATGTTATTGTGGTGCTTTGCTGCACTAGAGTCAAAAATGTTAATGCTAGTGCAGCAAAGTGCAAGGAGGTCTGTTGGAAATGGCCTTTCTGCAGGGTCACCCCCAAACTTTTTGCCTTCCTCTTTCTCTTTTTATGACCTCGTTTTTGCTGTCTTTAGGACTCTGCATACTTTACCACTGTAATCAGTGCTATAGTGCATATGCTCTCTCCTTAAAACATGGTGACATTGGCTCATACCGAATTGGCTTATTTAATTTACTTGTAAGTCCCTAATCAAGTGCACTACATGTGCCCAGGGCCTGTAAATTAAATGCTACTAGTGGGTGGTAGCACTGGTTGTGCCACCTACATAAGTAGCCCCCTAACCATGTCTCAGGCCTGCCTCTGCAATGCCTGTGTGTGCAGCTTCACTGCCACTTCAACTTGTCATTTAAAATTACTTGCCAAGCCTTAAACTCCCCTTTTCTACATATAAGTCACACCTAAGGTAGGCCATGGGTAGCCCATAGGGCAGGGAGCTATGTAGGTAAATGGAAAGACGAGAAAATGTGTGTTCTATATGTCCTGGTAGTCTAAAAATCCCAAATTTGTTTAACACTGCTGCTCCTTTCATAGAATAGCATTAGGGCTACCCTCATACACTGTTTGAGTGGTAGATTCTGGTCTGAAAGGAGTAGCTAGGTCATATTTAAAATGGCCAGAAAGGTTTATACAAAATCATGCTTAATGGTGAAGTTGGATTTTATATTACAATCAGAACTGCTACTTTTAGAAAGTGAGCTTTTCTCTACACTTAAATCCTTCTGTGCCCTCCAATCCACATCTGGGTAGGTTTAGTTGACAGCTCCCTTGTACATTCACTCAGACAACCCCAAACACATAATGCTCAGTCATACTTGCACACATCTGCATATTGAATGGGTCTTCCTGGGCTGGGAGGGTGGAGGGCCTGACACTTGCATTTCAAAGGACAGTAGCCTGCCCTCACACAAAGGACTGCCACACCCCCCACTGGGAACCTGGCAGAAAGGATGGAACTGAAAGGGGACCTTGTGCACTTCTAAGCCACTCTTTGAAGTCTCCCCCACTTCAAAGGCACATTTGGGTATTTAAGCATGGTCTCTGACCCTACCAACTGAGATACTTCTTGACAAGACATTCTTGTCACAGACACTTCCTGGAGAAAAAACTGAACCATTACCTGCAACCTGCCAAAAAGAACTGCCAGGCTGCCCAAAGGACTCACCTGACTGCTTTTCTAAAAAGGAATGCTGCCTTAATGTTGCCCTGCTGCCTTGCTGCTCTCTGGTTGTGCTGAGAAGCACTCTCCACGGCTTGGAAAGAGCTTGCCTCTTGTTCCCTGAAGTCCCAGGACCAAAATGACTTCCTTACTGCAAGAAGAACTCCTTGTGTGGCTGAAATCGACACACATCCTGAATAAAATGACGCACAGCCTGCATTGCGGTGAAAAGTTCACTGCATGCCTAACCAGCATGACGCAGCCCGACTTCGCAAGGAGAAGATTAACGCAGCACCCGCTTAGCAGCGGAAAGTGTGACGCACAGCCCACTGGATCGAAGCACATCCTAGCTGGAACAGTGCAGTCCGACTTCCTGAGAGAAATCGATGCAGAGCCTGCCATGCGGTAGAAATTTCCACGCAACGCCCACTGGATCGACGCAGCCCCTGTGTGTTCCTCCTGCAGGTGCCGAATTTCAACACATCGTCCCCAAGGCATCTGAAAACCCTGCAACCCGAAGAGGACCCAAGACTGCGCAGCAGAAATCAATGCAAAACCTTCCCTGCATGGAAAATAAACAATGCATCGCCGTGTGTGGCCCGAGAAATCGGCGCACACCTCCCTGTTTTCCACACATCTCATCCTCTGCGGTTCCTTGCGGAGATTTTGAACGCAAACCAGGTACTTTGTGCTTGAAAGAGACATTTGTTGCTTTTAAGAGACTAAAGACACTTTAAATCATTTCTATAGGATATTTTCAACATATATTTATTGCATCTTATTTGTTTTGACCTACATCTTATCAGATAAATATTATATATTTTTCTAAACAATGTGTGGTGTATTTTTGTGGTGCTATACTGTGTTATTGCATGATTTATTGCACACATACTTTACACATTGCCTTCTAAGCTAAGCCTGACTGCTCAGTGCCAAGCTACCAGAAGGTGGGCACAGGATAACTTGGATTGTGTGTGACTTACCCTGACTAAAGTGTGGGTCCTTGCTTGGACAGGGGGTAACCTGACTGCCAACCAAAGACCCCATTTCTAACAAGGTCCATTGATTAAAATGGGTGTGCCCATTTGAATACCTGCTTTGAGCAGGCAATAGAAAATTATGCCAAAAATGGTGCAGGGAAATCTTGTAGATTTCACTGCACCATTTGTGCGGGCCTCCTAATGGTGGAATAGCCCCCTTGCATACATTATGCCTGACGCAAGCATAATGTGGCACAAGGGGTCTCAAAATGATGGAATGCAATGCATTGCGCCACTTTGTATATATGGCTTGGTGAAAATTGCCTCCTTGATTCACATTAATGTAAAAAAATGACCCTAGTATGGCGAAAGGAGAGGCTAGGGCCTTGTAAATCTGGCCCTAAATCAATTAGCAATGTTTTCCTTTAGTTGTAAATACATTAAATAAATATAGTGTAACATGAAATGTTCCAACATGCAAACATGTAAAACACATTACATGACCTTTCATGTACTTCAGTTGTGTAAAGAGCCATGGGGGGTTATTACAACTTTGGAGAAGGTGTTAATCTGTCCCAAAAGTGACAGTAAAGTGACGGATATCCCACCAGTCGTATTACGAGTTCCATAGGATATAATGGACTCGTAATACGGCTGGTGGTATATCCGTCACTTTACCGTCACTTTTGGGACGGATTAACACTTCCTCTAAAGTTGTAATAACCCCCTATATGTCTTAAGGTTAGGTAACATGGAAAGATATATCTGGTTTCATGCTCTCAAAAATGCCTCCTTTATATTAACCTAACAAATATAGTTTAACAGAAAAGCTAGTTTTCATTCAGCAGTTGTAGTTATGCTCCTTGACCTGCCCTCACACATTCTACTGGTCTAGATGCAGGAATTGAGATGTCTCAACTCAACTGTATCACATTGTTACAGTTCAGAAGGTTGTCATTTTTTTTATTGTATGTGACTAGTTATGTCATAGCTATAACTGGCAGCCCTTGCTGCACAGCACATGCTGCACCTGTTCAAGGCAGTGCGTTTCATTGGCACACCACCTAAATTGAACCACCCTCTCCACCCAAAATTGGTCCAAAAAGAGGGGTACCAGCACATAGTTTTCTTTTCCTGGTGTCTTGTCAGACACCTTCAGGTGGCACTCACATTGTTCTGCTAAATAACCTCTGCTTGTTTCCACTGGATGACATGGAACTATCTCAAACTGAATGCTTCCAAAATTCAAATACTCACTTGTGGCGACTGGAAAAATTATGACCCTCTCTGCTTCTGGCCTGATGATCTGATACCACTTCCCAGAACATCTAGGGAAGTAAGAAACCTTGCAATTACCATGGACTTCAAGTTATGAAATGAATGCCTAAGTGGACAAATTAGCAATATGAAACTTCATTAATATGAAAACTCTGCAACATATTTGGGATTCCACCCGAGGTCCAGGCTACTATGCCACTTGTACTGTCTTAACTTGATTACATCAATGTCCTCTACCACAGGTAACCTTTATTAACCATGAAAAGACTACAGCAAATTCAGAAATCTGCTTCCAGATTACTCCTACATGTAAAGCCACGAGCCCACGTCTCCCTGCCTTGAGGGTCTTACATTGGTTAGCGGTTGTCAGAAGATCAACCTTGAAGCTGCTTTGTATCACCCACAAACCAATACATGGAAGAGGACCACTTTTCAGCAAGAATAAAATCACCAAATGCTCTAGATTGACACATCACCACAAAACACCACCACACGAGAAAAGAACATGGATGGTACATCTTTCTCTGTTTAAGCAGCTAAACTATGGAATTCAAACCCCCCAAACATAAGATCCACAGATTACTATCTTATCTTCAGACGACTACTCAAGAGTTGTCTTCGTCCAACATAACCACCATGCTAAAATACTGATGTACAGCATATCCCTGTTTATGTAAACATTTATAATTTGATTATATGTTTATATTTACATGAATGCATTCCTTTGTATATGTTCAATGGTTTTGAAAATATATAGATATTCTTTAGATCCGCTTATGAAATATATATATAAATATATATATATATTATTTTATGCTTAACATATATAGTTCACTTCACAGTTTTTATATACATTATTTGATTAGATACTTATGGGTCTCTGTTTTATTTTTATATCACAATATGTAAATATACAATTGTATCCACAGGGGCTTCACTGTTGAAATATTGAGATAAATATAACTTTAAAATAAAATTAAAAAATAAAAACAAATATAGTTTTGGAATGTGGATTATTGGTAAGGGCACTTAGTAATAGGCCACAAAACCCCACTAGGTTCAGTCAAGGTCTCAATTAATTAACCCCGGCTCAACCCTTAGTAGCTTGGTCACGGGCAGTTAGGCTTAACTGACAGGTGTATACAGCATTTGAAAATCAACAAAACAGTAAATAAGTAAAACACAAAACACAATGAAAATCCAACACCAATTTATAAAAATAGATTATAAGGGAGATCCGGCAAATGAATTTTTAAAGATTATGGGGCAGATTTGTGGAAGGTTGTGCTGCACCTAGTGCAGTTGCACTTTTCCTGTGCCCTTAGCACGCCACTACCGCCAACATGTGTGCACCATATTTCAAATACGACACAACATGGCGCAGGGTAGGGGGCAATAACGTAATTTATCATGATGCTATTGATGTAATCTGAAGGTGTAGCGCCAAAGTATTGGTGCTACTCCTACAGAGTACATAGGGCCCCATTCTAAAGAATGGATGCCCCCTTTTAAAAGTGCCATAAAAAAAAGGTGCAAGGAAATCTCATAGATTTCCTTACACCAATTTTCTGGCTCTCCTAACGGGGGGCTCCCTTTGCATACATTATGCCTGGTGCAGGCATAATGTAGTGCAAAGGGTTACAGAGTGACGTAATGCATGCATTTGGCCACACTGTAAATACGGCATGGGGCTTTCAGCCTCGTTTGGCCTTATTAACATCAAATATATTTACGTTATTTTGGTGCAAGCAGGCACTAGGGCATTATAAATATGCTGTTGAATGTTTTCTAGTACTTAAAAATCAAATGCGCCAATCCGGACATCTGGTCGCTCTGCTCAGCTACACTGAGCGGGAGGCCTTGGTTAAAGTTTTATCTTCACACCTAGACGTTTTCTTGAAGATTTTTCTTTGACTGGGACGAAGTCACAAGTTGAAGTCTACCTTGCTGGAACCCTCTTGGGATAGGCTGCGCCAGAGGCCTTAGTCAAGTTTTCTATGTTTGGACTTAGAAACTTTTTTGGGATGGAAATCTTCACCTGGAACCAAGTCAAAAGTTGAAGCCGACCTCGATGGAGCCCTTCTTGGATACACTGCGCTGGAAGTCTCGGTCAAACTTTTACCTTCTGACTTAGAAAGTTTTCTCAAGCTTTTCTTACCTGACATTGGACAACCCTCCTCAGTAAGTCAATATCGAATTCCCTTTCCACGAGCCCCAGGGAAAATCCGGGAAGTCTGGGGCTCCGGAGCTTTTCAGTGGGATCCTCAGCAAGCAGGTTTCGAATTGCCCTTCCATTAGTCCCCGGTCAAATCCTGGAAGTCTGGGGCTCCAGAGCTTTTCAGCAAGTCAGGCTGGGTCGCAGTCAATGTTCGCCGGCTTGACTCAGAACTTCGGGTTGGTCCACTTTTGGAGCTTTTTTCCCATAGTTGATTCTAACTTCTGGCTCAGAAGTACTTTAAAAGGTCCATTAGGTGTCCACAACACACCTCTTGGTTCCAGAAGATCTGAGTTGCTCCTTGGGGGTTAGAAATCCAACTAACAAAATGCACCTGGTTCAAATCCTTGAATGACACCTGGTCAGCTGATCATTTTTAGCAGGTCTTGATGCAGGGGACTCTGGTCAGCTCCTTTTAACCTGTAGCTTACAGGGAATCCCTTCTTGGAGCAGTGAAAGCAAGACAAAGTCCTTTTCTTGGTGAAGCCCAAAGTGTGCAGCTGGTGCAGTCCTTCCTACTGCAGTGTCCAGGTGCAGGCCTGGGGTCCAGCAAGGCAGTCCTTCTTCTTCTTGTCATGTTCCAGTAGGGATCTGAAGTGTGGGGCAACTCTGCCATGTTATCCTGTATCCTGGAGTGGCAAGCAGTAGAGTACTCCTGTCCATTCACATGCAGGCCACCACCCACTTGAATGACCGTTTCCTGGGAAGTGTGGCAAAAATCTATTCCAGGGAGCAACATTCCTCCAAAATCCAAGATGGCAAAAGTTCAATCTTAGAGTTTATATCTGTCTGAGTCCACCCATTGGTGTGGATACGTTTCCCTTACACTACCCTTTCCAGGGAGATTTCCTCCCACCAGATGCTTCCTTTGTTTCAGCCCAGGCCACTTTGCAGCTCATCAAGGCAGCCTGGCTCAGGCTGCCAGAGGATGACCAAGTTGTTGGATTTATGATAACTTTCAATTAGGTACCAAACTTGCTATATTTAGGTCCTTCCAATTTAAAATATGACATTATTGTTTTAAAATAAAGTCTCTCTTTGTATGCCTATAAAGCCCATTAACTAAAATGGGGGAAAACTAATTTGGCTATTTTTCTATGGTAACCAGATATAAAAATTCAACAAATGGGACATTTTACTCAAATAGAAGGACTACAATTTTTCATCAGACAAAGGATACAGAACGACAGCGTGCATCAACCTAGACAGATGAGGCACTGAGGAAATAAATAAATAAATCGCAATTTTTAAACCCTCTACCACACGTTATTGAAATTGCTTTCTGAGAACAGATCCTGCTTTGGAACATATAAAAGCGTGCCTCCCTCAGTTTTCAGTCAAGACTTTCTGAATAACTGCAACATGAGCAAAATTTGCTGAAATCTGCTGGGATAACTGCTGGAAAATCTGGACTGTCCCAGCAAATCCAGGACACTGGTCTCCCTATGTTTTCCCCTCACCAGCACTTATAAAACATCTTTTATAAAGTCCCTGATTATAGTTAAACTGCACCCAACCCTGAGGGAACTCAGGGCATAACTTCGGGATGACATATATGTAAAAATAAGGTAGTTTAGGACTTTGGGAGTACTTTTAATTCCAAAGTCGAATTTGGGATTAACCTTAATTTAAAAGCAGCCAGCAAGGCAGGCCAGCCTTTAAACATATACTGGGCACCACAGCAGGGCACCTGTTGGTGTACTACCTATGCTGGATCCCCTACACCTACATGCCCTACCATTTTCTAGGGATGTTTAGGTAGGGTTGTACAGCCATTTTGAATTAGTCTATTTGCATATACCATTGTAATCTGTTTAGCAGTGCCCAGGGCACGATCAGAGTCAGAAAAACATCAATATGAGTGGAAAATTGGGGCAAAGAGTGAGGGGGATTCTGCAATCAGCCCAGTTTTCCCACACAGCCCACCCAAACAACACCTTGCTTGTCAGATGAGGAATACAGTGAGGAAAACTTGCTATCCTTCTGCATGGCCTACTCTGCCTTACATCCTCCTGTCAGGGTCACTCCTTCTGTGTAGTGAACCCATCCCAACAGTAAAGGGACACATTCTAAACTGAAACTTTCCTCTGTGAGGGTCTTTCTCCTGTCTCTCTGCTGGTCTGGGTAGTGAGGTGTCCAGCTCCCCTATCCTTAACTTTGCTAGGAAAACACCTAGCTTACCCACAGAGGTTACCCGGTACTTGAGCAAACCTACAATGACCAACAGTGTCAGGGGCCTACTTTGCTTTTGACCATGAGGTCTGCCTCCCAGGCCAAATGTAGTGCTATCATGACCAGCACCCATCAGAAGCTACTGACAGTTGTCAGACCCCAGAACCACACCCTACGCTCTCCACTGACAGGTGGGTGAGTTATTTTATGGGAACTGTGGGTTCCTGGCACCCATCTTGCTGTTTAGAGTTGGGGGTAACCATGTGCTGTGAAAGACACCCTTTCTACACTCTCCCTTCTGTCAGGCAACACCCTAAAGCTGGACAGCTGCCTGACTACTCAGGTCTTCCTAGTGGTCAGGTTGTCACATATGTTCTCATTATCCTAATAAGGCTTCTGACTCTGGGCAGTAGGATCGCATAGATTGTGGGGTACTAAGTACAATTCCACACCATGTGACACCTTTTGGCATAATCCACGTTTTCTGGCTAACTAGCAGTGCCTCATCTCCACCGAAGAGCACGGATGATTGTGGCAACCAGATGCATGAAAAGAAAGATCGGATCTTATGCCTTTCTCTCAGTTACGTTAGGCTCAAACAGGCAAAGACAAACAGAGGCAGAATATAATTCAATAAGGATTTCTTGAAGTAACTGCATCTTAGATAAAATGGTATGTATTGAAAAAACTAGGATGATAAAACATAATAAAAGCAAAAGTGTGACAAGGAGAGTAAAACACAAAAAGAGTCCCACCATTCTGTCACTAGGAGTGATATATAGTTCTCCTATCTATGCTATGTTAAAGCGCAGCACAATATGCCTTAGTCTGCCCTTCAGGTTACCCAGCCGGGAAGACATCATCCCTCATACCTGAGTAAGTAATCTTGTAGTCTAGAGCGACACCGTCTCCATGTAGGCCATGGGTTCGGGAGTCTATGCAAGCAGCTATAGTGATGCAATCAGCAATAAGCATGGAGCTGTGGTCATCTTGCTGGAATCTCCCTCTCATGTGTGTGGGACAAAGGAGTGTTTTTATAATAAAACAGTTGACATTCTAAGAAAGTGCCCCCATGTAGGAGTATGTGTGTTTCTATGAATGCTGGAGACACAGTGTAACACTTTTGCCAGCAACACTACCTGACTGCATCCTTGAAGAAAGCACACAGTGAAATAAAGTGATGCTGAATAAAATGTACAGACTGGTGGAGCAAAGTCAGTTTCATGACTCACCCCTGGCTTGACCCGTCCTAGTAATTTACCTGTGTACCCTCCCCTATTTGCAACTCAGGTGTAGTACATGGGGTTGTCAGCCACTAGATAAAATGATTTGTAAAATGTGAGGACTAGAAACAAGGGGGCCTGCCCTCATACACTGATTTGACAGCGCTATTATAAGGACTTTTTGTCGCAGAGACAAAGACGAATGTGTGCAATGAAAATACATTTAAAATAAGTTATCCCAGGGCAGGGACTCCAGGACAATATGTTGTACGTGACTGTGGTCATTAGTTCCCAGGAACAACTATGAGGCCCAGATGAGACGGGGAGGGGCTTAAATTCAGCAGGGATGTATGGAGTGTGACATCCCTCAAATGCATTCTTGGTTTGATAGTTGGGTCCGGGGCCCAGAGTGGGGTCTGCTATGTCTGTTGTTTTTTCTTGTCATTCTCATTTAGATAAGAGTTAACTTGCTTATTTTTTATCAGGATCTTAAGTATATATATATATATATATATATATATATATAATGGTTTAGAAGTGGTTAATCTGAAACTATAGAAGTGCTTCTTGAATCAGTGCAAATGTACTACTTTTTGGAATTCACAAACATTGGCAGTAATAGACCTATAAAGCTAGTCTACTCTCAACTTTCCAGGCATTTTACAAGCAGTGAAATGCCATAAAGGTGAAGGGATGAATGCAAGCAAAGAGTCTGCTCAGTGACAATCACTCAGGATAG
Organism: Pleurodeles waltl; assembly: GCF_031143425.1. Classification (NCBI taxonomy): domain Eukaryota; kingdom Metazoa; phylum Chordata; class Amphibia; order Caudata; family Salamandridae; genus Pleurodeles; species Pleurodeles waltl. The sequence goes on from NC_090444.1 coordinate 1,459,525,827, forward strand.
CATTAAAAAAACGTGTGGCCATATGTATGAAAAAATGGCCTTGCGAATCGCAAATAGCGATTTTTAAGAAATCGCTATTTCCGAGTTGCAATAGGCCATGTAACAAAATTGTGAATCGGAATTAGCGATTTTTAAAAAATCACTATTTGTGGTTTGCGAGGCCCATTTACCGAATCACAATTTGCATTTTCGCAATTTGCGATTTTTTACCGATTCGGTAAAAAATCGCAAATTGCGAGAAATTCCGAGAAAGCACACCTAGAGGAGCCTGATGACATCACAAGCAGGAAGTGAATCACCCTAGGCAGTTTCAGGTGCCACACCCAAACCAGCATCCAGAGAGAGAGCAGCCCAGCCACACTGAGCAATACTCTGAAGGAGGCAGCACACCTGAGCAAGGATGGACACCTCAGCCCAAGGAAAGGAGAAGGGAGCGAGAAAGAGGAAGCTCAAATTCAGCAAGCAAGAGCTTGAGGTGCTGACAGAGGAGGTGGTCAGGAGCCATGACCGCCTTTTTGGCAAAAGCTCACTCCAGGTGCCGGAGAGTGAGAAAAGGAGACTCTGGGCAGATATTCAATCCAAAATCTGTGCAATTGGAGTGGCACAGCGCTCGGTCGACGAGATTAAGAAGAGGTGGCATGACATGCAGTCCCGTGTGAAGGAGAGGGTGGCAAGAAGACTGCAGGAGGCCAGGGGCACAGGAGGCTGTCCACCCACAGAGGCACCATCTACCCCATTAGAGGATCTAGTGGAGTCGACACTCCTCTCTGAAGCTGTGACTGGGGTCACAGAGATAGACACCTCCGGCACACCAAGTGCCAGCCAAGGTAAGTGCAATATTGAATTGTAACCCCATCTGTGTATGCACAAAAGCCCCTTAGGAATTAGCAAGTAATGTAATACTTTGTGAGAAGTAGTCCATGCCACATCTTAGAAGCAGCACAACAATGCATTATGGGAGTGGCAGTCCACAATACAGAGCTGAAAGTAGCACATACAATGTATTTAAGTAGAGCGACACCCAGAGGAACACAACACCCACAACACAGTAAAGAGAAGTACCTGTACCTTTAATACCATTGTGTGACCTTACTTGCAACACACATAACTGACATGCTGCATATTGTCGTTGCAGGTGGGCCAGGCCCAGCAGCCACAGGATCAGGCAGCGTAGGCGAGAGTGACACCCATCCAGCCTCTGATTCCAACACAAGTGGGTCTCTCACCATTGCGCCAGTCCGACGCAGGCCCAGGGCACTGCCACTGCCAGAGCTCAGCCAAGATTTAGATGAGCAGCAGGAAGGGCCAATTACACCAACCCCAACAGGCAGGCGCAGCCAGATGCAGGAGGCCAGTTGTCAGCAGACCACAGCACCCCGCAGGATGGCGACAAATGCCAGTGCACAGCAGAATGAGGTAGGTGAGGGCCCCTCCTCTTTTGGTGGGCTGGAAGCTGCTATGTTGCAGTAGTAGCACCTACAAAACAAAAGGATCCTTGGATTACAAAAAAAATATGCAGCAACATAACACCAACATGGAGGGCCTGCATCGCCAGCTTAAGTGCCTGAATGCTAACATAGAACTGCTGCATGAGGGACAGGTGCAGGCATCACAGGACACAAGAGAGCTCACTTGTGCTGTGTGTGAACTTTTCCAGGAGCTGCGCCATGAGAGGGTGAGCCACCGCAGACAGGAGCGCAGATTCATGAACATGTTCGGGGGCTTCTGTCGCTCTGTGAACAGGGTGGCTACTGCAACGTCACTGATTTGCACGTTGTGCAGTGGCTGCACAAGTTTAGGCAGCACACAGCAGCAGGGATGTGGCTAATGAACTGGTACAAATCACTAATGTGATCGATAACATCCTGGGACAGAGGTCAGACACTCCAAGTGAGCTTGTACTGGGGGACACAGAGGACACTTCCAGCCTCAGCAGTCTTGCTGTACCTGCATCGGACACCAGACGGTGCAGTGCCAGGCACAGCACTGCCACTGAGGCAGACAATCGAGGTGCCAGTGAGATAACTGGGCACCCGAGTGGTGTGCGTGGCTGAAAAAAATAACTGTAGCGGCCAGAGGGGTAATGTGTTCACTATGACGTAATAGTGCATTACTCTGGACTTCTATTGTCTATAGTTATTTACATCTTTTTTTTTTGCTGTTCGTAGAACGAACATTACCTGACAGTAAGGTAATAAATTTAATTCACTACCGGTACAGTTGTCAGTGCATTTGTGTCATTCATACTTACATCTGAAATGGTTGTGTGTGATGTCAGCACGCCTTTGCCTTCCCTCTGCTGCACTGCTCCTGTCTGCTGGCTGTAGGAGTGGCATGGGATCATCATCCTCATCAGATTCAGATTCACATATTTCTACTGGTATGCCGCTGGTGGTAGCTATATTGTGCAAGATTACACAAGTAGCCACTATTCTACATGTGGTCTCTGGACTGTACTGTAGTGCCCCTCCAGTTTTGTGGACGCACCGGAAGCAACTCTTCAGCACTCCAAATGTGCGCTCCACCACGTTGCGGGTTGCCCTGTGTGCTGCATTGTATCTCCGTTCAGCAGGTGTTGCAGGATTGAGGTAGGGCGTCATCATGTAGGTGCGCACTGCGTAGGCACTGTCTCCTGGAAGGGACAGAGGGTATGATGAGTAACTGAGCCATCTGACATCAGCACGCCATCAATGCACCATTGTATAGAGAGACAATACCTAGAAGATATCCTTCTCCAAACTCCCCAGCTAGCATTCTTATGTGTATGCTGCTATGGCGAAAGATGTACGAATCATGTGAGCTCTCTGGGTACCTGGCCATGAGATCAGTTATGATGTAGGAAGCATTGCAAATCACCTGTATATTCATTGAATGTTGGTATTTCCGGTTGCGGTACACATACTCTGTGGCTGGTGGTGGACAGATTGCAACATGTGTCCCATCTATGGCACCTAGGACGTGGGGGAACTGTGCTATCTGGTAAAAATCAATTTTTGTCTGCTGTATTTCCTGTGGGGTGTGAGGGAATCTGATGTACTGGTGTAGTTTGCTCAGCATGGTGTTGATAAATGCATTGAAAAATCTAGAGAGGGTACTCTGTGAGACCCCTCCAGCTGCTGCTACGACCCCTTGATAGCTCCCTGAGGCGAGTAGGTGGAGGGAGCATAATACCTGCACATGGGTGGGTATGCTGTGAGTCCTTAGTGTTCTGCGCTGCGGTATGGGTTGTAGCTCAACTATCAGATCAAGTATCATGGCTGAGTTCAACCTATACCTCTCATATATTTCCTCCTCTGTCAGGTTAAAAAGTGTAATGTGCACTCTGAAAATGCGCTCCTGTCTCCTCCTCCCTCTTCTCAATCCTGCCAAGATCCTCATCCTCCTCGCCATGATGTAGAGTGCAGCCATTGTGGAAAAGAGTCTGAGGCATTCTGGGCCTCTTTATATAGGTTGCACCTGGTTACCACCTGGTTTCACTTAGTGGTATTTTGCATGTACAAAATGCCATTCTGTGAAAAATCGCAATTTGCGATTTTTTTATGCATCAAATTGCAACTTGGATTTTGCGACTCGCAATTTGCGCCACGCAATTTCCTACTGGAAATACCGAATCGCAAAATGCGACTCGCAAAACCAGGTCGCAACGCAAAAAAATCGCAATTTTTGTGATTTCTTATTTTTGGTCTGCGAATGCCTTTCATGCATCGCAGACCATGTTTTTGCACTCGCAAACAGCCGATTTTTGCGATTCGCACCGTTTGCGAGTGCAAAAAAGTTTCATACATCTGGCCCATTGTTTTTTGCCCACAGCACCATTCTAGACAGAGGCCCCCCTAATGAAAATCAGTACTGACCCTGCTTGTCATGGAAACAGTCCTACATCCCAAACCTTGGTCGTCTCAACCTCTCTACCCTGCAATCACTGCTTTTTTAGTTGAGAAATTTGAGATTCACCCCACCCCACCCCCTAATTTCACTGACTAAGCTACACCCTGATCCTATGCTAAGTTCTTCCACATTGGTGCAACAGAAAGAATGGGATCATGATATGGCCCCAGGTTCCTGTTTGGAGACAGGTGTGCTGGTACAAGAAAACTCTACGCATTTCACTGTCTCTTTGAAGCTTATCCTCTACACGCAGTCTGCACAACACACATTAAAGGCATTATTGCCACCGCGTTACATGGCATTCAGGGAATATTCGGAACGATTAGCCTTAAAAGCTCATAGCACAGTTCGGGCATTTAAATTTAAATAGTTATTGGTAGCGGCCCTCCGTTTCTGCTCAAACCAGCATTAAGACAGTTCAATTATGTGCATGCAGTGTGAATCGATTTCAGAACTACATTTACACCACGCAGCAGATTCTGCAGATAACCAATGCAGACAAATGAATTGCAAAAACAATATACCATCATCTCCAAAGTGCATTCAAAATGGTCTCCTTGTAATGTATGTTCAGTACTGACAAAACAGGTTTCTAAGGCAAGATACGGTCAAAAATGTAGAATAAGCAATTAAAAAGCGAGCATGAATCGTGATGTGGGTGTCGCCCCCGGATTCTCATATCAGTGTTTCCTATAAGGGCAAAGGAAAGGCCAAGTCTGACACTGATTTTTACTAATTTATTTACCTGCTTTTTGGGCAGCTGATGCGCACTCACCTTTTCACGTGCACCTGTTCACTCGTCATTCTCAAACACATAACCACAACATGTTTAGCACTGCCGGAACGCCAAACAGCTGAACATTCGTATAATCGGGGTTTTTGTTTTAGCTAATTCGCCAAAGTCGGTGTGCAAAAAGTATGAGGACATCTTAACTTCACTTCAAGGCTAACAAAAGAAGGTGAAACCTGGTCCTGCGCGTTTCTCAACGACCATTTTTATTTTGATTGCCATTAATAGTCTACACTGAATGCGCTAACATATGAATGAGCGAAGGGATTCGCATTTTCAAATCTCAGTCCTGAATAGCCAATAATTATTTACTGAGCATAAATCAAATAATTATCGACATTATTCATTTGGTTTGATGTGTAATTGAGTGGAATGTGGGAAATAGGCTTCAGTAGCCGACTCTCTGAAGCAAGTTCATTTGGTTTAATACACATCTTGAATACGCCTCAATGAAATCATCTCCTACTGTGTGGTCTCTGCAGGTCATTCAGGATACGAAGTCTAAAAATGTTTTAAGCATACTAATGTTTCAGTCTGAGAAGTCATGCCCAGGTTAATGAAAAACACAAACGCATTTAATTTCTCTTTCATGCAATGAGCTACATGCATTATGATAATTTTAAGCCTCCAGCATCTCTAAAATGATTTATGATCATGATAAATGCCTACACATAGGAAATTACATAGATTAGATGTGTTCTGCTTAGAGAAGTCCTTGTATCTTTTATCAAGGAACACAAGCAATTGAATTCTTCATTAAGTGACTGCAGTTATTCACACTTTAAGAACAAAGCGGTACTTTTTCATCTCCAGTATCACCCAGAAGTCATATTTTTTCTCCAAGCTCCTGTTCGTGGAATAATCTATTTATCGAACATATAGAAATATCTGAAAAGTGTCAGCATGAATCCTCAAGCAGGCCTGAGAAAGAGGGAGGGTCCCAAAACACTTTTTCCAGTTTTCCTTATGCAATTTCCCATAGGAATTTTAGACACGACTACAGCCCAGACCACTGAATTGAATTGTACCAAATTTGGCAGAAAGCTAGATCTTGGTCCAGAAATATCTCTTTTTGATATGTGATGTAAACCTGTTAAGTAGTTTTGGAGTTATTAAAGTAAAAAAAGATTTCTGTACATCTGAAGAAGTGAATCTGCGGTGGATCCTCCATTGATCTGGGTGGCTTTGCAGATCCATGCACCAACAGCAATGCTGTGATTGGCTGGCCACAACCTAAGAGGAAAGTTGCGTCCACCATTTTGTTTATTGGAAGTTGGTTCCCGCAGGGAAACTAAAATTTAAAAGTGATAGAACGAGTCAGGTTAGAGGTACCCTGACCCCAAGGGTATGAAGGAGGGGTCTGTGAGGGACCCCTCATGGGCAAGAAATCGTCCACATTTATTTCATTGAGCATGCATGGATCCGCAGCTCACGGATTGGATGAATTAGTGGAGCCAAACTGCAACTAAAAAAAACACATACATCCACCCACAGGCCCACATTACCACTCACACACCCATTCACACACCCATACAGACACTCAAACAACCACTCACAGGCCCACAAAACTACGCACACATGCACCCACAGACTCATACAGCACTCACACACCCACTCACATACCCACTCACGCATTCACACACCCATACAGCCACTCTCACTCTCACACCTACTCATAGACCTATAAAACCATTCATATGGCCACTCACAGACCCACACAGCCACTCACTCACATACACAGTCACTCATATACACACACTTACACACCTGCCACACACTCACTGACCCACTTACACACCCACAGAACCACTCACACAACGACTCAGGCACTCAAGTTGCAGGAAGATTATAGTTAGAAAATAGCATTAAAAACTGTAGAAAATCACTGAAAGAAACCAGCAAACTCATGATATCTTCTGGGAGATCATTGATAATATCACTGCAACATTCACAATGAAATCATTGATGAGAAAGCTGTGCACGTCAGGGTCTCACGTTACAGTTACCTTAGACACAAGTTATAGCTACGTGAGATAACTATAACTATAATTGCTGAATTTCTATGGTTACGTGTGTGTAAAATCTGAACCTAACTGTAATGTCCCTGTAACCTTTGTTTTTTTTCTGTAAATATAAATATATGTGTATATATATATATATATATATATATATATATATATATATATATATATAGAGAGAGAGAGAGAGAGAAAGTGAGAGATAGAGACACACAGATAGATATGTATAGATATATATATATATATATATATATATATATATATATATACAGATCGCATACAGATGCTCAGAGTGCAATATTTGAATGATTTTACTGTGCTCTGAATTACTTTGGGCATGGAGAGGTGGATCGTAAGAGCCTCTATTAGCTCACCATTTTTAATGAAGAGCATAATACATTCAATGGCTCTGCATGTATGGTTTATGACATGGTGTTCTTTTACAAAAGACACTTGTACAAAAGAAGCACTGGCAAAGTCCTTATGGGCCTCATTACGACCTTGATGGAGGTGATTACCCTGTCCCAAACGTGACGGATATCCTGCCCGCCATATTTCAAGTTCCACTATATTCTATGAAACTTGTAGAACGGCGGACGGGATATCCGTCACTCTATGTCTCTATCCTAAGTCGAGCTATTGGCTCTGCCAATGCTTTTTGTGAGATGTCAAGGTACATGCACATGACTGACCAGGTATCTTGTAATTGGTTTTCAATTAATGAAAATCCATTCTGTGATAGTCGCTGATGCGCAGGCATGTGAAAGCATATTTCAGGTATTGTGATGATGCATGCACACATGTGCATCATGATGTCACATGCATTATGACAGATGGAAATTATTGATTTAAGATGGCAGCCCTGTTAGAATGTAAAATTAAGATGTAAAAAAAGTAGAAAAAAAGAAGTGAAAGAGTGTTGTTATCAATGATGTCATTTAACCGGTTCGGTGCCTTGGACGAGAAGCTCTGCTTCCAGCGCGATTGAAAGAGAAATGCAAAAGCATTTCTCTTTCAATCACTGGGGGAGGCCTGGAGGGGCTTCAAAGGGAAGGAAAAGTATTTCCTTCCCTTTGAAGTCTCTCCGAGGGTTTCAAAAGCCGGATTGCTTGCAATCCGGCTTTTGAAACCCCACTAGACACCAGGGATTTTTTTTTTTTATTGAAATTTACATAAGGGATCGACCCCTTGGGCAAGGGTCGCTCCCATGGGGGGCATTTTTTTGGGAAGGCCTTTCTGCCCCCCCTGGGGGCAGATCGGCCTATTATTAGGCCGATCTGCCCCCAGGGGGGCAGAAACATCTGGCACCAGGGACCAATTTTTTTTTTTTTTTTATGTTTCATTTTATTTTTTTAGGTGGGAGCGACCCCTTAGGCACGGGTCGCTCCCCTTGGGGGAAAATTATATTTAGGCCATTTCTGCCCCCCTTGGGGGCAGATTGGCCTATTTTGATGAGGCCAATCTGCCCCCAAGGGGGGCAGAAACCACTAGACACCAGGGAGTTTCTTCTTTGCGTGAACTTCACGCAAGGGGAGCGACCCCTTAGGCAAGGGTCGCTGCCCAGGGGGCAAATTTATTTTAGGCCATTTCTTCCCCCCTTGGGGGTAGATTGGCCGATTTTAGGTCAATCTGCCCCCAAGGGGGCAGAAACCACTAGGCACCTGGGATTTGTTTTTTGGCGCCAATGTCACGCAGGGGGAGCGAACCCGTAGGCAAGGGTCGCTCCCGGGGTGGGTGGGAGTTGGGGGGTCAAATTTATTTTAGGCCATTTCTGCCCCCCCTGGGGGCAGATCGGCCTATTATTAGGCCGATCTGCCCCCAGGGGGGGCAGAAACCTCTAGGCGTCAGGGTAAAAAAAAAATGTTGTGTGTTTTTTTTTTGTTTGTTTGTTTTTTTAGAGATGGGGAGCGACCCATCAGGCAAGGGTCGCTGCCCTGGGGGGCAAATTGTATTTAGGCCATTTCTGCCCCCCTTGGGGGCAGATTGGCCGATTTTAGGTCAATCTGCCCCCAAGGGGGCAGAAACCACTAGGCACCTGGGATTTGTTTTTTGGCGCTAATGTCACGCAGGGGGAGCGACCCCGTAGGCAAGGGTCGCTCCGGGGGGGGGGGGGGGGTGGGGTGGGCAAATTTATTTTAGGCCATTTCTGCCCCCCCTGGGGGCAGATCAGCTGATTATTAGGCCGATCTGCCCCCAGGGGGGCGGAAACCTCTAGGCGCCAGGGGAATATTTTTTTTGTGTTTTTTTTGTTTGTTTGTTTGTTTTTTTAGAGATGGGGAGCGACCCATCAGGCAAGGGTCGCTCCCCTGGGGGGCAAATTGTATTTAGGCCATTTGTGCCCCCCTTGGGGGCAGATTGGCCGATTTTAGGTTAATCTGCCCCCAAGAGGGCAGAAACCACTAGGCACCTGGGATTTGTTTTTTGGCGCCAATGTCACGCAGGGGGAGCGACCCCGTAGGCAAGGGTCGCTCCCGGGGGGGGGTGGGGGTTGGGGGGGCAAATTTATTTTAGGCCATTTCTGCCCCCCCTGGGGGCAGATCGGCCTATTATTAGGCCGATCTGCCCCCAGGGGGGGCAGAAACCTCTAGGAGCCAGGGGAAAAACATTTTTTGTGTTTTTTTTTTTTTGTTTGTTTGTTTTTTTAGAGATGGGTAGCGACCCATCAGGCAAGGGTCGCTGCCCTGGGGGGCAAATTGTATTTAGGCCATTTCTGCCCCCCTTGGGGGCAGATTGGCCGATTTTAGGTCAATCTGCCCCCAAGGGGGCAGAAACCACTAGGCACCTGGGATTTGTTTTTTGGCGCCAATGTCACGCAGGGGGAGCGACCCCGTAGGCAAGGGTCGCTCCCGGGCAGGGGGAGGGGTGGGGCTTGGGGGCAAATTTATTTTAGGGCATTTCTCTAGGCGCCAAGGCAATTTTTTTTTTTTTTTTTTAGTTTTTTTTTTTAGAGATGGGTAGCGACCCATCAGGCAAGGGTCGCTGCCCTGGGGGTCAAATTGTATTTAGGCCATTTGTGCCCCCATTGGGGGCAGATTGGCCGATTTTAGGTCAATAAAACCACTAGGCACGTGGGATTTGTTTTTTGGCGCCAATGTCACGCAGGGGGAGCGACCCCGTAGGCAAGGGTCGCTCCCGGGCAGGGAGGGTGGGGCTTGGGGGCAAATTTATTTTAGGGCATTTCTGCCCCCCCTGGGGGCAGAAACCTCTAGGCGCCAAGGCAATTTTTTTTTTTTTTTTAAGAGATGGGTAGCGACCCATCAGGCAAGGGTCGCTGCCCTGGGGGGCAAATTGTATTTAGGCCATTTCTGCCCCCCTTGGGGGCAGATTGGCCGATTTTAGGAAAAATCTCCCCCAAGGGGGCAGAAACCACTAGGCACCGGGGATTTGTTTTTTGGCGCCAATGTCACGCAGGGGGAGCGACCCCGTAGGCAAGGTTCGTTCCCGGGCAGGGGGGGTTTGGGGGGGGGTGGTGGGGGTCAAATTTATTTTAGGGCATTTCTGCCCCCCCCTCCCGGGGCCGGCTGAGCTAGAGGCCAAACTCCACAGGTAGGCACTTTGCAAAAAACACCTCTGTTTTCTGTGAAAAAATATGTTGTGTCCACGTTGTGTTTTGGGCCATTTCCTTTCGTGGGCGCTAGGCCTACCCACAGAAGTGAGGTACCATTTTTATCGAGAGACTTAGGGGAACGCTGGGTGGAAGGAAATTTGTGGCTCCTCTCAGATTCCAGAACTTTCTGCCACAGAAATGTGAGGAACATGTGTTTTTTTAGCCAAATTTTGAGGTTTGCAAAGGATTCTGGGTAACAGAACCTGGTCCGAGCCCCACAAGTCACCCCATCTTGGATTCCCCTAGGTCTCTAGTTTTCAAAAATGCACAGGTTTGGTAGGTTTCCCTAGGTGCCGGCTGAGCTACAGGCCAAAATCCACAAGTAGGCACTGTTTTCTTTCAAAAATTTGGATGTGTCCACGTTGCGCTTTGGGGCGTTTCCTGTCGCGGGCGCTAGGCCTACCCACACAAGTGAGGTATCATTTTTATCGGGAGACTGGGGGGAACGCTGGGTGGAAGGAAATTTGTGGCTCCTCTCAGATTCCAGAACTTTCTGCCACAGAAATGTGAGGAACATGTGTTTTTTTAGCCAAATTCTGAGGTTTGCAAAGGATTCTGGGTAACAGAACCTGGTCCGAGCCCCACAAGTCACCCCATCTTGGATTCCCCTAGGTCTCTAGTTTTCAAAAATGCACAGGGTTGGTAGGTTTCCCTAGGTGCCGGCTGAGCTACAGGCCAAAATCCACAAGTAGGCACTGTTTTCTTTAAAAAATTTGGATGTGTCCACGTTGCGCTTTGGGGCGTTTCCTGTCGCGGGCGCTAGGCCTACCCACACAAGTGAGGTATCATTTTTATCGGGAGACTTGGGGGAACGCTGGGTGGAAGGAAATTTGTGGCTCCTCTCAGATTCCAGAACTTTCTGCCACAGAAATGTGAGGAACATGTGTTTTTTTAGCCAAATTTTGAGGTTTGCAAAGGATTCTGGGTAACAGAACCTGGTCCTAGCCCCGCAAGTCACCCCTCCTTGGATTCCCCTAGGTCTCTAGTTTTCAGAAATGCACAGGTTTGGTAGGTTTCCCTAGGTGCCGGCTGAGCTAGAGGCCAAAATCTACAGGTAGGCACTTCGCAAAAAACACCTCTGTTTTCTTCCAAAAATTTGGATGTGTCCACGTTGCGCTTGGGGCGTTTCCTGTCACGAGCGCTAGGCCTACCCACACAAGTGAGGTATCATTTTTATCGGGAGACTTGGGGGAACGCTGGGTGGAAGGAAATTTGTGGCTCCTCTCAGATTCCAGAACTTTCTGCCACAGAAATGTGAGGAACATATGTTTTTTTTGCCAAATTTTGAGGTTTGCAAAGGATTCTGGGTAACAGAACCTGGTCCGAGCCCCGCAAGTCACCCCATCTTGGATTCCCCTAGGTCTCTAGTTTTCAGAAATGCACAGGTTTGGTAGGTTTCCCTAGGTGCCGGCTGAGCAAGAGGCCAAAATCTACAGGTAGGCACTTCGCAAAAAACACCTCTGTTTTCTTCCAAAAATGTGGATGTGTCCACGTTGCGCTTTGGGGCGTTTCCTGTCACGGGTGCTAGGCCTACCCACACAAGTGAGGTATCATTTTTATCGGGAGACTTGGGGGAACATAGATTAGCAAAACAAGTGTTATTGCCCCTTGTCTTTCTCTACATTTTTTCCTTCCAAATATAGGAGAGTGTGTAAAAAAGACATCTATTTGAGAAATGCCCTGTAATTCACATGCTAGTATGGTCACCCCGGAATTCAGAGATGTGCAGATAACCACTGCTCCTCAACACCTTATCTTGTGCCCTTTTTGGAAATACAAAGGTTTTCTTGATAGCAATTTTTTACTCTTTATATTTCAGCAAATTAATTGCTGTATACCCGGTATAGAATGAAAACGCACTGCAGGGTGCAGCTCATTTAATGGATCTGGGTTCCTTGGGTTCTTGATGAACCTACAAGCCCTATATATCCGCGCAACCAGAGGAGTCCAGCAGACGTAACGGTATATTGCTTTCGATAATCTGACATTGCAGGGAAAAGTTACAGAGTAAAACGTAGAGAAACAATTATGTTTTTTTCACCTCAATTTCAATATTTTTCTTTTTCAGTTGTTATTTTCTGTAGGAAACCCTTGTAGGATCTACACAAATGACCCCTTGCTGAATTCAGAATTTTGTCTACTTTTCAGAAATGTTTAGATGTCTGGGATCCAGCATTGGTTTCATGCCCATTTCTGTCACTGACTGGAAGGAGGCTGAAAGCACAAAAATTGCAAAAATGGGGTATGTCCCAGTAAAATGCCAAAATTGTGTTGAAAAATTGGGTTTTCTGATTCAAGTCTGCCTGTTCCTGAAAGCTGGGAAGCTGCTGAGTTTAGCACCGCAAACCCTTTGTTGATGCCATTTTCAGGGGAAAAACCACAAGCCTTCTTCTGCAGCCACTTTTTCCAATTATTTTTAAAAAAACGAAATTTTCACTGTATTTTGGCCAATTTCTTGGCCTCCTTCAGGGGAACCCACATAGTCTGGGTACCTCTAGAATCCCTGGGATGTTGGAAAAAAAGGACGCAAATTTGGCTTGGTTAGCTTATGTGGGCAAAAAGTTATGAGGGCCTAAGCGCGAACTGCCCCAAATAGGCAAAAAAAGGCCGGTCACAGGAGGGGGAAAAGGCCTGGCAGCGAAGGGGTTAATGTGTCACAAGTGATGTAATAAGCTAGGTCATTACCAGTGCATGCCTGGGGCTCAAGATATAGTCATTTTATTAAAACATATCTGGCAAATTTCACTAGTTTTCTGGTTTTGTTGCTTAACCGTAACTGCACTTTAACCATGTTTTTCAGTATTTTTAAACACCTTATATGGTGTTAAAGCAAGTCTAATTATAACTTCTCATTAAACTTAGCTTTTTGCAGTGAGTTTCTGGTTGACTGCAGAGCTTGACCTTTAGCAGATTTTTCCACGCTATCTGGACCTGGATTTCTCTTAGTATAACGTGTTCTTAAACCAGTATTGATGACCAAAGAAGCAGTGTACGCTAGCAGTTGTGCAGATGCGAGTGGATAGCATGATCACCCTCACCCTCTGCAACATTTCCACCATCCTCGGACAAGTAAGCCCCACTCTGCCTGCCCATGAGAATGGGCAGCAGGGCTACGTTTACGACCAGGTCCTGCACCCAAACTGCCACACACACTCAAACTCTGCTGCACAGAGCTTTTAGCCTGCCTCAATAATATTTATTTGTTTTTTCTTTTTTTAAATAAATCTTTTTTTGATAGGTTTAATGATGTAACTTTTTTGTGAATATGTTTACGTTTTCTTTTATTGAAAAACCTTTTTGTTAAACTGTCTATTGTAATTGTTTGTATGTATCTTATTTTTTCACCAACCTTGAGTAGAAGACTTTGAAGTTTCTTTTGAATGTTGGCTCATTTTGGTGTGGTTCAAATGAGCAAATAACCTGTTTGGAGGGCGTCCATTATGTTTTGCAAACATCTAGAATTCTGGCATAAACATATCTGCATTGCAGAGAGCAAAGTCCATAACTATATCTTCACCATCTTGCTGATGTCCCCTTCATTGGACTTCTTCACAGTAGAATTCAGTGGCATACATAACCCTGCAATTCTTTCACATCCCCGACAGCCCATAGAGAGAACATGTATTGATGGCTTCTTTGTAACACTGATTACAGTAAGTGCAAGTTATCATACAGGCATCGACTTTCTCTTTCCTGCTGCATGTGTGAAAAACCTCCACCGTAAAATACATCTTTCGGGCTGAGGTACAGCAGATGCCTTTAATGTGGTAGCCACTAGCACATAATTGCTAAGTGGTGTGTTTGTGCTAAAGATGATCCTGCTATTTCCCCTGCTACGTTTTGCCTTATCTACTAGCCTTAGATGGCATGATGCCTGTGAATAAATTTCCTTTCTCTCATCCTCAGAAAAAAACAAAAGCAAAAATGTGTCCTTAAAAGGGTGAGCACCTTATTTGTAGAAGCCGTAGCCTAGAGTTTTAGCTAGTGAACACTGATTAACCAAACTGATTGCTACATTCTTTCAAGGGGGGCGTGACCCTTAGCAGCACCACTAAACCAAAATACTAAGGCGTCACAATAATCTTACAAGCAAAGAAAGGATTGACTTCCTTTTTGGGGTCTTTAATTTCAAAATTTGAGGTGCAGCCTTCTGATGAATTTTGCTGTTCATATTATTGAGATAGAAAACATTTTCCACTTCAAATCTGGCTTCTGGGAAGGATGACCAGCACAGAAGGAACTCCTTTAGAAGCTGTGCTGGATAGTGGTGAAGATTAGGCCAAAGGCACTAGGCGTACACCTCACTCTGTCCTGTGGCTATTCTTAGTCATTTCTACTGCAGAGAAAAAGCTGTCATTAAAATCACACATGTTCATTATGTGGCAGAAAACTCAGCTGGGGGAAGCCGTGACATTTATGAATTTAGAAACTCATTGACTCAAAACTATCTTAATACTTGGGTTCAAAGCCAATTTAATACAGTCAAAATGAATCTGAGCTGTGAAGATGAAACATCTACATCTGCTGCTACAATACAATACACTGTTCAGCCTCATGATAGTTTGCCACATGACATCATGCAGCAGGAGAAAGATAGTGGTATAAACTTGCACTGCTTCATCTGCAGGACCCTGATCAATGGAAACAAAGTGCAGAAGAACCTAGAAATAGAGTTCTGTTAGATCAGCAGACATGTAAAATACTTATTACCCAAAATACTTATTACCCAAGTTCCTATTCTACAGTTCCAATTGTCTTTTTTGTTTTTTATCCCCAAAAAAGTGTAAATACAAAAAAGTTACAACTTTAATGGTAGTTATTTTGTAACCAATAATAGGGTTTAAAACAGATGAAAAAATATGTTTGTTTTACATGTTGATGAGTCTAAATGAGAAGGGAGCGGAGTTGGCCTCGGTGTCTGACCTCTTTTCAGGTTCTGTGCTTCACCCCATGTAGGCATTTAAACTCTGATGTGCATGACCTTTGTCCATGCAGGTGGCAAGTAGGGAACAGGGCCTAACTTCTGACCAGGCTGTACACCTCATCCTCTGTGGATGTTTAAACCTTGCGTGTATGGACTTTGGTCACATGAAAATTGAGTGGGCTGTAGGTCCTGGCTAGGAGCCAGATTGTGCCACCCACGCATGGCAGGTGTTCGACTCCATTTTGCACGGCCTTATGCTTTGTGCAGCAGGGTTGAGGCATAGGGCCTGGTCAGGCCAGGCCCTGCTTCCTACCTTACACAAGTGTAAGACCCCACTGCTCATGTCCTTCAGCCATTCTCCTGCGAGGGTGAGAGGTAAGGCCTGTCCTCAAGCTAGGCACGGCCTCATGGAGGGCTTACACTCACTGCTTACTGCCTTCAAGCATGTGAAGCCTGGCATGCTTGCATGTTACTGTCAGCAGGCAGAAGCATCCTGAAAGAATGTGTCTGATTTCTCGAACTGTGCCAACATCGCATCATGAAAACAAAGGGTCTTCTCAGTCACTTACTCTTTTAGAAGATATTTTGTTTCTGTAGTCAAAAATATATTAGTTTTTTTTTGGAACCATGGGTACTCAGCAGTTCCAGGTTTAAAACTCATTTTTATCCATAATGTTTTAAGCATAAAATCCACCTATCCCACAAAACTCAGAACAAATAATGTAGTATGATGTAAATCTCATAATCAATAACACTTGGAAACATACCTTTTCTGGAGCCATGCCCTACACCCCAACCTTCACAGTAGTCTTACCCCTTGGGATACATGGTGGGGATGTTGCAGTCAATGGTCAACTACACTGGAGTCATTTGTCTCAGACTAACGCAGACCTACCACTGGAATGTATTTTCCTAAAGGTAGTCATAGTATATTGACCCATGTAACTAAGCTATAACTTCTGTACACTACAACTGACTTCAAAGTGGTTCACCATTGACTGCAGCATTGTCACCATGGGCCATAAGGTGTATTTCAGACCAAGTTTTAGAAAGTATAATTTTCAGTCCTTCTTTTTCCTAAATAAAACAAATACAATTTGTGATTACAGAAGGGTCTTTCCTCAGTTAAGATCAGCGGACCCTTATCCCCAAAGTATGGGGTAGATGACTGTGCCTCATTGATATGCTAATGTTTGCAATGCATGTGTAATATACTATGGGGGTCATTCCAACCCTGGCGGTCGGTGATAAAGCGGCGGCCAACCCGCCAACAGGCAGGCGGTCCAAAAAATGGGATTCTGACCCTGGCGGGAACCGCCAACACAGGCCGCCACTTTAACACTCCGTCCGCCACGCGGGACAGACAAACAGCGCGGCGGTCACCGCCAACAGGCAGGCGGCAGACAATGTACCGCCCACCCTATCACAACTCACCAATCCGCCACCTTTTCCGGGGCGGGAGCCCCGCCGATAAAAACACGGCGGAAACAGACTACGAACGGGAAAACGCTCACCTCTACACACTCCACGAGGACGGAGGACAGCATGGAACCCGAATTAAACATCCTACCAGCTATTGTCTACCTGCTCATCTACCACGAGTACGAACGCCGGCGCAGATGACAACGGTGAGTACTGCACCTACGACACAGGGGAGGGGGGAGGAGGAAAGCTTACGGGCACACACATACGCCATACATCCACCCCCCCACCCCAAATACCTACACACCAATGCAGAACAACAAGTCAGAGTGACACGCCCCAAACCCACCGGGATAATGCAAAGACACAAATAAAATGATCTTTAAAATATATGTATAATATAGCTCCATTGAAGTTATGGGAAATATGCAATATGAAAGATACAAAATAAGGAATGAACATAGTTAAAAATATATACATAGGCAATAAGTCCTGCCCATTCTGTCAAAGTTCCATAGTCCGTGGGCCAATGTGCACAAACACATGGGCAAAGCCCACACAGGAGACCAGATACCATTGGAGAGAACACTGCTGGGGCATCAGATGATAAAACTACAGGCACCTCAGGGGGAAGGAAAGGGGGGGCACCTCAGCCACATGAGTCCACGACGCCAGATCCACGAGGGGCCTCCATGCCCACTGTGCCATCCTGGGGAGTGCAAAGCCACAGTCTCACAAGTCTCTACAGTGGGTGGGTTGCCCACTGTGCCATCCTGGGGAGTGCAAAGCCACAGTCTCTCAAGTCTCTACAGTGGGTGGCTTGCCCACTGTGCCATCCTGGGGAGTGCAAAGCCACAGTCTCTCAAGTCTCTACAGTGGGTGGCTTGCCCACTGTGCTATCCTGGGGAGTGCAAAGCCACAGTCTCACAAGTCTCTACAGTGGGTGGGTTGCCCACTGTGCCATCCTGGGGAGTGCAAAGCCACAGTCTGTCAAGTCTATACAGTGGGTGGCTTGCCCACTGTGCCATCCTGGGGAGTGCAAAGCCACAGTCTCACAAGTCTCTACAGTGGGTGGGTTGCCCACTGTGCCATCCTGGGGAGTGCAAAGCCACAGTCTCTCAAGTCTCTACAGTGGGTGGCTTGCCCACTGTACCATCCTGGGAAGTGCCAAGCCACAGTCCATCAGATGGATTACCGACTCCACTGTTAATGGAGGAGGCATGGTGCCCAGAGTGCTTCGTGAAGCCCTGCTCGACACAGAACCGGCACTGTCAATGGGCCAGCGGTGCTTGAGACGGCGTTGCCCAGTGGAGCGGTGCTTGAGATGAAGGGCCCAGCGGAGCGGTGCTTGACAGGAAGGGCCCAGCGGAGCTTTGCTTGAGATGAAGGGCCCAGCGGAGCGGTGCTTCACAGGAAGGGCCCAGCGGAGCGGTGCTTGAGACGGCGGTGGCCAGCGGAGCGGTGCTTGAGATGAAGGGCCCAGCGGAGCGGTGCTTCACAGGATGGGCCCAGCGGAGCGGTGCTTAAGACGGCGGTGGCCAGCGGAGCGGTGCTTGAGATGAAGGGCCCAGCGGAGCGGTGCTTGACAGGAAGGGCCCAGCGGAGCGGTGCTTGAGACGGCGGTGGCCAGCGGAGCGGTGCTTGAGATGAAGGGCCCAGCGGAGCGGTGCTTGACAGGAAGGGCCCAGCGGAGCGGTGCTTGAGACGGCGGTGGCCAGCGGAGTGGTGCTTGAGATGAAGGGCCCAGCGGAGCGGTGCTTGACAGGAAGGGCCCAGCCGAGCGGTGCTTGAGATGAAGGGCCCAGCGGAGCGGTGCTTGACAGGAAGGGCCCAGCGGAGCGGTGCTTGAGACGGCGGTGGCCAGCGGAGCGGTGCTTGAGATGAAGGGCCCAGCGGAGCGGTGCTTGACAGGAAGGGCCCAGCGGAGCGGTGCTTGAGATGAAGGGCCCAGCGGAGCGGTGCTTGACAGGAAGGGCACAGCGGAGCGGTGCTTGTCACAGCGGGCCCCTGTTCAGCGGTTCTTCTCACGGCGGGCCCTGTTCAGCAGTTCTTCTCACGGCGGGGCCCTGTTCAGCGGTTCTTGTCACGGCGGGCCCCTGTTCAGCGGTTCTTCTCACGGCGGGCCCCTGTTCAGCGGTTCTTCTCACGGCAGGCCCCTGTTCAGCGGTTCTTGTCACAGCGGGCCCCTGTTCAGCGGTTCTTGTCACGGCGGGCCCCTGTTCAGCGGTTCTTCTCACGGCGGGCCCCTGTTCAGCGGTTCTTGTCACGGCGGGCCCCTGTTCAGCGGTTCTTGTCACGGCGGGCCCCTGTTCAGCGGTTCTTCTCACGGCGGGCCCCTGTTCAGCGGTTCTTGTCACGGCGGGCCCCTGTTCAGCGGTTCTTCTCACGGCGGGCCCCTGTTCAGCGGTTCTTGTCACGGCGGGGCCCTGTTCAGTGGTTCTTCTCACAGCGGGGCCCTGTTCAGCGGTGCCTCTCACGGCGGGGCCCCTGTTCAGCGGTGCTTGTCCTGTGTTTCTAGGGAGCCAGACCTGGCCAAGACTTTCCGCTCAGTCGCCATCCGACCTTGCGGTTGCGGGGCCCTCCTGTGATGGAGTCCTGGGCCCGTGGGTGTCGTCCGTCACAACCGGAATGGGGCTGGTGGGGCCCTCCTGGGCAGCTCGCCTGCTGCCTGACTTCTCCGCCCTGCTGCCCTTGCCCTCCTTCGCTGAAGCTCTGTGGACCTTGCCTCCCTTTGATGATGTGGCAGGTGACGGGGCAAGGCTACTGTCCTTGGTGGCAGCCGTCTCAGGCTTGTCGCGCCGTCCCTTATTTTTTTTTGTCCTCTTCCCAGGGGGTGGGCTGGCTGTCCCCTTGCTGCTGGCCGATGTTCCTGCCCTAGGAGCTGGTGGACTCCAATGGCCCTGCACTATGGTCATAGTAGATGCAGGGCTGGTGGTGGCTGAGGTGCTTTTTTTACTCTTACCAGATGGAGCGGGTGGGTCAGTGGTTGGAACGAGGTCAAGGTTGGCAAGGAAAAGCACTTTGGAAGGACCGGGACGGGTAGGTGTAGTGGGTATGGGAGTGGAGGAAGAGGATGTGGTTGTAGGAGAGTCAAGTGTGCTGTCTTTGGGTGCAGGTGCTTGTGACGGAGGCTGTCGTGAGGTGGATGGCTGTTGGGTGGGTGGCTGCCTGCGTTTGTTTGGTTTGGAAGAGGGGGTGACAGACACACTGGGAGAGGACACAGGGGACGTGTAAATGGCAGTGGGGGTGGTGACTGCACGTGTGCGGACTGTAATGGAGGGTGTGCTGGTGATGGAAGTACTGGCTGATGGTGGTGTGCATGCAGGTGTGAGTGGAGACGTCACAGGGAGGGAGGAGGGAGATGAGGAGGTGGGGGACACAGAGGTGGTAGTGACTGTTGGCATGTCTGCATCTGGATGTTGCTTGGGTGAATGCTTGTGGGATCTGTGGTGCTTATGTCTGGATGAGCTGCCCTTGGGTGTAGAGGTGTGTGCAGGCTGGTCTGATGGTGTGGATGGGATAGGCAGAGGAACAGGAGACTGGGACTGGGTGGAGGGAGTCAGAAGAGGGAGGCTGGAGACAGGGACAATGGCTGCCGTCAGTGCTGAGGCCAGAGCGTTGAACGATCGCTGATGGGCAGCCTGACCCGAATGAATGCCCTCCAGGTATGCATTGCTCTGATGCACCTCCCTTTCTACACCCTGGATGGCATTCAAAAGGGTAGACTGCCCAACAATGAGCGTCCTGAGGAGGTCAATGACCTCCTCACTGAGGGTAGCAGGGGTACCTGGGGCAGGGCCTGAGGTGCCTGGGGCGAAGGAGATGCCCGCCTTCCTGGGCGAGTGGGCATGGAGCGAAGGCTGAGGGGCTGCTGGGAGGGCGGCGCTGGTGCGCTGGGTGTACCTGTTGTGGCGGTGGGCATGGATGTTGCCGCCACCGCAAGGGAGCTCCCTTCCGAGGACGTGTCGGTATCGCTGACGTCTCCACGGGTCCCCGTTGTGGAGCTCCACTCGCCCTCCGTCTCACTGGTGTACTCGGATTCTGTTGCATGGCCCTCCGGGGCCATGTGAGATGCAGCTCCCTCGTGCGCCGATGCCACTTCTCCTCCGCCTGATGATGCTAATGCACACATGAACAGGAAGACAAAGAAAATGGGGGGGGGAGAAATGAAGACAGGTTGAGTGCATGCATTGGCAACACCATTGTCGGAGAGGACAGACACAGAAGCCCCCTGCACTAGGCCGCGCAATCGGGGTACACTTCTCAGTTATTGTGACTAGGCCTACAGGTCTATGGACGACAAATGCACACATGGGTGAGGCCGGACCATGGATAGCTGTACTTGGCACCCTACAGAGGCGGGGGGCTGGGGCACAGGGCCATGCCTAACGGAGGGGCCTAGCCTACAGAATGCTCCCTGGCCTAGAGATAGCCACAGCCCTCCTCCCGCACCCAGACACCTTCACTGCACGCAAAGATAGCAGAATGTGCTGATACTTACCCCCTTGTGTCTGCTGTGATGTCCTCACGCGCCCATCCAAATCGGGGTAGGCCACCGCCAGGATCCGGGACATCAGGGGGGTCAATTGGCGGCTGGCACCCCTCCTACGTTGGGAGGCCATCCCCAGCAGAGACTCGGGGGTCTTTCTGGTCCCGCGGCGGATGTCCTCCCACCTTTTTCGGCAGTGGGTGCCCCGTCTGTTGTGGACCCCCAGGGCCCGAACGTCCTTGGCGATGGCACGCCAAATGTCGATCTTCTGATGGGCGCTGACCTATGTGACATGTACAGGGTGGTAAAGGAAATCTCATAACTTTTCTGCCTGGTCAATGTGAGTGCCCCCCCCCCCCCCAACCTTGCCATGTGGCACATGCTCTCATCTTTCCTGCGTTGCACTCCTCATTCGCTCCCCTCGCCACCATCTTACATACACCCCACTCAACACAGGCATAGCCCATTCAACGTGCACCCTGTGTACTAACCTGTTGGTCTGGAGGACCGTAGAGTAGCGCATACTGGGGGAGGACCCCATCAACAAGTTTCTCCCATTCTTCAGAAGTGAAGGCAGGGGCCCTTTCCCCAGTCGCAGCAGCCATTGTATCTCCCAGACCGAGGTCACAGCAGCACTTGCAGTATAGGTCCTCTCCTGTGGATGATCAGGTCTCGAGTGATTAATCAGATAGAAAATGACGGTCACGCCCGCGGCGGTACGTACCGCGGCGGTGCGTACCGCGACCGCCGGTGCACATCGTTATTGGCTACTGAAACCCATAGGGTTCAATGTTAACCAATGCGGCTTAGCACCGCGGTCTTTGACCGCCTACCGCCACGGTGTGCCACGCCAGCGCATTGACCTCACATCCCACTGTCACACTTCACAGGTCAGGCAGCCGCCATTTCAAGGGCCCACATGGCATAATTTCTACTGCGTCACACAGGCCTAGGCCTTGCATTGCCACTCATACAAGCCTTTCAATGCATAGCGATTCGTGTACTGTGCAAGCTGTGTGAACAAACCTGTGGGTTGCTTGACTCTGTGGTCCATGTTGTCCTTCCTAGGCACCGTCCGCTGGGACTTGCGAGGAGAAGGATGAATCCTCCCGTGTACCGACCGCAGGTGGACCTGTCGACAATGGAAGAACGACATATCATACTTACATACCGGCTTGACAGAGCAACTATACATGAACTATGTGCCCAGCTGGAGCCAGACCTGATGTCCCCCATCCGCCAACCCACAGGGATTCCCCCTCTGGTGCAGGTTCTGTCAGTACTCCATTTTTTGGCAAGTGGGTCTTTTCAGACAACAGTGGTCATGTCATCTGGGATGTCTCAGCCTATGTTTTCAAAGGTTTTGTCCAGAGTGTTGTCTGCCCTGATAAAATACATGCGGAGCTACATTATTTTCCCTGAGGTAGGATTTGGCTACAGTGAAGGCTGATTTCTATGCCCTTGGACATATCCCCAACATCATTGGTGCCATTGATGGGACCCATGTGCCTTTGGTTCCCCCCAAAGAAAGTGAGCAGGTGTACAGAAACAGAAAAAGTTATCATTCGATGAATGTCCAGGTGGTCTGTTTGGCTGACCAGTAGATCTCCCATGTAAATGCCAAGTTCCCTGGGTCAGTGCATGACGCGTATGACATGCGAAATAGCAGCATCCCTTATGTGATGGAACAGCTACAGAGACACCGTGTGTGGCTAATTGGTGACTCTGGTTACCCCAACCTGTCGTGGCTACTGACCCCAGTGAGGAATCCCCGGACCAGGGCAGAGGAACGGTACAATGAGGCCCATGGGCGAACTAGGAGGATCATAGAAAGGACCTTCGGGGTCCTGAAGGCCAGGTTTAGGTGCCTGCATATGGCAGGGGGATCCCTAATGTACTCACCAAAGAAGGTGTGCCATATCATTGTGGCCTGCTGTATGCTTCACAATCTTGCTTTGCGACGCCAGGTGCCTTTTCTGCAGGAGGATGGTCCAGATGGTGGTGTTGTAGCAGCTGTGGAGCCTGTGGAGAGTGAAGAGGAGGAAGACGACGGGGAATACATGGACAACAGGGATACAGTCATACAACAATATTTTCAGTAGCACACAGGTAAGAATCACCCACGCCATATTACATTTACTTAAAGCCTCATGCGTCTCTACTGTCTGTGTTTCCCCCCAGTTCCTGTTAACTGATTTGTGACTTTCCCTTCCCTTTTCAGAGCTGTATGACCCACTGCGTGACTTCTGCTTTGTTTGCCCATGGACTAAAGCTTATTGAAATTGGTATGTTGTCATCACAAAGTAACTGGACATTATTGCACCGTTATGTGTAATACATTTGTTAAGAATACAAGCAGACTCCTGTTATTTTAAGTGCAATAAGTGATTTATTTTAAGTGCTACATATAGGTACATGATTGTAAAACGGTGATGGGTGGGGGTGGAGTAATGTCCATGGCAGAGTCCAGTTCTCAGACGCACAGGTGCATTGTCCATATGCCTGTGGAAGGATGGAGCAGGGGCAGTTAAAGGTTGGACAGGGTGACAATGAGGGACAGTGGGATGACATCAGGGGGTATCTTATGCTGGCGGGGGTCTTGCAATCTTACTCTGTCTTCTTGTGAGATCTCAGGTTCCGCTTGCGGGGTGGTTGTTCTTCTGCAGGAGGTGGGGTTCTGGTGGTCTGTTGTTGTGTGGGGGGCTCCTGTCCACTAGCGCCGGCGGAGGTGGTAGGCTGTTCCTGGCCTGGGCTAGTGACAGGGGCCCTTTGGGGTGCCACATGGTCCCGCAATGTGGTGACTATCTGGTTAAGGGCCACGATGATGGTCCCCATTGCGGAACCGATGTTCCTCAGTTCCTCTCTGAACCCCATGTACCGTTCCTCCTGCAGTGCCTGGATCTCCTGGAACCTGGCCAGTACCGTCGGCATCGTCTCCTGGGAGTGGTGGTAAGCTCCCATGATGGAGGAGAGGGCCTCTTGGAGAGTCGGTTCCCTGGGCCTGTCCCCCCCTGTCGCACAGCACCCCTCCCAGTTCCCCTGTGTTCCTGGGCCTCTGTCCCCTGGACGGTGTGCCCACTACCACTGCCCCCAGGTCCCTGTTGTTGTTGGGGTGGTGGGTCAACCTGGGTGCCCTGTAGTGGTGGACACACCGCTGATTGACGTGTCCTGGAGACAGAGGCATGGGCCCGCTGGGTGGGAGCTGTACTGGTGTTCCCATAGGGGTTTGGGTCTGGTGTAGCCTGTGGCTGTCTGTGGGGAACCGACTGTCCAGAGGTCCCCGATGGGCGGGCTGGTCATCTGGGTCCAGGGAGACAGAGCTGCTGTCATCGCTGGGGGCCTCTTCTGGGGGTGGGATGGACATCTCTGGACCCTCCGTGGCGGTGTGGTGGCGTTCGGGTCCTGCAGGGGTATAAAGGTATGGTTATTGCTTCTGTGTGTGGCATTTCGTGTGATGGGTGGGTGTCCGTGTACCCAAGTGCAGGCATTCCCTTGTGGGGGCTTTTGTGAGGGTGGCTTGTCGGGGTGATGTGTGTGTGCAGTGGGCATGCTTTGGTGATGGGTGTCCATGCTTTGTGGTCGCATGCAGGGCTTGGTGTTGGGATGGGTGGGTTGTGATGGTGAGCCATTTGCAAGGAGTTGGTGTGATGGGGGTGGGGGTGAGGGTGGGGGTAGGATTTGGCATGCAGGTGGGGTGGGGGGAATGAAGTAGTGAAGATTTGACTTACCAGAGTCCATTCCTCCGCCTACTCCTGCGAGGCCCTCAGGATGCAGGATGTGCAAGACTTCCTCCTCCCATGCTGTGAATTCTGGGGGAGTAGGTGGGGGTCCGCCGCCAGTCTTCTGCACCGCAATGTTGTGCCTTGATACCATGGAACGCACCTTCCCCCGTAGGTCGTTCCAGCGCTTCCTTATGTCATCCCGATTGCGTGGATGCTGTCCCACTGCGTTGACCCTGTCCACTATCCTTTGCCATAGCTCCATCTTCCTGGCAATTGTGGTATGCTGCACCTGTGCCCCGAGAGCTGGGGCTCTACACAGACTATTTCCTCCACCATGACCCTGAGTTCTGCGTCAGTGAACCTGGGGTGTCTTTGGGGTGCCATGGGGTGGTGTGGATGAGGTGTGGGGTGGCGTTTGTGGTGATGAGTGTGGTGCGTGTGGTGGTGTGTGGTGTTTGGTGCGTGGATTCTGTGTGGGTGATGGTGTTGTGTGCCTCTGTGTTGTGGGATTGTCTATTCTGTGCTCTCTCTCTAGCCTTCGTCAATAATTTCGGGTTGTAGGGGTTTGTGGGTGATGTGGGTCTGTGTTTTATATTGTGTTGGGTGTGTGGGTGTGTGTGTTTCAAAATGACCAATGTGTCTGAGTTTTCTATGTGTGTGTGTATTTTGACCGCAGCGGTGTGTACCGCCAATGGCATACCGCGTTTGAAAGACCGCCGCGTGGATTAGTGTGTCGTGATAGTGTGGGCGTATTTCTGTTGGCGTGACGGTGGAGGTTTGGTCATCGCCATTTTTTCGCTGACCTTTGGTATGGCGGACTTTTGTGGATGTCGGGTTTTTGGCGGTTTGCAAGTTGCGGGTCAGAAAGACCGTGGCGGTCTACCGCGGCCGCAGCGGTGTTATGGCGGTCTTCTGGACGGCGGTAAGCGCCTTTTACCGCCGAGGTCAGAATGACCCCCTATGTGATTATCACATGTATATACATATGAGCATGATGCTACAAGATGAGTTAATAAGTGCAATGCTTGAGCGGTAAAAGATCCTCTCCAGCATTTCACTTATCAACTTGTTTTCAAAGGGTGACTTCACAGCACTGCACTCATTGTAAAAGTTAGACTTACCATTACTTATGCACAGACTCTAGTGTGGCATTGACAGAAAAGGGATCCCAATTAACCTTCTCTGGCTACATAAAGAGTCAAAACAGGTTGGTAGGAAAGACAGCGGAGACCATATTTCCTACTAAATACAATGTTTGCTTTTAATCCTGTCCTGTGAACCCGTTACTCAAAGAAACAATCTTCTGTTTACTTTGAACGAGTTTTAAAATGTTATCTGAACCCTATACTTATCCATGAAGAGCAGCATCTCTGTTCTCCCTCAGTTTGAGGTCAAAACCACATTGGTGGTAAGACCCTACCAAAGTATGAAGCATCCAACGATCCTGTGGGTGTGGTGTTTCTGTCCAAATCTTATAATATTGTCTTGTTAGTACAAAGTCAACTAGAGCTAGTGGTGTAGCCCTCTACCCTATCCTTGGTGTGCTTTGGAATTGTTTGGAGGAAATATGTTAGGAGATGCTTTCTCTCTTATTGTGATAGTGACCTTAACTATTTGGCCATAATTTATGTTTACATTTATGCTTTTGTGTTTTGCATTTTTTTTCTTTTGAGCCAAGTGTTTATTATATTTTTTAACTGTGTAATAGGAAGGGTGAAAGCACTAATCTTGTTCTCTGGGTCCACCTGTTGCCGCCATCACTAATGACTAATTAGACAAGAATCTGAGGGTCAGTGAATTAGAGGTCAGGATAGACAACAGACACTGGGGGACAGGAGGGGCTGGGGAACAGGACTGTGGAAGCTTAGTTGGGTGGGAGCACTTTACTGCCAAGGGGGCTAGAGCTCATTTTAGATTTCCTGGGTCCTTAGCTCTGTGCAAGGCAATCAGTTGCGTTTTTACATTGGCTTTTCTGATCATCCTATTGTTTTCACCCATTTTGCATATGATGTTGTTTAGCTGACAGTTCCCTTCATCCCTTCGTTGGTCTCTTCCTTATCTTTGTTCTGTTGGTTGTTTGACCTTTGTATGCCTTTACTTGTACAGTCTTACCTGTTGGTGCCCAGTAGCATACTGGGGACTTTGACAGGTTTCTGGTTGGCTCTGAGCACTTCATAGCTTCATCCACTGCTAGAACAGGTATGCCTTGACTCAATTACCTGTATTTTACATCTAGCTGGTATTCATAATGACCTTTTGCCCTCTATCTTACTGTTGATCAGATATACCAAAGATTCATACCATTAAGGCAGAATGGTGCCATCCCTAGAAACAGGTGACATCTTGGAGAGTGAGCTCCATTCTTGGACTTCTCTCATACTCCCTTTACCTGTTTTTCAACATGTGTTTTTGTCTTGTAATCCTGGGCCCTCTGTTCAGGTAAAAAGAGCAGCCTCAGGGACCGCTGGAACTTCAACAGGGGTTGCAACATTGGACCCTGCCACAGTATAAGAAACAGAGGCAGAGAAATGGGATAAGAGAGAAAACAGAGATGTTAGACTCCACCATTCCACTGACATTACCAGTTGACTGGCAAATACAGTGGGTTCTGATACACTGGAGAATAAACTGATGATAAAAGTTGGTGAAACCCATAAAACATTGTATTACCTTGGTGTTCTTTGATGTCCATTGTATTACTGCTTGAACCTTTGAGTTAACCTTGCTGCTATCTTGAGATTATATGTAATATCCTATGAAGAATACTTCTTAGACCTCAAATATGCATTACTCTATTGTGACAAATGGAAAGTGCTTTTCTAGTCTGGATAAAATGCCTCAAACAAGAGTCCTTCAAACTTCAATAGTAGTTTATTAATCAAAATTATCTTATAGTTCGACTATGATAAAGCAACTCAGAAGATCTTACAGGACATCATTAATAAAACTTTGAAAGGCTGCTAATGCATTGGCCAATCCTAAAGTCATAACAGATTATTCATACAGCCCACATTTAGTAAAAGCAAAAAAGAATGTTTTATACTCATTACTTTCTCTGATTCATAATACATTTTAAGCAACTCTTAAATTCAATTTAGTTAACAACTTATTATGTGCTAGTAAGTCTAACATGACCAAAATTAGATGAAACCAACTCTGTAGTAATTCATTTCTCTATTGTCAATACAGTACCGTCATTCTCCATTACACTTTGAACAATTAAAAGTGATTCACATGTTCTTTTTCAGAATCGGAGCATAGATTCTCCAATGGGTAATATTTTGTGTTATCAACTGACTCAATTTTATGGACAATGGGGAGAAAGTTGCAAAGCTCCTTTTTCAGATATAACATTAAAAACATCTGCATAGTCTGGAGGAAAACTGATCACTTTGTTTGAAGAACACATGTCAATCATCTTGGCTAATAAAGTGAGTATTGTAGAATACTTGATCGGGAAGCTAACTTGCTGTCATTGTGGAGATGACGTTTGCATTTACGGCACATTTTGTTGTGAGATTATGCTTTCTTAAGCAAGTACTATCTTAAGTGAATGGGAATGATTGTGTATCAATGATGTCAAGGGAGATTACCTGTGTATGCCTAGAAAGAGTTACTATCAAGAAGTTTTAAGTTTCTTGCATGACATCGGCATACATTATTGGAGAATAATGAACTGCACAAATAGGTTTCACCTTTGAAACAGAGGTACTCTGTGAAGTGTGATGAAACAAGTAAACTAAATGTTTCAAAGTCAATTAAAGCAGTGACAGAAAAGGGTTATTATAGAAATGATACAAGCACTTGGAGGTATAAATGGTCTTATTTATTAGTATGCTTTTTGATTGGCAGAGTCCAGATCATTCCTATTACACAGAAGCTAGTGTTGGAGATTTCTGGCAGTTGTTGGCTTTGAGGAAAATAATGTCTTGGTGCCACACAGTATGAACAGTTCCCTTTTCACCTCTGGTCTTTGAATACTAAAGTTAGACTGTTCATAGCACTACCTAGTTGCAGATTCCCTTCAGCAGACGCTGTACTAGCAGACACGTCTGTAGTAGGTCAAGAAGAAAAACTATTGTTTTGTATATTTTTGCATATGTGTAGCCTCATTCTTTCCTTCTGTTAACATATTATGGATCCAGTGGTAAAACTAGCTCTGTGAATTCCACTGATGTAGTTGGCCTGAGAGCTATCAGTCTCTTTCAATTTGCATGCCCTTGTAGAAGGCTTCAACTTCATCCTTCCATGCAGGTTTCAAGCAGAGGTATACAAGATGAGGAACATAGGAACAAGGAAACAAAGATGTGATATTAGCGGGCAATTTATGCTTGTTATGCTGTAGGTTTCAATACAAAAGCTGATTAGAAATTTGTAAAAGTACATAGAAACTGTGTAGACAGGCTTTTTCTTCAGTATGATTGCAGTAGTCTAAACTAAAGCATATTTTATCAGGTAAGACAGCATAAGAAAAACCCAAATGAAAATCATGAGGACATTTTAAAAACGTAGTTGACACTGAGCCAAGGAAGGCATTGGGGTTTCCCTCAACCTTAAAGCTGGGCTATTAAAAAGATGAAAGTTCTACACATAACTGGAAAGATTTCTGCCTTTCCAAAATGATTTGTGGAGATTGTCTGACCCATGGATCAAAGGTATTAATTTGAGGTGACGTAGTTGATGGAGAGGTATGACTCTGCAACTGATTCTCTATCTAGTAAAATGATTTCCTCAACTCTAGCTGTTTGTAATTCTCTGTGTAGCTCTTGTGTATCTTGAGGAGCAACTATGGGGTCAGAGTCTGAAACAATATTTAGCTAGAGGCAAACATGGGCGATAAAGATTTACCACCTTCCGCACTGTAACATATGACCCACTGTTCCTGTGAACATATAGAAGAAATCATGGGCCAGAAAAACAAGTCAAATAGGGAAAGGAAAAAAAAGAGAATAAAACACACAGTTCTGTCACCAGGGAACAACCCAGTTTCTGAAATTGCAAATAACACTATTGAAAGGAATCTGAAAGTGGTAGCAGATGTATGTGTCAATATTTGTATATTAAATCACACTCACCCTTCTGAGTCTTTGGATCTGCTCACTCAAAGGATGAATGAATTATACTTCCAAGGTGGATCATTATCACAAAAATGGTGCATCCTGGTGCAGTAAACTAAAAAGCAAGTGAGTGCTTTGTAACTGCTGAAACAGCCATCTTTCCAATAGCTTTAAAATAAAATGTAATCAAAAGCCAGCTTCTGGGTGGTGGGCAGGGAATTCCACATTTGGTGGTGCTGTAAAAGAAAGAGAGCCCTCCAACACAATGATGCCTAAAACTGGAATCCCGGAGAAATCTGCCTCCAGAAGAATGGAGAGTGCCTGTGGGTAGATATAAATAGATCCTTGTGAAAAAATAATCTGTGCCACTATCTATAATGGCTTTAAAAGTGTCTTAAAAACATACATGTGTCAAATAGGTAGCCAGTAGAGCTTGGAAAGTAAGGTTTTTACAGTAGTTCTCCAAGGAAAATTGGGAATAACTTGAGCCACCACATTCTGTACTATTTGTAGCCTGTCAAAAAGATAAGCAGGTAGGATTAAATGCAATGTATTTTCATATGTTAGCCTGTTGAGGGAAAAATGCATTCAACAAACAAGCACTTTAGGAAGACTCACAGGAACAAATTGTAGACTTAAGATGAGTACTGGTCAAGGGTCAAGGGTCAGGAGTACACCAATGGGTCACTCTGGGCAGCACTTGGGCATCCGGGTTCAGAGGTGTAGTAAGGCGTGGGGTACCCAAATTATTTCAATGGGGATTGGTCTCCATGGATTTAGGCTGCAGACTCAGGCTGGGAGGCTAGTTGGGGAAAACCAACAGGTAAGTTACAAATATGGGATGCTCAGGGACGTGGGTGCACCAGGGCCCAGGGGTGATGGATGCAAGGGTATCCTTTGGCATCGGGTGTATAGGTGTCATTGTGGAGTCCGGGAGGGCTGAAGCCACAGTGGACTCAAGCTCAGGAGAGCTGCGTAGACATCGTTGACATTAGAGTCTCTCTTCAACTTGGATTGGGGTGTGGGGTGCAATGAATGCTTTAGGTAGCAAGTTTCTCTCACATGAGAGACTGCAGGAGAAGAGGTCTGCATGCAGAGGTTGAAGGTGACTTCAGGGAGTCTAGGAGAGATGAAGCCACAATGGGCTCAGAATGTGGACAGCTGGTGGACCTTGCTGGCACAGGAGCTCCACTCCCATTCAGATCATTGACATAGGGTACAGTGATGACTTTAGGTTTCGGGTCTATGTGGTTCTGGAGGCTGTGGTATCCTTTCCTTAGAGTTGGTTGGAGAAGAGGTCTGCAACTCATGGGAGACTTGAGTATTTTTCAAAGGCAGGTAGTACTCCCAAATTTCTGGAGGTTCAGCTGCAGGACAAGGCATCTTCAGGTGCAGAGTGTGTCGAGGAGTGCAGACAGCCCTGCAGGGCTGGTAACAGGTCAGCTGCTTCTTCTTCTCCTCTTCTGCGGGTGCATCTCTTCTTTTTCCTTTCTTCTTAGGTAATCAGAATCTGAGTTCTGGGTTTCAGGGGTGCCACCTAAATATTCAATTTAGGGGTATTACAGGGAGTGCCCAGTGGCAGCCAAAGTCAGCCGTTGGGAAGTGGGCATAACCCTGGCCCTAGTGGGCTAATTCCTTCCAAACGAATATGGTGGAATTTAAAAAGGTGTGTCCGCTTCAGCTCATCCACCTTAGGGGTGAGACTGGCATGAAGTGGGCACACCTTCTAATCTGCCTATTTTTTCCACTTGCCTTGCCACCAAAATTGGGGTCAGGGCAGAGGGGTTGGTCATCTTTGCCGTTTGGGTCACATTACAAAGGTGGCTAGGCTTTTGAAATTTCCCGCTCTGAAAGGTCCATTCTGCCTGGTGGAGGTTTCACCATCCCCTCCCAGTCCAGGCTTTTGTCTCTGGACCCTGACAGCAATGGCTGTCACCTTAGGTAGTCAAGAATGTGGCTAAGGCTACTGAACTGGTCAGGACCAGTGAGTTAACACACTAGTAGCTGATAGGCTTTCGGGGGACACTTCTAAGGTGTCCTCTGGGTACATGTATTGGTGAATCCAACACTGACAGTTTGCGATCACCAATACAAGATGTTTGATGCCAAACATCCCAATCTTCAATGAACCTAATTTGTAGCTAGGGAACTCATAGGGACCAGTGTCCAGCACATGTATTTTAAGTGGCTTCCCTGGGTATTCACTATTTCTGAGAATCATCAAAGACAAAGCAGGGGCATATCTGTGTTTACAGATATGTCCTCACATGTAATATAATGTACCCTACCTTAGGGCTGTAAGGCATGCTAGAGGGGTGACTTACATTATATGTAGTGTTAGGGGAAATGGTACACAGTCTGTGTGCCATGTTGTGTTTTCTCTTTGGCCTGCACCATGATGCCCAGCCTGTTATTGCAGCCTGTCACATGCTTGATGAGGGGTCCCTTAGGGTGGCGAAATTCTTGCTGCAGCCCTCTTCACCACCCCAGGTTCTAGGTATTGTTGTGTAGGTTCTCATTATCCTAATAAGGCTCCTGGATTTGAGTGGCAGAATCACATAGATTGTGAGGTACGTAGTATAATTCCACACCATGTGACGCCTGTCGGTCTAATATAGGTTTCCCGGCTAACTAGCAATGCCTCATCTCTGCCCAAGAGCAGGGATGATTGTGGCAACTGGGCGCATGACAAGAAAGATCCCTCAGGGGAATCATGATAAATCAGATCTCTTCCCTCTCTCGCAGATTCATTAGTCTCGCACAGGCAAAGAGAAACAGAGGCAGAATATAGTTCAATAAAGGTTTATTGAAGTAACTGTGTCTAGATAAAATGGCATGTATTGCAATAATTAGGATGATAAAACACACTAAAAGCAAAAAGGTGACAGGGAGTGCGAAACATAAAAACAGTCCCACCATACCATCAGTAGGAGTGATATATATTTTTCCTACCTAAGCTATGTGAGAGCACAGAGTGATGAGCCCTAATCCAACCTTAAGGTTTCCCCTTGGAAAGACAGCATCCCTCATACCTGAGCAAGGAAGCGTGTAGTCTAGAGCGACACCATCCCCATATAGGCCAGGGATTTGGTAGTCTAAGCAAGCATCTGTAGCGAAAGCAGTCAGCAATCAGCATGTAGTTGTGGTCATTTGGATGTAATCTTCCTCAAACGTGTATGGGACAAAGGAGTCTTTTTATAATAAAACAGTTGACATTTTAAGAGAGGGTACCCACGTAGGAATAGGTATGTTTCTGTGAATGTTGGAGACACAGCGTACCCCTTTTGTCAGCAACCCTATCTGACTGCAGCCTTGAGGAAAGCATAAAGTGAAAAGCTAAGAATGTGATGCTTTCCTAGGCGAAGCAACAAACAGATTGAGAAAGTAAAACAACACTGCAAATGTGGCTAATGCTAGAAAAATAAAGCAATGCTGAATAAAATTTAACTGGTTTGAAATGCACAGCGGGAGGCCTAGTTTGCGTTATTATACATGTCTAAAATATGGCTAACATAGCTATACAACACTGTTAGAAATGGGGTTTTTGGTTGGCAGTCAGGTTACCCCCTGTCCAAGCAAAAGCCCTCACTCTAGTCAGGGTAAGTCACACACAATCCAAGATTATCCTGTGCCCACCCTCTGGTAGCTTGGCACGAGCAGTCAGGCTTAACTTAGAAGGCAATGTGTAAAGTATTTGTGCAATAAATCATACAATACCACCATATAGCACCACAAAAACTACACCACACAGTGTTTAGAAAAATATATATAATATTTATCAGGATAATTGTAGGTCAAAAAGAATAAAGTTGCAATGGGAAATTGTAGAGATATCACTGAAAAGTGATATAAAGTGTCTTAAGTCTTTAGAATATAAACAAAGTCTCTTTCAAGCACAAGTACCTGGTTTGGAGTGGAAAAATCTCCTCAGAGGGCCACAAAGGAAGAGGTGCGTGGAAAAAGGGTGGGTGCGTCGATTTCTCCCCAGCACACATGGACTCGTATCGTTATTTTCCACGCGGGGAAGTCGTGCGTCGTTTTCCGGCGCGCGGACAGTCTCTTTCTGTGGATCGCGGGGATTACCAGATGTCCCGGGTCTGTGCGTGGATTTTCCTGCTTGTTCTCCGGCTGCGCGTCGGTCTGCGGGGCTGCGTGTCGAAATTACGATCTCACGGCAGGCGTCGCGTCGATTTCTTCTCTAGACGTCGGTCTGCGGGGCTGCGCGTTGAAATTACGATCTCACGGCAGGCATTGCGTCGATTTTCTCCTCTAGAGTTCGGGCGGCGTTGTCCTTGCGAAGCCGTGCGTCGGATTTTCGGTCGTCCCAAGAGCGTCGCGTCGATCAGCTTCGGTGTGCGGCGTTTTTCTCGCCGCGGAACAAGCTGTGCGTTGAAATTTTTCGCCGCACGGAGTGTCCAAGTGAAAAAGAGAAGTCTTTTTGGTCCTGAGACTTCAGAGAACAGGAGGCAAGCTCTATCCAAGCCCTTGGAGAGCACTTTCACAGCCAGACAAGAGTTCAGCAAGGCAGCAGGGCAACAGCAGGCAGCAGTCCTTTGTAGAAAGCAGGCAGGTGAGTCCTTTGAGCAGCCAGGCAGTTCTTCTTGGCAGGATGTAGTTTCTGGTTCAGGTTTCTTCTCCAGCAAGTGTCTGCTGAGGTAAGGCAGAGGCCCTGTTTTATACCCAAATGTGCCTTTGAAGTGGGGGAGACTTCAAAGAGTGGCTAAGAAGTGTACCAGGTCCCCTTTCAGTTCAATCCTGTCTGCCAGGGTCCCAGTAGGGGGTGTGGCAGTCCTTTGTGTGAGAGCAGGCCCTCCACCCTCCCAGCCCAGGAAGACCCATTCAAAAATGCAGATGTATGCAAGTGATGCTGAGTACCCTGTGTTTGGGGTGTGTCTGAGTGAATGCACAAGGAGCTGTCAACTAAGCCCAGCCAGACGTGGATTGTAAGGCACAGAAAGATTTAAGTGCAAAGAAATGCTCACTTTCTAAAAGTGGCATTTCTAGAATATTAATATTAAATCCGACTTCACCAGTCAGCAGGATTTTGTATTACCATTCTGGCCATACTAAATATGACCTTCCTGCTCCTTTCAGATCAGCAGCTGCCACTTCAACAGTGTATGAGTGCAGCCCCAATGTTAGCCTATGAAGGGAGCAGGCCTCACAGTAGTGTAAAAACGAATTTAGGAGTTTTACACTACCAGGACATATAGCTACATAGGTACATGTCCTGCCTTTTACCTACACAGCACCCTGCTCTAGGGGTTACCTAGGGCACACATTAGGGGTGACTTATATGTAGAAAAAGGGGAGTTCTAGGCTTGGCAAGTATTTTTAAATGCCAAGTCGGGTGGCAGTGAAACTGCACACACAGGTCTTGCAATGGCAAGCCTGA
This sequence comes from Pleurodeles waltl, assembly GCF_031143425.1. Classification (NCBI taxonomy): domain Eukaryota; kingdom Metazoa; phylum Chordata; class Amphibia; order Caudata; family Salamandridae; genus Pleurodeles; species Pleurodeles waltl. The sequence continues at coordinate 1,459,561,139 of NC_090444.1, forward strand.
GACAAGGTTAAGGGGGCTACTTGAGTGGGTGGCACAACCAGTGCTGCAGATCCACTAGTAGCATTTAATCTACAGGCCCTAGGCACCTGTAGTGCACATTACTAGGGTCTCATAAGTAGATTAAATAGTTCAATCAGGTATGATCCAAAGTTACCATGTTTAAAGGGAGAGAGCATATGCACTTTAGCACTGGTTAGCAGTGGTAAAGTGCAAAAGAGTCTAAAAACCAGCAAAAACAGTATCCAAAAAGTGGAGGGAGGCAGGCAAAAAGTTAGGGGTGACTACCCTAAGGCTGTCAGGTCTAACATATGTCCCCCCCAGCTGAAAGTGGGGAGAGCTACCCGACCTCCTGGGAGCTCTCATCGCTAAGGCGGAAGTACCTGGAGAGACCATCAGCATTGGCGTGGTCAACCCCTGGGCGATGTTCCACCGTAAAGTCCATCCCCTGTAGGGAAATGGACCACCTCAAGAGTTTTGGATTCTCACCCCTCATCTGCATGAGCCATCTGAGGGGCCTGTGGTCTGTCTGAACCCGGAAGTGAGTCCCAAACAGGTAGGGTCTTAGCTTCTTCAGTGCCCAGACCACAGCAAAAGCTTCTCTCTCAATACCACTCCACCTCTGTTCCCGTGGTAATAGCCTTCGGCCAATAAAGTCTACCGGTTGGTCTAGGCCCTCCTCATTTAGCTGTGCTAGAACTGCCCCTATGCCATGCTCTGAAGCGTCCGTCTGCACGATAAATTCCTGGGAGTAGTCAGGGGCCTTGAGCACGGGGGCCGTGCACATGGCTTCCTTCATGGCGTCAAAGGCTTTCTGACAAGCCTCTGTCCAATTCACCAACCTAGGTTGTTTCTTGGAAGTGAGTTCTGTCAAGGGTGACACAATGGTACCATATCCCTTGACAAACCTGCGGTAATATCCTGTGAGGCCTATAAAGGCTCTCACCTCAGTCTGCGTTTGAGGTGGTTGCCAGGCCTTGATAGTTTCAATCTTGGCCTGGAGTGGCTGCACCTTGCCACCACCCACTAGGTGTCCCAAGTACACCACAGAACCCTGCCCAATCTGGCACTTACTAGCCTTGATGGTCAGGCCTGCCTGTTGCAGGGCCTGAAGCACCTCCTTGAGGTGAAGCAGGTGTTCCTCCCAGCTGGAACTGTAGACAGCTATGTCATCCAGGTAGGCTGCACAGAAGGCATCCTTGCCAGCTAGGACCCCGTTAACCAACCGTTGGAAGGTAGCGGGGGCATTTTTCAATCCAAACGGCATCACCCGGAACTGGTAATGGCCATCAGGGGTTGAAAATGCGGATCTTTCCTTAGCCCCCTCAGTCAGGGCGATCTGCCAGTACCCTGAAGTAAGATCAAACGTACTCAGGAACTTGGCAGCACCCAGCCTGTCAACGAGCTCATCAGCTCGGGGGATGGGGTGAGCATCAGTCCGTGTGACTGAGTTGAGACCCCGGTAGTCCACACAGAACCGGAGTTCTGGCTTCGCACCTGGGGTAGTAGCCTTAGGGACCAACACCACTGGACTGGCCCAGGGACTACTGGATTTCTCGATAACCCCTAGAGTCAACCTCTTGGAGACCTCCTCCTTGATGCTGGCCTTCACCTTATCCGACAACCTGTAAATTTTGTTCTTCACAGGGAGACTGTCACCGGTGTCAATATCATGAACACAGAGGTGGGTCAGTCCAGGAGTAAGGGAGAACAGGGGGGAGAACTGCTCCAACAGCTCATAGCAGTCTCCTTTCTGGTTTAGAGTCAGGGAGTCAGACAGAATGACCCCGCTTACTGACCCATCACCTTCTTGGGCAGAGAGGAGGTCGGGGAGAGGTTCACTCTCCTCTTCCATTCCTTCATCTGTGACCAGAAGCATGTTGATCTCCGACCTCTCAAAATGAGCCTTTAGTCGGTTCACATGGAGCACCCTTAGGGGATTCCTAGGGGTTTGGAGGTCCACTAGGTAAGTGGCCTCCCCTTTCCGCTCCTTTATTTCAAATGGGCCAGACCAGCGGTCCTGGAGAGCTCTGGGCTCTACTGGCTCCATTACCCACACTTTGTCTCCAGGTTGAAACTCTACCAGGATGGCCTTCTGGTCATACCAGTGTTTCATTACCTCTTGACTGGCCTCAAGGTTACTTTGGGCCTCTTTCCAGAAGCGGGTCATCTGGTTGCGGAGGGCCAACATGTAGCTGACCAAGTCCTGAGGGGGTGTCTTTGGAGCTTTCTCCAATCCCTCCTTGACAATGCTTAAGGGTCCCCTGACAGGGTACCCATAGAGAAGCTCAAAGGGACTGAACCCTACCCCCCTCTGGGGGACCTCTCTGTAAGCAAAGAGAAGGCATGGTAAGAGGACGTCCCACTTACGCCTCATGGCCTCAGGGAGGCCACCAATCATGCCTTTCAGGGTCTTGTTGAATCTCTCCACAAGACCATTAGACTGGGGGTGATAGGGTGTGGTGAACTTGTAGGTTACACCACACGCATCCCACAGAGACTTCATGTATGCAGACATGAAGTTAGTGCCTCTGTCAGACACTATCTCCTTGGGGAATCCCACACGGGTAAATATCCCCATCAGAGTTCTGGTCACCACCGGTGCAGTTACGGTCCTCAGAGGGATTGCCTCTGGGTAACGGGTGGCATGGTCCACCAAAACCAGGATGAACCTGTTGCCTAAGGCAGTTTTGTGGTCCAAGGGACCAACAATGTCGATGCCCACCCTTTCAAAGGGGGTGCCAACGACAGGATGTGGAATCAGGGGGGTTTTAACCCTTTTTCCTGCTTTACCACTGGCCTGGCAGGTAGGACAAGATCTGCAGAACTTATCTGAGTGTGTCCTCATTTTGGGCCAATAAAAGTGGGTGACAAGCCTGTTAAAGGTCTTGCCTTGCCCCAAATGTCCTGCCAGGGGAATGTCGTGAGTCAGACCCAGTAGGAAGGTTCGGTAACACTGGGGGACCACCAGCGTACGTGCTGCCCAAAAGGCCAGAACCTTAAGCTCACTGTAGAGGAGATCATTCTCCCAATATAGGTGGTGATTGCCAGAGGCGTCGCCTGCTGCCTGGTTTGAGGCTTGTTTCCTCAAACCTTCCAGAGTGGGACATTCTTTCTGCGCCTTGCAGAATTCCTCCCTGGTGGGTCCACCCTCAACTTGCCAGCCAGCAAGCTCAGGTAAGTCACCTAGGGTGGCAATGTCTTCCCCAGTTGGCTCGGGAGTCTCCTCCTCAGAAGCCCCGTCAGCCACTGCGGGAACTTCTGGGGCCGGTTTCCCGCACCCCTTGTCCCTCCTCTTGGCAGCTCTCTGGGCCATCGTTCCAGGCTCCAGATGCCCTTGACTTCCCTCTCGGTCAGCCATGGACCGTGTGGTCATGCAGACCCACTCAGGTAACCCTAACATCTCCAGGTGAGACCTGAGCTCCACTTCTTTCCAAACAGTATGCTCAAGATCATTGCGTAACAGACAATCTACAGGCATGGCAGGACTCACAGCTACTTTCAGAGTACCAGAGACCCCCCCCCACTCAAAGGGAACCAGAGCCACCGGGAGGTGACTCTCGCGATTGTCAGCGACTATGACCTGGTGGAATGTATTAGGGACTATCTACTCTGTTGACACCAGCTGACTCTTGATAGTAGTCATACTGGCTCCTGTGTCACACAGAGCCTCCACCTTCTGCCCATCAATGGTGACCCACTGCCGGTACTTGGAAGTATTTTTGGGCATGTGGGCCTTGGGCACCATTTCTCCTTCTCCCAGGGACACTAGGGAAATCTCTACCTGTTCCCCAAAGCTATCTGGGTCCATCTCCCCCCCGAGCGCTACACTAGTCAACCCAGGTGCCTGTCCGGTAGTGGACGGTGCCCTCTTGGGACACTGGGGATCGCCTTTATAGTGACCATACTGGTAACACTCCATGCATTTGGGGTTAGATTTCCCTGACTTGTCATATGTCCCTGGCTTTTTCCCAAATCTGGAAAAGGAAGGGTTGCCACCCCCTCCCTGGGAATTCTTTTGGGGGCCTTTGGAGAGTTCCTTATCTGCAAGTTTATCTCCCCCCTCTTTCTTCTGTTGGGAACTCTGACCACCTTTGTGGGAGTCCCCCCCAGGTACCTTCTTGGACACTCTGGTGCTAACCCAGAGGTCCGCCTCCTCAGCAAGCTTCCTGGGATCAGTCAGCTTACTATCCACTAAGTGCTGGCGCAACTCTGTATAAGTAGTATTAAGCATATGCTCTCTCAGAATCAAGTCATATAAGCCTTTATAATCAGCTACTTTGTTGCCCCGCACCCATCCATTCAGTGCCTTACTGGAGAAATCAAAGAAATCTACCCATGTTTGTGTGGTTTGTTTGGTGCTGTCCCTGAACCTCTGACGGTATCCCTCCGGGGTCAGCCCAAACTTGGCAAGTAAAGTGGCTTTCTGAAGTGGGTATGTGTTTTGATCAGGTGGATCCAATGTGAGGAGTGTATCTCTCCCCAATGGCGGTACATAACCCCACATAGCTACCCCCCATTGCCCTTCAGGAACCTCATGAGCCCTTAGTGCAACTTCATAAGCAGCTAACCATTTATCTATGTCATCTCCCACCACAAAACTGGGCACCACATTTTTGGGTATACGAACCTTCTTTTCTCCAGCAGGTCCTGTCAGTATGCTGCCACCATTATTGCTGTATTCAGACTGTCTCGCCTTGAGCTCCAGCTCCTTGAGACTCAGTTCATGAGCCAACAATAGTTTCTTTTCAGCCAAAGCTCTCTCAGCCTCCACCTGTTTGGTTGCTCTTTCAGCTTCAGCTTGTTTGGCTTCTCTTTCAGCTTCAATTTGTTTGGCTGCTTTTTCAGCCTCAGCTTGCTTGGCTTCTCTTTCTGCCCTTCTCTCCTCCTGTTGAGCCTCAATTTTCAGTTTTGCCATTTGCAATTGGAACTCCCTTTCTTCTCTCCTTTCCTCTGCGGTCAGGCTTTGCACAGAGACACTGCTCCCTGGTCTGGAAGGGGGCACAATTGCAGTGGTAACACCATCCACAGATAGTGAAAAATCCTCTGAGGGGCCATTTTCTGGCTCCTCTTCCTCATCATCCTCTAAATGGGCTTCTGCCCAGGCCCTCAGCGCCACTTGAAAGTCCTCCTTTCTGGAGGCCCCTTGGGTGGGTACCCTCAATGCCCTGCAGAATCCTCTTAGTTGTTTGACCGTATATGTATCCAACTGGACTAGGTCAAAGTCCCCTGTCTGAAACCCAGTCAGAGACATGTTGAGTGAGGATTTAGTTTTTGAAAATTGTCAGGAAAAAAACGGATTTGCAAAAAGAGATAAAAACAAAGTTGACCTTCAACTGTGGGTAGGTAGTGAAATACTTAGCTACTGTATGTCACTGCACAAATACAAGTCCTATCCTCACCGCTGATCACCAATGTTAGAAATTGGGTTTTTGGTTGGCAGTCAGGTTACCCCCTGTCCAAGCAAAAGCCCTCACTCTAGTCAGGGTAAGTCACACACAATCCAAGATTATCCTGTGCCCACCCTCTGGTAGCTTGGCACGAGCAGTCAGGCTTAACTTAGAAGGCAATGTGTAAAGTATTTGTGCAATAAATCATACAATACCACCATATAGCACCACAAAAACTACACCACACAATGTTTAGAAAAATATATATAATATTTATCAGGATAATTGTAGGTCAAAAAGAATAAAGTTGCAATGGGAAATTGTAGAGATATCACTGAAAAGTGATATAAAGTGTCTTAAGTCTTTAGAATATAAACAAAGTCTCTTTCAAGCACAAGTACCTGGTTTGGAGTGGAAAAATCTCCTCAGAGGGCCACAAAGGAAGAGGTGCGTGGAAAAAGGGTGTGTGCGTCGATTTCTCCCCAGCACACACGGACTTGCGTCGTTATTTTCCACGCGGGGAAGTCGTGCGTCGTTTTCCGGTGCGCGGACAGTCTCTTTCTGTGGATCGCGGGGATTAGCAGATGTCCCGGGTCTGTGCGTGGATTTTCCTTCTTGTTCTCCGGCTGCGCGTCGGTCTGCGGGGCTGCGCGTCGAAATTACGATCTCATGGCAGGCGTCGCGTCGATTTCTCCTCTAGACGTCGGTCTGCGGGGCTGCGCGTTGAAATTACGATCTCACGGCAGGCGTTGCATCGATTTTCTCCTCTAGAGGTCGGGCGGCGTTGTCCTTGCGAAGCCGTGCGTCGGATTTTCAGTCGTCCCAAGAGCGTCACGTCGATCAGCTTCGGTGTGCAGCGTTTTTCTCGCTGCGGAACAAGCGGAGCGTCCAAGTGAAAAAGAGAAGTCTTTTTGGTCCTGAGACTTCAGAGAACAGGAGGCAAGCTCTATCCAAGCCCTTGGAGAGCACTTTCACAGCCAGACAAGAGTTCAGCAAGGCAGCAGGGCAACAGCAAGGCAGCAGTCCTTTGTAGAAAGCAGGCAGGTGAGTCCTTTGAGCAGCCAGGCAGTTCTTCTTGGCAGGATGTAGTTTCTGGTTCAGGTTTCTTCTCCAGCAAGTGTCTGCTGAGGTAAGGCAGAGGCCCTGTTTTATACCCAAATGTGCCTTTGAAGTGGGGGAGACTTCAAAGAGTGGCTAAGAAGTGTACCAGGTCCCCTTTCAGTTCAATCCTGTCTGCTAGGGTCCCAGTAGGGGGTGTGGCAGACCTTTGTGTGAGAGCAGGCCCTCCACCCTCCCAGCCCAGGAAGACCCATTCAAAAATGCAGATGTATGCAAGTGAGGCTGAGTACCCTATGTTTGGGGTGTGTCTGAGTGAATGCACAAGGAGCTGTCAACCAAGCCCAGTCAGACGTGGATTGTAAGGCACAGAAAGATTTAAGTGCAAAGAAATGCTCACTTTCTAAAAGTGGCATTTCTAGAATAGTAATATTAAATCCGACTTCACCAGTCAGCAGGATTTTGTATTACCATTCTGGCCATACTAAATATGACCTTCCTGCTCCTTTCAGATCAGCAGCTGCAACTTCAACAGTGTATGAGGGCAGCCCCAATGTTAGCCTATGAAGGGAGCAGGCCTCACAGTAGTGTAAAAACGAATTTAGGAGTTTTACACTACCAGGACATATAGCTACATAGGTACATGTCCTGCCTTTTTCCTACTGAGCACCCTGCTCTAGGGGTTACCTAGGGCACACATTAGGGGTGACTTATATGTAGAAAAAGGGGAGTTCTAGGCTTGGCAAGTACTGTTAAATGCCAAGTGGGGGTGGCAGTGAAACTGCACACACAGGTCTTGCAATGGCAAGCCTGAGACAAGGTTAAGGGGGCTACTTGAGTGGGTGGCACAACCAGTGCTGCGGATCCACTAGTAGCATTTAATCTACAGGCCCTAGGCACCTGTAGTGCACATTACTAGGGTCTCATAAGTAGATTAAATAGTTCAATCAGGTATGATCCAAAGTTACCATGTTTAAAGGGAGAGAGCATATGCACTTTAGCACTGGTTAGCAGTGGTAAAGTGCAAAAGAGTCTAAAAACCAGCAAAAACAGTATCCAAAAAGTGGAGGGAGGCAGGCAAAAAGTTAGGGGTGACTACCCTAAGGCTGTCAGGTCTAACAAACACCCTCCCCTTGCCGATTTACATGTGGTTTAAAGCCTAATACAAAATAAAAGCCTAATAAAATCTATTTATAAAAACATATTAACATGAATGTCAATAATGGCCAGTTAAAAGACACTTCAGCATGAAGAAAAGGGACAATTTAAAACTTTAGTATTGGTGCCACTAAAACCAAAATTAAAAGACTGTGTCATTTTTTAAATTGCCAATCATGTCTGGAACACTTGAAGCCAAGAAATGTTCCACTTCAGCAGTGGTAATATATCCAAATAGTTTCCAAGGAAAACCATAGAGAGCTCCTGTTCCAAAGCCTGAGCGCCAGCTGAGGCAGCAGCATTCCGTGTTATGTCCAGTGTTGATTTAAGAGTTGCATTATCCACAAAGGTCAACTCATAGGCAGCATCCCGTAGCAAACGCATTCTCAACATGCATGTCTGGTAAAGAGCCCCCTTCAAGAACATCAACAGATCAGCATCCAATGGAAGTAAGCACTGCATAGAAAGACAGACTTTCTGTGCACATGTGAAAGGGCACCAATAGCATCGAAATATGAGCTGCACACAATCCAAAACCAGTCTGAATGACAGAGACCAGTCACACTCCAATTGCTCCAGGAGTGGTGCTCCAAAATACTACATCATGCATTCATGACACAGTTACACTGGTGGAAGCGGTTTAATTCCTCCCTGCTGTGAAGGGACAACCATTGCGCCAGAAAAGTAGCAACAGCAAGATGCCACCTATTATAGTAAAAGAAATCAGAAATCCCCCCAAAATACTCAAAAATATTGAGTTTATGGATGAAGCTAGTTAGTCAAATGTAGAGGAGAAGGTGAGAATGAAACCAGAACAGCCTTAAAAAAATGTACAATTCCAGTAGTACTGGACGCTTTGAATGTTTGTCCCACGAGTTTACTAAAGTGTCTCAGAAAGTTTGTGCTTAAAAGGGACTGAGGGGGTCATTCTGACCTCGGCGGTAAAAGGCGCTTACCGCCGGTCAGAAGCCCGCCATAACACCGCCGCGGTCGTGGTAAACCGCCACGGTCATTCTGACCCGCAACTGGCAAACCGCCAAAAACCAGACACCAACAAAAGTCCGCCACACCAAAGGTCAGCGAAAAAATGGCGATGACCAAACCTCCACCGTCACGCCAACAGAAATACGCCCATGCCATTACGACCCACGAATCCACGCGGCGGTCTTTCATCCGCGGTATTCTATTGGCGGTACACACCGCCGCGGTCAAAAAACACACACCTTTACAAAACATCCCCACATTGGTCAATTTGAAACACACACACCTGAGATACATATACACACCACTACCACACACCCAATACAGAATAAAACACACACCCACATCACCCACAAACCCCTACGACAACAATTGCGAATCAAGGACAGAGAGAGACAGCACTGCTTAGAGTAGACCAACACACCAATGCAAATCACAACATCACCCACACAATTACCACGCACAAAACACCATACACCACCACACACATTACACTCCACAACACATACACCACCCCTCACCTCATCCACACCACCCCATGGCACCCCAAAGACACCCCAGGTTCTCTGACGCAGAACTCCGGGTCATGGTGGAGGAAATAGTACGTGTAGAGCCCCAGCTATTCGGGGCACAGGTGCAGCACGCCACAATAGCTAGGAAGATGGAGCTCTGGCAAAGGATAGTGGACAGGGTCAACGGGGTGGGACAGCATCCACGCAATCGGGTTGACATCAGGAAGAGATGGAACGACCTACGGGGGAAGGTGCGTTCCATGGTATTAAGGCACAACATTGCGGTGCAGAAGACTGCCGGCGGACCCCCACCTACTCCCCCAGAATTCACAGCATGGGAGGAGGAAGTCTTGCACATTCTGCATCCTGAGGACCTCGCAGGAGTAGCTGGAGGAATGGACTCTGGTAGGTCAAATCTGAACTACTACTTCCCACCCCCACCCCACCTGCATGCCAAATCATACCCCCACCCTCACCCCCACCCCCATCACACCAACTCCTTGCAAAAGGCTCACCATCACAACCCATCCATCCAAACACCAAGCCCTGCATGCGACCACAAAGCATGGACACGCATCACCAAAGCATGCCCACTGCACACACACATCACCCCCACAAGCCACTCTCACAAAAGCCCCCACAAGGGAATGCCTGCACTTGGGTACACGGACACCCACCCATCACACGAAATGCCACACACAGAAGCTATAACCATACCTTAATACCCCTGCAGGACCCGAACGCCACCACACCGCCACGGAGGGTCCAGAGATGTCCATCCCACCCCCAGATGAGGCCCCCAGCGATGACAGCAGCTCTGTCTCCCTGGACCCAGACGACCAGCCCGGCCCATCGGGGACCTCTGGACAGTCGGTTCCCCACAGACAGCCACAGGCTACACCAGACCCAACCCCCTCTGGGAACACCAGCACAGCTCCCACCCAGCGGGCCCATGTCTCTGTCTCCAGGACACGTCAATCAGCGGTGTGTCTACCACTACAGGGCACCCAGGTTGACCCACCACCCCAACAACCACAGGGACCTGGGGGCAGTGGTAGTGGGCACACCGTCCAGGGGACAGAGGCCCAGGAACACAGGGAAACTGGGAGGGCTGCTGTGCGACAGGGGGGGGACAGGCCCAGGGAACCCACTCTCCAAGAGGCCCTCTCCACCATCATGGGAGCATACCACCACTCCCAGGAGACGATGGCGACGGTACTGGCCAGGTTCCAGGAGATCCAGGCACAGCAGGAGGAACGGTACATGGGGTTCAGAGAGGAACTGGGGAACATCGGTTCCGCAATGGGGACCATCGTCCTGGCCCTCAACCAGATAGTCACCACATTGCAGGACCATGTGGCACCACAAAGGGCCCCTGTCACTAGCCAGGACCAGGAATAGGCTACAACATTCGCCGGCGCTAGTGGACAGGAGGCCCCCACACAACGACAGTCCACCAGAACCCCACCTCCTGCTGAAGAAGAACCACCCCGCAAGTGGAACCTGAGATCTCACAAGAAGACAGAGTAGGATTGCAAGACCCCCGCCAGCATATGATACCCCCTGATGTCATCCCACTGTCCCACATAGTCACCCTGTTCATCCTTCAATTGCCCCTGCTCCATCCTTCCACAGGCATATGGACAATGTACCTGTGCGACTGAGAACTGGACTCTGCCATGGACATTACTCCACCCCCACCCATCCCCGCTTCCCAATCATTTACCTATATGTAGCACTTGAAATAAATCACTCATTGCACTTAAAATAACAGGAGTCTGCTTCTATTTTTCACAAATGTATTACACATAACGGTGCAATTATGTTCAGTAACATTGTGATGACAACATACCAATGTCAATAAGCTTTAGTCCATGGGCAAACAAAGCAGTAGTCACGCAGTCGGTCATACAGCTCTGAAAAGAGAAGGGAAAGTCACAATTAACTTTAAAGGAACTGGGGGGAAACACAGACAGTACAGACACAGGAGGCCTTAAGTAAATGTAAATTGGGGTGGCTGTTTCTTACCTGTGTGCTACTGAAAGTATTGTTGTATGACTGTATCCCTGTTGTCCGTGTCGTCCCCGTCGTCTTCCTCCTCTTCACTTTCCACAGGCTCCACAGCTGCAACAACACCACCATCTGGACCATCCTCCTGCACAAAAGGCACCTGGCGTCGCAAAGCAAGATTGTGAAGCATACAGCAGGCCACGATGATCTGGCACACCTTCTTTGGTGAGTACATTAGGGATCCACCAGTCAGCACCTAAACCTGGCTTTTAGGAGTCCGAAGGTCCTTTCTATGATCCTCCTAGTTCGCCCATGGGCCTCATTGTACCGTTCCTCTGCCCTGGTCCTGGGATTCCTCACTGGGGTCAATAGCCAGGAGAGGTTGGGGTAACCAGAGTCACCCAATAACCACACACGGTGTCTCTGTAGCTGTTCCATCACATAAGGTATGCTGCTATTTCGCATGACATACGCGTCATGCACTGACCCAGGGAACTTGGCATTTACATGGGAGATGTACTGGTCAGCCAAACAGACCACCTGGACATTCATCGAATGATAACTTTTTCTGTTCCTGTACACCTGCTCACTTCCACTGGGGGGAACCAAAGCCACATGGGTCCCATCATTGGCACCAATGATGTTAGGGATATGTCCAAGGGCATAGAAATCACCCTTCACTGTAGCCAATTCGCCCACCTCAGGAAAAATAATGTAGCTCGCATGTATTTCATCAGGGCAGACAACACCCTGGACAAAACCTTTGAAAACATAGGCTGAGACATCCCAGATGATATGGCCACTGTTGTCTGAAAAGACCCACTTGACAAAAAATGGAGTACTGACAGAACCTGCACCAGAGGGGGAATCCCCGTGGGTTGGCGGATGGGGGACATCAGGTCAGGCTCCAGCTGGGCACATAGTTCATGTATAGTTGCTCTGTCAAGCCAGTATGTAAGTATGATATGTTGTTCTTCCATTGTCGACAGGTCCACCAGCGGTCGGTACACGGGAGGATTCATCCTTCTCCTTGCAAGTCCCAGCGGACGGTGCCTAGGAAGGACAACATGGAGCACAGAGTCAAGCAACCCACAGGTTAGTTCACACAGCTTGCACAGTACACGAATCGCTATGCATGGCACGGCTTGTATGAGTGGCTATGCAAGGCCTAGGCCTGTGTGACGCAGTTGAAATCATGCCATGTGGGCCCTTGAAATAGCGGCTGCCTGACCTGTGAAGTGTGACAGTGGGATGTGAGGTCACTGCGCTGGCGTGGCACACCGTGGTGGTAGGCGGTCGAGGACCGCGGCGCAAAGCAGCATTGGTTAACATTGAACCCTATGGCTCTCAGGAGCCAATGACGATGTGCGCCAGCGGGCGCGGTACGCACCGCCGCGGTACGCACCGCTGCGGGCGTGACCGCCATTTTCTATCTGATTAATCACTCGAGACCTGATCATCCACAGGAGAGGACCTATACTGCAAGTGCTGCTGTGACCTCGGTCTGGGAGATACAATGGCTGCTGCGACTGGGGAAAGGGCCCCTGCCTTCACTGCCGAAGAATTGGTGAAACTTGTTGATGGGGTCCTCCCCCAGTATGCGCTACTCTACGGTCCTCCAGACGAACAGGTTAGTACACAGGGTGCACCTTGAATGGGCTATGCCTGTGTTGAGTGGGGTGTATGTAAGATGGTGGGGAGGGGAGCGAATGAGGAGTGCAACGCACGAAAGATGAGAGCATGTGCCACATGGCAAGGTTGGGGAGGGGGGGCCACTCACATTGACCAGGCAGAAAACTGATGCGATTTCCTTTACCACCCTGTACATGTCACATAGGTCAGCGCCCATCAGAAGATCGAGATTTGGCGTGCCATCTCCAAGGACGTCCGGGCCCTGGGGGTCCACAACAGACGGGGCACCCACTGCCGAAAGAGGTGGGAGGACATCCGCCGCGGGACCAGAAAGACCACCGAGTCTTTGCTGGGGATGGCCTCCCAACGTAGGAGGGGTGCCAGCCGCCAATTGACCCCCCTGATGTCCCGGATCCTGGCGGTGGCCTACCCCGATTTGGATGGGCGCGTGAGGACATCACAGCAGACACAAGGGGGTGAGTATCAGCACATGCTGCTATCTTTGCGCGCAGTTGAGGTGTCTGGGTTGGGGAGGAGGGCTGTGGGTAACTCAAGGCCAGGGCGCTTTCTGTAGCCTAGTACCCTCCGTTAGGCATGGCCCTGTGTCCCCGCCCCCCACCTCTGTAGGGTGCCAAGTACAGCTATCCATGGTCCTGCATCACCCATGTGTGCATTTGTCGTCCATAGACCTGTAGGCCTAGTCACAAGAACTGAGTAGTGTACCCCGATTGCGCAGCGTAGTGCAGGGGGCTTCTGTGTCTGTCCTCTCCGCCAACGGTGTTGCCAATGCATGCACTCAACCTGTCTTCATTTCTGCCCCCCACCCATTTTCTTTTTCTTCCTGTGCATGTGTGCATTAGCATCATCAGGCGGAGGAGAAGTGGCATCGGCGCACGAGGGAGCTGCATCTCACATGGCCCCGGAGGGCCATGCAACCGACTCAGAGTTCACCAGTGAGACGGAGGGCGAGGGGAGCTCCACAACGGGGACCCGTGGAGACGTCAGCGACACCGACACGTCCTCGGAAGGGAGCTCCCTTGCGGTGGCGGCAACATCCGTGCCCACCGCCACAACAGGTACAGCCGCCACCCAGCGCACCAGCCCCGCCCTCCCAGCAGCCCCTCGGCCTTCGCTCCGTGCCCACTCACCCAGAAAGGCGGGCATCTCCTTCGCCCCAGGCACCTCAGGCCCTGCCCCAGTTACCCCTGCTGCCCTCAGTGAGGAGGTCATTGACCTCCTCAGGACGCTCATTGTTGGGCAGTCTACCCTTTTGAATGACATCCAGGGGGTGGAAAGGGAGGTGCATCGGAGCAATGCATACCTGCAGGGCATTCATTCGGGTCAGGCTGCCCATCAGCGATCGTTCAACGCTCTGGCCTCAGCACTGACGGCAGCCATTGTCCCTGTTTCCAGCCTCCCTCTTCTAACTCCCTCCACCCAGTCCCAGTCTCCTGTTCCTCTGCCTATCCCATCCACACCATCAGACCAGCCTGCACACACCTCAACACCCAAGGGCAGCTCATCCAGACATAAGCACCACAGATCCCACAAGCATTCACACAAACAACATCCAGATGCAGACATGCCAACAGTCACTACCACCTCTGTGTCCCCCTCCTCCTCGTCTCCCTCCTCCCTCCCTGTGACGTCTCCACTCACACCTGCATGCACACCACCATCAGCCAGTACTTCCATCACCAGCACACCCTCCATTACAGTCAGCACACGTGCAGTCACCACCCCCACTGCCATTTACACGTCCCCTGTGTCCTCTCCCACTGTGTCTGTCACCCCCTCTTCCAAACCAGACAAACGCAGCCACCCACCCACCCAACAGCCATCCACCTCACGACAGCCTCCAGCCCAAGCACCTGCACCCAAAGACAGCACACTTGACTCTCCTACAACCACATCCTCTTCCTACACTCCCATACCCACTGCACCTACCCTTCCCATTGCTCCTAAAAAACGTTTCCTCTCCAAAACTAACCTCTTTGCACCACCTGACCCACCCCCTCCATCTGGTAAGAGTCCAAAGAGCACCTCAGCCACCACCAGCCCTGCATCTAGTATCACCATAGTGCAGGGCCATTGGAGTCCACCAGCTCCTAGGGAAGGAACATCTGCCAGCAGCAAGGGGACAGCCAGCCCACCCCCTGGGAAGAGGACAAGAAAAATTAAGGGCCGGCGCGAAAAGCCTGAGACGGCTGCCACCAAGGAGAGAGGCCTTGCCCCGTCACCTGCCACATCATCTAAGGGAGGCAAGGGCCAGAGAGCTGCAGCGAAGGAGGGCAAGGGCAACAGGGCGGAGAAGACATGCAGCAGGCGAGCGCACCAGGAGGGCCCCACCAGCCCCATACCGGGTGGGACGGACGACACCCACGGGCCCAAGACTCCATCACAGGAGGGCCCCGCTACCGCAAGGTCGGAGGGCCACTAAGCGGGGAGTCTTGGCCAGGTCTGGGTCCCTTGAAAGACAGGACAAGCACCGCTGAACAGGGCCCGCCAAGACAGGCACCGCTGAACAGGGCCCCGCCGTGAAGGGCACTGCTGAACAAGGCCCCGTCGTGAGGAGCACCGCTGAACAGGGCCCCGCCAAGACAGGCACCGCTGAACAGGGCCCCGCCGTGAAGGGCACCGCTGAACAGGGCCCCACCGTGAAGAGCACTGCTGAACAGGGCCCCGCTGTGAAGAGCACCGCTGAACAGGGCCCCGCCGTGAGGAGCACCGCTGAACAGGGCCCCGCCAAGATAGGCACCGCTGAACAAGGCCCCGCCGTGAAGGGCACCGCTGAACAGGGCCCCGCCGTGAGGAGCACCGCTGAACAGGGCCCCGCCAAGACAGGCACCACTGAACAGGGCCCCGCCAAGACAGGCACCGCTGAACAGGGCCCCGCCAAGACAGGCACCGCTGAACAGGGCCCCGCCGTGAGGAGCACCGCTGAACAGGGCCCCGCCAAGACAGGCACCGCTGAACAGGGCCCCGCCAAGACAGGCACCGCTGAACAGGGCCCCACCGTGAGGAGCACCGCTGAACAGGGCCCCGCCAAGACAGGCACCGCTGAACAGGGCCCCGCCGTCTCAAGCACCGCTGAACAGGGCCCTTCATCTCAAGCACCGCTCCGCTGGGCCCTTCCTGTCAAGCACCGCTCCGCTGGGCCCTTCATCTCAAGCACCGCTCCGCTGGGCCCTTCATCTCAAGCACCGCTCCGCTGGGCCCTTCCTGTCAAGCACCGTTCCGCTGGGCCCCGCCGTCTCAAGCACCGCTCCGCTGGGCCCTTCATCTCAAGCACCGCTCCGCTGGGCACCGCCGTCTCAAGCACCGCTCCGCTGGGCCCTTCATCTCAAGCACCGCTCCGCTGGGCCCTTCCTGTCAAGCACCGCTCCGCTGGGCCCTTCATCTCAAGCACCGCTCCGCTGGTCCCTTCCTGTCAAGCACCGTTCCGCTGGGCCCCGCCGTCTCAAGCACCGCTCCGCTGGGCCCTTCCTGTCAAGCACCGTTCCGCTGGGCCCTTCATCTCAAGCACCGCTCCGCTGGGCCCTTCATCTCAAGCACCACTCCGCTGGGCCCTTCCTGTCAAGCACCGCTCCGCTGGGCCCTTCCTGTCAAGCACCGTTCCGCTGGGCCCCGCCATCTCAAGCACCGCTCCGCTGGGCCCTTCATCTCAAGCACCGCTCCGCTGGGCACCGCCGTCTCAAGCACCGCTCCGCTGGGCACCACCGTCTCAAGCACCGCTGGTCCATTGACAGTGCCGGTTCTGTGTCGAGCAGGTGTTCACGAAGCACTCTGGGCACCATGCCTCCTCCAATCACAGTGGAGTCGGTTATCCATCTGATGGACTGTGGCTTTGCACTCCCCAGGATGGTACAGTGGGCATGGAGGCCCCTCGTGGATCTGGTGTCGTGGACTCATGTGGCTGAGGTGCCCCCCTTTCCCTTCCCCCTGAGGTGCCTGTAGTTTTATCATCTGAGGCCCCTGCAGTGTTCAGATGAGCAGGTAGACAAGAGCTGGTAGTATATTTAATTCGGGTTCCATGCTGTCCAGATTCCTCGTGGAGTGTGTGGAGGTGAGCGTTTTCCCGTTCGTAGTCTGTTTCCGCCGTGTTTTTATCGGCGGGGCTCCCGCCCCAGAAAAGGTGGCGGATTGGTGAGTTGTGATAGGGTGGGCGGTACATTGTCTGCCGCCTGCCTGTTGGCGGTGACCGCCGCGCTGTTTGTCTGTCCTGCCGTGGCGGTCGGTGTGTTAAAGTGGCGGGCTGTGTTGGCGGTTCCCGCCAGGGTCAGAATTGCATTTTTTGAACCGCCTGCCTGTTGGCGGGTTGGCCGCCGCTTTATCACCGACCGCCAGGGTTGGAATGACCCCCTGAATCTCTGCCGATGACCTCACAGTTTGAAGCACATAGGTCTTGAGCGCAGATGTAAGTGACACTTTCCTTTGAAACAATAAAGCATTGTGTCCGCTCAACTTGTCAAAATTCACATTTGAAGTAGCAATATGAGGCCAAATATCTGCTACTCCTCATTGTTGTGTAGGGTAAAAGGGGACATTCCTGCAACAATGTAACAATTTGGGAGACTTAAACAACATTATTGCATTCCAGAACATCTCTTACTGTTAAGGAGCACAGAGCTGCCTTTGAGAGCACCTGGAACGCAGGTCTAATCAAGGGGACTGAAACTGCCTTCAGATAACAAGCCAAGTTTGTTTCTGAAGCATTACATGCCCAGTGCAAGGACGATTATTTACATACCATCTAATTGCTCACAGAAGTCTCACATTCAATACCGCTAACAAAGACCTCTTTCATGCCACTGAAGCATTTGTACAAAAAGGGAAGCTCCCACAACTCATGTATATAACTATCTCCCAGCCTTTCATATATGTCTACTGGGATGTGTTTTAGACAGGAAGTAAACTGAAGTGTTGAAATAGGCAGGTTCATAGCCCTGTATATTAGGCATTCAATAGATGGTATTTCAGCCACAGTAAAAGTCAACTTTTCTAATTTCTCGATGTTTAGCATGATGTAAGTCACTTCCTTCTTAGCCATTATTTGTTGTTGCTGCGTTAAATTAAATGTTGAAAAATTGTCCCTTGCCCTAACTTGTTGCCAGGGAACGCAACCTGCCTTCAGTGTTTGTAGTGTCCAATTTAATTGCATAATGAACCTTAGCTGACTTTGTCCATGATGTAAAGATGACATGTCACTCTGTACTAAGTCTATTGCAGATGATACAATGTTGTTTAAAGTGTATATCTGGTCAGACAAGGTGTTAATCCCATTATCTGCAATGGCTAATGCTTGCTGTAAATTACCCTGCTCAATTTGCCCTAACCGGGCAGCAACTTCTTGTGGGGAAAATTTCCAAATCTCATTATAAACTGTATATAAGAAGCGTTTTCTGAGTTGTCTTCTGGGGCCTAACAGGAAATCCTGAAAATCTATATTGATAGACAGGAGACTGAGATGTTCTTCAGCAGCATCTAGTGAGGAACTTTTCAACCACTGCCGGCATAATTTTCCTACACTATGGGGGTCATTACAACATTGGCGGTAAAAGTCGCTTACCGCCGTGCAGAAGACCGCCAATACACCGCCGCGGCCGCGGTAGACCGCCACAGCTATTATGACACACATCTCGGAATCCGCTGAAATTCAGACACCCACACAACACCGCCACACCAAAGGTCAGCGATAAACATGCGGAAACAAATCCTCCACCTCCACGGCAACAGAAACACGCCCATGCTATTACGACCCATGAATCCATGCGGCGGTCTTTCAACCGCAGTATTCCATTGGCGGTACACACCGCCGCGCTCAAACTACACACACATCTACAAAACACCGCCACATTGGACAATTTAAAATATACACACCTGATACACATACAAACAACACTCCCACACACCCAATACAATATAAAACACACACCCACATCACCCACAAACCCCTACAACCACAAATTCTGAAAGAAGTACAGAGAGACAGCAGGGCAATTGACAACCCCATCACACAGAGGCACACAACACCATCACCCACACAACATCCACGCACAAAACACCGCACACCACTACACTCACCACACTCATCAACACATACACCACCCCACACATCACCCACACCACCCCATGGCACACCAAAAACACCCCTGCTTCTCCGAGGAGGAGCTCAGGGTCATGGTGGAGGAAATCGTCCGGGTAGAGCCACAGCTATTTGGCTCACAGGTACAGCACACATCAATAGCCAGGAAGATGGAGTTATGGTGCAGAATAGTGGACAGGGTCAACGCCGTGGGACAGCACCCAAGAAATAGGGAGGACATCAGGAAAAGGTGGAACGACCTACGGGGGAAGGTGCGTTCCACGGTCTCCAGGCACAACATTGCGGTACAGCGGACTGGCGGCGGACCCCCACCTCCTCCCCTACAACTAACAACATGGGAGGAGCAAGTCTTGACCATCCTGCATCCTGAGGGCCTCGGAGGAGTCGGTGGAGGATGGGACACTGGTAAGTCAAATCTTAACTATCAGATCCCCCACCCTACCTCCATGCTATCACACACCCCCACCCTCACACCCTCCCCTATCACTCCAACTCATCACTAATGTACCCATAACACAAACCACCCATCCCAACACCAAGCCCTGCATGACACAACTAAGCATGCTCACTGCACATACCCAGAACACCCCCCCAACCATCATCACAAAAGCCCCCACACAGGAATGCTTGCACTGGGGTTCACGCACACCCACCCATTGCACACCATTACACACACACATGCAATAATCATGCTCTTATGCCCCTGCAGGAACCCGAAGGACTGTCACCACACCAGAGGGTCCAGACAACACCACTCCACCCCCAGAAGAGGCCCACAGTGACGAGAACAGCTCTGCCCTACTGGATCTGGATGACCAGCCCGGACCATCGTGGGCCTCAGGACAGTCGGTTCCCCTTGCACAGGCACAGCCCAATGCCGACCTTCCACCCTCTGGTAACACCAGCACAGCACCCACCCAGCGGGCCCAAACCTCCCTACCCAGGACAGGTCAATCAGCGGTGTGTCCACCA
Source organism: Pleurodeles waltl (assembly GCF_031143425.1). Taxonomy (NCBI): domain Eukaryota; kingdom Metazoa; phylum Chordata; class Amphibia; order Caudata; family Salamandridae; genus Pleurodeles; species Pleurodeles waltl. The sequence goes on from NC_090444.1 coordinate 1,459,580,953, forward strand.
CTACAGGGCACCCAGAGTAACCCACCATCCCAACAACAACAGGGACCTGGGGGGGGGGGTAGTGGGCACACGGTCCAGGGGACGGAGGCACAGGAACATAGGGGAACTGGGAGGGCTGCTGTGCTACAGAGGGAGGACAGGCCAAGGGAACCAACTCTCCCCGAGGCCCTCTCCTACATCATGGGAGCGTACCACCACTCCCAGGAGACGATGGCGGCGGTCCTGGACAAGTTGCAGGAGACCCTGCGGCTGCAGGAGGAGCAGTATTTGGGGTTCAGGGAGGAGCTCAGAACCATCAGCTCCACCCAGGGCACCATCGTAGGGGTGCTGGAGGACATACAGCAGACCTTGAGGGACACTGTGGCACTCCAAGGGGCCCCTGACGCTAGCCAGGACGATGAAATGCCCACCACCTCCGCCGACACTAGTGGACAGGACGCCCGCCACAGGACCACCACACCAGCACCCCACCCCCTGCAGATGGACAACCACCACGCAAGCGGTCCCTGAGATCCAGGAACAGGACAGAGCAAGATGGCAAGACCCCCGCCAGGAAATAAGACCACCCTTATTGTCCTCCCACTGTCCCACTTTGTTACCCTGTCCATATTCGAAGTGCCCCAGCTCCACGTCCTATGCCCAGATGGGCAGTGCACCTGTGAGACTAATAGACTGGACTCTGCCATGGACATTCCTCCACCATCACCCATCACCAATTTACAACCCCCATTCATTTTTTGAGCACTTAAATAAACACCCTTGAAACACAAAACAATCTGGAGTCAGTTTATGATTTGGTACTTTGTAGTATCAATGACAGTGTCATAATGGCTGTACCATTGTAAGGCTAACATACCTATGTCACACATCACAAGCCCTTGAAGGATGCAAGCAGTTGACACGTAGGTTACCACACCTGTGAAACCGTAATGGAAGGGTACAACTCAGTTAACAAATAGTGATTGAAATCAAAAAACAGGATAGACGTAGACGTGTGAAAGTTAATGTAATGTCAAACCAGAAAATTTTCTCACCTGTGTGTCACTGGAAATATTGCTGTATGACTGACTCCCTGTTGTCGTTTTCTTCTTCCTCAGCTTCATCCTCATCACTGTCCACAGACTCCACAGCTGCTACAACACCGTCATCTGGATCATCCTCCTGCAGAAAAGGCACCTGGCATCGCAAAGCCAAATTATGGAGCATGGAGCAGGCGATGATGATGTCGCACACCTTCTTCGGTGAGTAGAATAGGGATCCACCTGTCATATGGAGGCACCTGAACCTGGCTTTCAGGAGGCCGAAGGTGCGTTCGATCACCCTCCTAATCCGCCCATGGGCATCATTGTACCGTTCCTCTGCCCTGGGATTCCTCACTGGGGTCAATAGCCAGGAAAGGTTGAGGTAACCGGAGTCCCCCAATAGCCATACACAGTGCCTCTGGAGTTGACCAATCATATCAGGGATGCTACTATTCCGCAGGATGTAGGCGTCATGCACTGAGCCAGGGAACATAGCATTTACCTGCGAGATGTACTGGTCTGACAAACAGACCATCTGGACATTCATGGAATGATAACTCTTCCTGTTCCTGTACGCCTATTCACTCCTGTGGGGGGGGACCAGAGCTATATGGGTCCCATCAATGGCACCTATGACGTTGGGGATATGTCCAAGGGCATAGAAGTCACCCTTCACTGTAGGCAAATCCTCCACCTGAGGGAAAATGATGTATCTCCTTACGTGTTTCAGCAGGGCAGACAACACTCTGGACAGCACGTTGGAAAACATAGGCTGGGACATCCCTGATGCCATGGCCACTGTTGTCTGAAAAGACCCACTTGCAAGGAAATGGAGCACTGACAGCACCTGCACGTCAGGGGGGATTCCAGTCGGATGGCGGATCGGTGACATCAGGTCTAGCTCCAACTGGGTACATAGTTCCTGGATAGTGGCACGGTCAAACCGGTAGGTGACGATGACATGTCTTTCTTCCATTGTCAACAGGTCCACCAGCGGTCGGTACACCAGAGGATTCCGCCATCTTCTCATATGTCCCAGCTGACGGTGTCTACGAAGGACAACAGCGAATAACCAGTCACTATTCCTCCAGTATGTACCCACAGTTACACACAAGACTACACCACTCACAAAACCCTTCCTGTATGTGTGTTGAGTGTAGGCCTAGCTATGTGTGACACAGTAGTAAATGAAGCCATGTGGGCCCCTGAAATGGCGGCTGCCTTACCTCCAAACTGGGAGAATGGGATTGTGGGGTAACTGCGCTGGCGTTGCACACGGTCCCAGGAGCCAATGAACAGGTGCGCCGGCGGTGATGACGCGTACCGCTGCGGACATCACCGCCGCGGACGTCACCGCCATTTTCTATCTGTTCACTCACTAGATACCTGACCTTCGACAGGAAAGGACCTACATTGCTAGTGCTGCTGTGACCTCGGTCTGGAAGCGACAATGGCTGCTGCGTCTGGGGAAAGGGCCCCTGCCTTCACTGCACAGGAGTTGGAGAAACTTGTGGATGGGGTCCTCCCCCAGCACACGCTACTCTACGGTCCTCCAGACCAACAGGTTAGTACACAGGGAGCACGTTGTATGGGCTGGGCCTGGGTGGAGAGGGCTGGGTGGAAGAGGGAAGTGGGCAGAGTTGATTGAACATTAATGCATGGGAATGAATGGGCCACATGGCCAGAGTAGGGAGGGGGCCACTTACAACAATGGTGCAGTTGGTAATGACTATTCCTCTTCCCTTCTGCATGTCATGTAGGTCAGCGCCCACCAGAAGAGGGACATCTGGCGTGCCATCGCCAAGGAGGTCCGGACCCTGGGGGCCCACCACAGACGGGGCACCCACTGCCGGAAGAGATGGGAGGACATTCGCCGCTGCAGCAAGAAGACAGCGGAGGCTCAGCTGGGGATGGCCTCCCAACGTGGGAGGGGTGCTCATCGCACCATAACCCCCCTGATGTTCCGGATCCTGGCGGTGGCCTACCCGGAGTTGGATGGGCACTTGAGGACATCACAGCAGACACAAGGGGGTGAGTACAACCTCATTCTGCTGACTTTGCGTGCAGTAGAGGTGTCTGGGTGGGGGAGGTGGGCTGTGGGTGTCCCTAGGCCAGGGCGAGTTAGGTAGGCAAGGCCCATCTGTAATGTAGGCCATGTGGCACTCAACCCCACCTCAGCAGAGTGCCAAATCGAGGTATATTTGCCCCTGTGGCATCCATGTGCACAGATGTCCACCATTGCCATGTAGGCCATAACCCAGAAATTGCGTGTGCAGAGTGCAGGAGCACGGCGTAATGCAGGGGGCTGCTGCGTCTGTCTTGTCCGCCAATGGTAGCGGAATACAATGCACTAAAACTCTCGTTCTTCTGTCTCCCCCCCTTTTCCTGCTCTCCCTGTCCTTTTGTACATCAGCATCAACAGGCGGAGGTACAGTGGCACCGGAGCACGAGGGAGCTGCATCCCACATGGCCATGGAGGGTCACACCACGGACTCTGAATGCACCAGTGGGACGGAGGGCGAGGGGAGCTTCACGTCGGCCACTGGATCACCAACCAGCGACACGGACTCGTCCGCCGATGGGAGCTCCCCTGTGGTGGCGGCACCATCTGTGCGCACCACTTCTACAGGTACAGCCGCCACCTCCCCTACCAGCACCGCCCTCCCAGCAGCCCCTCAGCCTTCGCCCCGTGCCCGCTCACCCAGGAGGGTGGGCATCACCTTCGCCCCAGGCACCTCAGGCCCTGCCCCAGTCACCCCTGCTGCCCTCAGTGAGGAGGCCATTGACCTCCTCATGTCACTCACTGTTGGTCAGTCTACCACTGTGAATGCCATCCAGGGTGTAGAACGAGAGTTACAACACGGTAATGCATTCCTGGAGGGCATTCATTCTGGTCAGGCTGTCCTTCAGCGAACCCTGCAATCTCTGGCCTCAGCACTGATGGCAGCCATGGTCCCTGTGTCGAGCCTCCCCCCTCCAACTTCCTCCACCCAGACCCAATCCCCTGTACCCCAGCCCATCCCAAGCACACCTACAGACCAGCATGCACACAAGTCAACATCCAAAAGTAGCTCAAGCAAACATAGGCACCACACATCCCACAGACACTCACACAAGCATCACACCCATACAGACACAGCAACATCCACTGTCTCCACTGTGTCCCCCTCCTCCTCTTCTCCCTCCTCCCTCCCAGTCTCGTCTACACACACACCTGCATGCACCACATCTACAGGCACCAGGAATTGCACCAGGACACCCAGCACCACAAGCCACTCACCTGCACTCACCACCTCCACTGCCATTTACACGTCCCCTGTGTCCTCTCCCAGTATGTCTGTGACGCCCCCTCCCAAAGTACACAAACGCCGGCAATCACTCACCCAACATCCATCCACCTCACGACAGCCTCCTATACCTGCACCTGCACCCAAAACAGCTAAAGTAACACCTCTGACAACCACCTCCTCTTCCTCCACTCCCAGACCCCCTCCAGCTACCCATCCCAGTGTTCGTCAGAAACTGTCCCTCTGTAAAATTGACCTTTTTGCCCCCAACTCCCCCCTCCAATTCATCAGTCCCGTCGTAGCGCCTCAGCCAAAAAGCCTCCAATACCAGTGGTGCGTGTTCAGGGATTGTGGAGTGCACCAGCCACTAGGGCAGGCAGAAGGACCCGGAGCCAAGGCACTGGCAGACCATCCCCTGTAAAGGCTCTAAAATGGGGGAGTGGACGACGGGACCGTGTTAAGACTCCTGGTGGGACAACAACTGACCTGGGTTCAAAGGGGATTGGAGAGTCAGCTGTGACTCCACCAGAGGAAGTCTTGCCAGCCTGTTGTGAGTGTCACGGCGGAGAAGTGCGCCATCATTTCTGGCGGTCCAGACACAACCGCCAGCACCGTCATCACTGGTCCAGAAACCACAGTCAGAGTCACAGCCCAGGAGGGCCCAAGTATCGTCACTGGTCCAGAGTCCACCGGCAGAGTCACAGCCCAGGAGGGCCCAAGTATCATCACTGGTCCAGAGACCACCGCCAGAGTCACAGCCCAGGAGGGCCCAAGTATTGTCACTGGTCCAGAGACCACCGCCGGAGTCACAGCCCAGGAGGGCACAAGTATCATCACTGGTCCTGAGTCCACCGCCAGAGTCACAGCCCAGGAGGGCCCATGTATCGTCACTGGTCCAGAGACCACCACCGGAGTCACAGCCCAGGAGGGCCCAAGTATTGTCACTGGTCATGAGTCCACCGCCAGAGTCACAGCCCAGGAGGGCCCAAGTATCGTCACTGGTCCAGAGACCACCGCCAGAGTCACAGCCCAGGAGGGCCCAAGTATCATCACTGGTCCACAGACCACTGCCGGAGTCACAGCCCAGGAGGGCCCAAGTATCGTCACTGGTCCTGAGTCCACTGCCAGAGTCACAGCCCAGGAGGGCCAAGTATCATCACTGGTCCAGAGACCACCACCGGAGTCACAGCCCAGGAGGGCCCCGGCTGCCTCAGCCCCACTGGGCAATGATGGAACGTCATGCCACACACCAATGGCTAGTGTAGAGATCGTCATGCCACACACCAATGCCCAGTGTAGGGAACGTCATGCCACACACCAATGTCCGTACCAGAACCGCCATGGCAAAGCACCGCTGAACAGTCCAGAACCGCCATGTCAAAGCACCTCTGAACAGGGCAAAGACCGCCATGGTGAAGACCGCTGAACAGGGCAAAGACCGCCATGGTGAATACCGCTGAACAGGGCAAAGACCGCCATGGCAAAGCACCGCTGAACAGGGCAAAGACCGCCATGGCAAAGCGCCCATGAACAGGGCAAAGACCGCCATGGTGAAGACCGCTGAACAGGGCAAAGACCGCCATGGCAAAGCACCGCTGAACAGGGCAAAGACCGCCATGGCAAAGCACCGATGAACAGGGCAAAGACCGCCATGTTGAAGACCGCTGAACAGGGCAAAGACTGCCATGGCAAAGCACCGCTGAACAGGGCAAAGACCGCCATGGTGAAGACCGCTGAACAGGGCAAAGACCGCCATGGTGAAGACCGCTGAACAGGGCAAGCACCGTGTAGGAATGAAAAGGCCGCCACATCAGGCATCCTTATCCCATGTGCAGCTGGGACAGTGACAGGACATGAACTTTCACGGGGAGACTCATCCAGTATGGGCACCAGTCCCCCCCAGTACCAGTAGAGAACTGCAACTACTTGAGAGACTGTAGCTTTGCACTCCCCAGGATGGCACAGTGGGCAACCCACCCACTGTATAGACTTGAGAGACTGTGGCTTTGCACTCCCCAGGATGGCACAGTGGGCAACCCACCCACTGTATAGACTTGAGAGACTGTGGCTTTGCACTCCCCAGGATGGCACAGTGGGCAAGCCACCCACTTGTGAGATATGAGAGACTGTGGCTTTGCACTCCTCAGGATACATCAATGGGCATGGTGCCCCGTCGTGGATCTGGCTTCGCATTCTGCTGAGGTGCCCCCTTCCCTTCCCCCTGAGGTGCCTGTAGTATTTCTATCTGATGCCCCGGCAGTGTTCTCTCGGATTGTGGTCAGGTGTCGTTTGTGGGCCTCGCCCATGCATTTTTGGACTGTTGGTGACGGAAATTGTTGTGTACATATCTGCACTACTTCTCGTATTGTATATAATTATGAGTGATTTTCTAATATATATCTGTATATTTTTGTATGACATGTATATTGGCACATTATAATGTTTGACCGAATTTCGCATTGTCTTTTCATTCTTCCGGGGGGATTGTGGGTTGTTACTGTTATTTTTGTGAATGCATTGGTGTGTATGTTGTGATATGCGAGGGTGGGGGTGTTTGGTGGGTGTCCCCCTAACTTTTGCCTCCCCCCTCCCCCGGTTCGTAGGTGCAGTACTCACCGTTGTCTTCTGCGCCTACGTAGCTGTTGTTCGTAGAGGAGCAGAAAGACAAGGGCAGGGAGTATTTGTAATTCCGGGTCCATGGAGTCGTCGTTCCTCGTGGGATGTGTTCAGGTGAGTGTTTTCCCATAGCAAAAGCTGTTTCCGCCGTGTTTTTATCCACAGTGAATCCGCCCCGGAAAAGGTGGCGGATTGGCGGGTTGTAATAGTGTGGGTGGTACATTGTATCCCGACTGTCTGTTGGCGGTAACCGCCGCGCTGCTTGTCTGTACCGCCGTGGCGGGCAGAGTGTTAAAGTGGCTGTCTTTGTTGGTGGTTTCCGCCAGGGTCATAATTCCCTTTTTTTGTCCGCCGGCCTGTTTGCGGTATTTCCGCAGCTTTAACACCGTCCGCCAGGGTTGTAATGACCACCTATATGTTGTCACTATACCCAAGTGTTCAGAAGACACATAGCAAGGGTTTAGCCTATTCGTTCTAAAACCCTCGTGGAGGTAGCAAAATGTATATGGTACCCATTGGTGTCTACAGGTCACAATAACCACCCACCAAGACGTGAAAGTGATGTGTTCAATTTTCCATTCTGGGCCCATTTATCATGCTGATCTTCAGATGCATTTACATACTTTTGCCATTTGTAAAATATTGCATGGGCAGGAATACTGGGAGCATTCAGTTCCTTATTTTTTTCTAAGCCTAAACAACTTGTTTGTTGTATATTTTCATTAAAAATATCATTTGAACAGGTATAGGACATGCTCTAAATAAAGCTTAATTTCCCCTTATTTACCAATTTTTTGTTCCCAATATACTTTTCAAGTCTATCGACTTCAACCAGTAATCATAGTCATCAGTCGCTAAACGGTAAACAAAGGAATCAGAATAAATACATTTTGCATCAGTCAAAAAAATATGTTGACTTTCTATCACTGGCAATTTAAAATAATTTGACTCAGCATTTTTAACATTGTGTCCAGAGAAATATGCAATTTTTTCAGTATAGTTTAAGAACTCCCCACTGGTGGAGTCAGACAGTGTCCCCCCTGTGTGTAATTAAAAAAGAGTATTTGGGGTACTTGCTCTGTGAATGAAATGATGTCCACATTAATTATAACAGAACATATCTTCATAATTTTCTTTGGATTGATACACATCCTCATTTTCTAATACGGTATAAAACTTCAAATCAGACATCATAGAATCAACTGTTTTCACATCCAATCATCAAAAACTAATTGGATATAATTACATCATTCATGCAAAGTTTGAATACAAATGGAATTTGAGTGACCTCAGGTGGCCCACATATATCAAATAAGACTTTGGCCGTCATTACAACCCCAGCAGTAAATCCCACTTACCGCTGTGCAGAAGACCGCCAACATACTGCTGCGGCAGCGGAATTCCACTACAGGTATTACGACCCACAGTTCGGAATCCGCCACAATACAGACACCCACACAAGTCCACCACACCAAAGGTCAGTGATAAACTGGTGATACCAAGCCGACACCGTCACGCCAACAAGAATACGCCCATTCTATCATGACCCATGAATCAACGCGCTGGACTTTCAACTGTGGTAAACCATTGGCAGTACACACCGCCGCGCTCAAAATACACACACATATACAAAAAAACACCACATTGGACAATTCAAAATACACACATCACATCCACACACCAAATCCAATATAAAATACATACCCACATTACCCACAAACCCTTACTACCAGAAATTTGAAAGCAGGCCAGAGAGACACACTACCTTAAACAACACCAGCATCCACAGACACACAACACCATCACTTACACAACATCCATGCACCTCAAACAACACACACCAACACATCCCCACACACATCACAACACACACCATCTCACACATCACCCACACCACATCATGGCACCTCAACGACACACCAGGTTAGGAGGAGCTCAGGGTCATGGTGGAGAAAATCATCCAGGTAGAGCCACAGGTATTCGGCTCACAGGTGCAGCACACCTCCATTGCAAGGTAGATGGAGCTACGGCAGAGAATTGTCGACAAGGTCAATGCAGTGGGACAGCATACAAGAACACGGGATGACATCAGGAAGAGGTGGAACAACCTACGGGGGAAGGTACATTCTGTGATCTCCAGATACCAGATTGCAGTACAGAGGACTGGCGGTGGACCCGCACCTCCTCCCCCACAACTAACAACAAGGGAGGAGCAAGTCGTGGCACTACTGCATCCTGAGGGCCTCGCAGGAGTAGCAGGAGGACTAGACTCTGGTAAGGCAAATCGTTACTACTTTATTCCCCACCCTACCTGCATGCCATCACATATCCCACCCTTACCCTCACACCCATCACCCCAACAACCCACAGATACCCCACCAACACAACCCACATATCCCAAAAACAAGCCCTGCATGTAACACCAATGCATGGACACCCATCACCAAAGCATGTCCAGTACAGATACCCACACAGACCCCAAACCAACTATCACACAAGGACCAAGCCAAGAATGCAAGCACTGGAGTAGAGGGTCACTCACCCATTGCACACAATGGCACACACAAACGCAATAATCATGCTTTTACGCCCCTACAGGACCCCTACCCAACGTCACCGGACAGGAGGTGCCAGACATATTCAGTCCCCCCACAGAAGAGACCCACAGTGATGACAACAGCTCTGCACAACTGGATCAAGATGACCAGCCCGGCCCATCAGGGATCTCGGGACAGTCAGTTCCCCTGACACAGTCACAAGCCACCACAGAGCCTCCCCCCTCAGGAAACACCAGCACAGCACCCACCCAGCGGGCCCATCCCTCTGTCCCCAGGACACGTCAATCAGCAGTGTGTCCATCACTACAGGGAACCCAGGCAACCCCACTAACACTGGACGATCAGGGACCTGGGGGCAGTGGCAGTGAGCACACGGTTCAGGGGACAGAGGCACAGGACAACAGGGAAGCTGGGGGGACTGCTGTGTAACAGGGGGAGGAAAGGCCCAGGGAACCCACTCTCCACGAGGCCCTCTCCAACATCATAGAAGATTACCATCATTCCCAGGAGACGATGGCAACGGTACTGGCCAAGTTTCAGGAGACCCAGCGGCTGCAGGAGGAACACTACCTTGGGATCAGGGAGGACTTGAAGTCCATTAACAACACCCTGGTCACCATTGCCGGGGTGCTGCAAGACCTTGTCAACACCAGGAGGGACACAGTGGCACAACAAGGGGCCCCTGACACTAGCCTGGACGATGAACAGCCGTCCACCTCTGCTGGCGCTAGTGGACAGGAGGCACCGCCACAGGAACACGACACCAGCACCGACCCCCTGAAGATGGAGAACCACCCCGCAAATGGTCCCTGAGATCCAGGAACAAGACAGAGAACATTGCCAAGACCCCCACCAGGAAATGAGACCCCCCTGAATGTCACCCTTCTGTCCTACTTTGTCACCCTGTCCACCCTTAAACTGCCATTGCTCCAGGTACTATGCCCGTTTAGACAATGCACCTGTGAAACAAATAGACTGGACTCTGCCATGGACATTCCCCCACCATCCCCCCAGCCCATTTTACAACCCCTCCACTTATTTGCACTGAAATAAACACAATTCAATCTCAAAACAATCTGGAGTCAGTCTGTGCTTTCACAATTGTGTAATTGCAATAACCATGGAATATAGCAATGTCAATTTACTTGTGCACATACCGATGTAACACAGCTGTAGACAGGAGGAAATATAGCAGAGGGCACAAAGTGGGACCCACATGTGTGAAATGGAAAGGCAAAGTGACAAGTCAGGGTCCATACACTGAGTGAAAATGACAGACTTATGCTAGCTCCATTGATAGCATGAGATGTGGGAGGCAGTGACATCTTTTTACCTGCGTCTCACTGGAAGTATTGCATGATTATGTTGTTTCGGTTGTCCATATCCTCTTCTTCTGCCTCCTCTTCTTCACTTTCCACAAGCTCCACAGCTGCCACAAGACCACCAGCTGGCCCATCCTTCTGCAGAAAAGGCACCTGCCGTCGCAAAGCCAGGTTGTGCAGCATACAGCAGGCCACGATGATCTGGCACACTTTCTTTGGTGAGTAGTATAGAGAACCACCTGTCATATGGAGGCACTGGAATCTGGACTTCAGGAGGCCGAAGGTGCATTCGATCACCCTCCTAGTTCGCCCATGTGTCTCATTGTAGTGTTCCTCTGCCCTTGTCCTGGGATTCCTCACTGGGGTCAGTAGCCATGACAGGTTGGGGTAACCATAGTCACCTGCAAATATATCGAGGGACAACTGTTAGACACACACTAACCCTTGGGGACAACCCCATAGCCAGACACCTATTCACACTGTATTGGGTCCTTGGCCTCACCTATTAGCCACACACAGTACCTCTGGAGCTGCCCCATCACATAAGGGATGCTGCTATTCCTCAAAATGTAAGCATCATGCACTGAGCCGGGAAACTTGGCATTCACATGGGAGATGTACTGGTCTGCCAAACACACTATCTGCACATTCATCGAATGGTAGCTCTTCCGGTTTCTGTACACCTGCTCACTCCTGTGTGGGGGTACCAATGCCACATGTGTCCCATCAATCACACCAATGATGTTGGGGATATGTCCCAGAGCATAAAAGTCACCTTTCACTGTGGGCAAACCCTCCACCTGAGGGAACATGATGGAGCTGCACATGTGTTTCAGCAGGGCAGACAACACTCTGGACAACACGTTAGAGAACATTGGCTGGGACATCCCTGATGCAATGGCCATTGTTGTTTGAAAGGAACCACTTGCCAGGAAATGGAGTACTGACAGGACCTGCACTAGAGGGGGTATCCCTGTGGGATGGCGGATGGGAAACATCCTGAACAACTAGGTCTAAACCACTACTTGCCTGAACCACTACTGCTAAACAACTAAAAAGTCTCTACAACTAAGTACTGAACAACTACTGTCTGAACAACTACTGTGTCTGAATAACAATTGCCTGAACAACTAATTTTAAGGTAAGGTTTTCCTTTTGGTTTTTATGGTTTATTAGTTGTTTAGAATATATATATATATTAGTTGTTCAGGCAATTGTTATTCAGACACAGTAGTTGTTCAGACAGTAGTTGTTCAGTACTTAGTTGTAGAGTCTTTTTAGTTGTTTAGCAGTAGTGGTTTAGGCTATAGTTGTTTAGGACCTAGTTGTTCTGTCACATATTCATGGCGGATAGCTGAAATCAGGTCTGGCTCCAACTGGGCACACAGTTCCTGGATTGTTGCACAATCAAGTCTGTATGTGACTATGATGTGTCTCTCTTCCATTGTCGACAGGTCCACCAGGGGTCTGTACACCGGAGGATGCCACCATCTCATCACCTGACCTAGCAGACATGTCCTATGGAGGAGAACAGCGAGCAGAGAGTCAGCAAACACTGAGGTATCATAAAATGTCATTTGCAGAAATGTAATAATCCGGAATTTGCCTGTAACTGTGTGTATTCCAGGTCTAGATAGGTGTGACGCAGTTATTATTAATGCCATGTGGCCCCCTGAAATGGCGGCTGCCTGACCTGTAAGGTGGGACAAGGGGATATGAGGTAACTGCGCTGGCATTGTACACCGTTGCGGTGGGCAGTCGAAGACCGCAGCGCAATTCAGCATTGGTTAACATTGGGCCCTATGGGTCTGAGGAGCCAATGACGATGTACGCCGGCGGTGACGGTACGCACTGCTGCAGATGTGACTGCATTTTCTGTCTGTTCACTCACTTGATGCCTGACCTTCAACAGGAGAGGACCTACACTACAAGTGCTGCTGTGACCTGTGTCTGGGGAAAGTGCCCCTGCCTTCACTTCGGAGGAGTTGGAGAAACTAGTGGTTGGGATCCTCCCCCAGTACACGCAACTGTACGGTCCTCCAGACAAACAGGTGAGTACACTGTGAGCATGCTGAATGGGCAATGTCTGCTTTGAGTGGTGTGGCTGGAAGATACATGGGGGGGCTGAGGCCTACATGTGCGGATGGTGAGTGTATGTGCGTCATGGCATGGGTGGGAACTGGTGGGCAATGAGTATGACGGTCCGGCCAGGTGAGTAATTTCCATTCCCCCTGTACCATTCCTCTAGGTCAGCGTGCACCAGAAGAAGGCTTTTTGGCGTGCCATCGCCAAGGACGTCCGGACCCTGGGTGTCTACCACAGACGGAGCACCCACTGCCCTAAAAGATGGGAGGACCTGCGTGTCTGGAGCAAGAAGACGGCGGAGGCCCAGCTGGGGATGGCCTCCAAATGTGGGAGGGGTGCCTGTCGCACCATGACCCCCCTGATGTTCTGGATCCTGGCGGTGGCGTACCCGGAGTTGGATGGGCGCTTGAGGGCATCACAGCAGCCACAAGGGGGGGAGTGCACTCTCATTCAGCAGACTCTGTGCGCATTACGAGGTGTCTGGGTGGGGAGGTGGGCAGTGGGTTCCCCTAGGCCAGGGAAATCTTGGTAGGCAAGGTCCCTTGTGAGGCAGGCTATGTGGCAACCCAACTCCACTAGTGGTAAGAGCCATCTACACCCAGTCAGGCTCCTTTGACTTCCAGGTGTGCAGTAATTGGGCTTAGGCCTCGTACCCCATGGGCATGTGAAAAATCTAGGAACTATAAGTACATGGCGTAGTGCAGAGGGCTGCTAACTGTCTGTTGTTTCCGCCAACGGTAGTGGTGTTGCATTCACTGAGCATGTCTTTCTTCTGTCTCCCCCCACTTTTTGTGGTCTCCCTGTTCTTGTGTGCAATAGCATCATCTGGCAGAAGAGCATTGGCACCGGAGCATGAGGGAGCTGCATCTCACTTGGCTCTGGAGGGTGAAGCTACGGAGTCTGAAGCCACCAGTGGGATGGAGGGCGAGGGGAGCTCCACAGCGGGGACAGGAGCAGAGACCACGACAGCGACTCCTCCTCTGATGGGAGCTCCATTGCGGTGGCGAGCCCCTCTGTGCCCACCGCATCAACAGGTACAGCCACCACCCCCGACTAGCACCGCCCTCCCAGCAGCCCCAAAGCGTGTGTCCTGTGCCCGCTCACCCAGGAGGGTGGGCATCTCTTTCGCCCCAGCACCTCAGGCCCTGCTTCAGTCAGCCTTGCTGCCCTCAGTGAGGAGGCTATTGACCTCCTGAGATCCCTCACTGTAGGGCAGTCTACCATTCTGAATGCCATCCAGGGTGTTGAGAAGCATTTGCAACAAACAAATGCATACCTGGAGGGCATTCATTCTGGCCAAGTTGCCCAGCAGAGAGCATTTCAGGCTCTGGCCTCAGCACTGATGGCAGCCATTTTCCCTGTGTCCAGCCTCCCCCCTCCAACCTCCTCCACCCAGACCCAACCCCCTGTACCTCTGCCTATCCCAAGCACACCATCAGACCAGCATGCACACACATTGACACACAAGAGTGGCTCAGGCAAACATAAGCACCACACATCCCACAGGCACTCACACAAGCAACGTACCCATGCACACAGGCCAACATCCACTTCCTCCACTGTGTCCCCCTCTTCCACTTCTCCCTCCTCCCTCCCAGTCTCTTCTCCACTCACACCTGCATGCACTACATCCTCAACCACTACCTCCATCACCAGCACGCCCATTGCCACACACAGTTCAGTGCAATCACCACCCCTACTACCATTCACACATTCCCAGTGTCCTCTACCAGTCTGTGTGTGATCCCTCCTCCCAAAGTACTCAAACGCAGGCACACACCCACCCAACAGCCATGCATCTCACCACAGCCTCCAGCCCATGCACCTTCACCCAAATTCAGCAGACGTACACCTCCTACAACCACTACCTCTTCCTCCACTCCCAAACCCCCTTCATCCACTCGTCCCAGTGTGTCTAAAAAACCTTTCCTGGCCAACATTGACCTCTTCCCTACACCTCCCCCATCCTTCCCCTAGGGCCACGCTTTCCAGGTCCCAGCCCAGCACCTCAGCCACCACATCCCCAAGCACAGTGGTGCCAGCAACTGCGGGATCATGGAGTGTGCCAACCATCAGGTCTGCCAGTGTGCCACGTAGCAAGCGCAAGGACATTCTGCCACCTGCCAAGGTGAAAAAGGTGCCCATATCCCGGAGGGAGAAGCCAAAACCACCAGCCACCCCATGACCATGGGGTCAGCGAAAACGAAAGGGGATAGTGGCAAGACAACTGCGCCACCATCAAAGGTGGGGAAGGGCCAAAAACAGAAGGGCAGGTCAGGAGAAGGCATGGTGGCACAGACTGACGGACCAGTGTCATACCTTCTGTCATCGTCCATGCCAACCTGTACGGCGGCGATCACCGCCACCTGCACCACCACCTGCACCACCACCTGCACCGCCACCTGCACCGCCTCCGGCACGTCTACAGCCACTGCGACAGTCCCCAGCCTCTTCCCCGGTGGGCAGCCGTCTGAGGCTGCAGGATACATCCTGCTTTATCCTTCAGCAGGTGCTGACACATGCCCCACCGCCACCACCACAGACCCCGC
Organism: Pleurodeles waltl; assembly: GCF_031143425.1. Classification (NCBI taxonomy): domain Eukaryota; kingdom Metazoa; phylum Chordata; class Amphibia; order Caudata; family Salamandridae; genus Pleurodeles; species Pleurodeles waltl. The sequence continues at coordinate 1,459,596,392 of NC_090444.1, forward strand.
CGCCAGCACCGCCACCACAGACACCGCCGCAAGCACCGACAGCGGTCCCACAGCGTCCTCGGAGAGTGGCACCACCGATGACAAGCCTACCATCGCCAGTGGTCAGTCGTCCGAGGCTGGTGGTGAGTTCCAGGACACTGGGCAGCTTCCATGAAGCGTTACTGTCATCACTGTTGGCACCTGCAGGTGGAATGCGGAGCCGCAGCAGTGTGGGGTATGTTGCTGCCTCCATGGCGTATCATGCTACCTGTACCTCACCAATGTCGTGCCACACACACCCAGGTGAGTGAATTGTACCGGCCACACTGCATGTGGAGCACACCAGGCCCCTTCCAGAATCAGTGGAGAGATACATCCACTACCTCAGTCCTTGACAGGATGACGCACTCTGGGCACCTGGCCCCCTCCAGAACCAGTGGAAAATACATCCACTACCTCAGTCCTTAGCAGGATGAAGCACTCTGGGCAACAGGCCCCCTCCAGAACCAGTGGAAAGATGCATCCACTACCTCAGTCCTTGGCAGGATGAACAGGATGAAGCACTCTGGGCACCAGGCCCCCTCCAGAACCAGTGGAGACTGTTATCCACTTGAGAGACTGTGGCTTTGCACTTCCCAGGAAAAAGCAGTGGGCAAACCACCCACTGGAGAGACTTGAGAGACTGTGGCTTTGTACTCCCCAGGATTAAGCAGTGGGCAAACCACCCACTTGAGAGACTTGAGAGACCCTGGCTTTGCACTCCCCACGATAATGCAGCGTGCAAACCACCCACTGGAGATACTTGAGAGACTGTGGCTTTGTACTCCCCATGATAAAGCAGTGGGCAAACCACCCACTTGAGAGACTGGAGAGACTATGGCTTTGTACTCCCCATGATAAAGCAATGGGCAAACCACCCACTTGAGAGACTTGAGAGACTATGACTTTGCACTCCCCAGGATTTAGCAGTGGGCAAACCACCCTCTTGAGAGACTTGAGAGACCCTGGCTTTGCACTCCCCAGGATAATGCAGTGTGCAAACCACCCACTAGAGATACTTGAGAAACTGTGGCTTTGTACTCCCCATGATAAAGCAGTGGGCAAACCACACACTTGAGAGACTTGAGAGACTATGGCTTTGCACTCCCCAGGATTCAGCAGTGGGCAAACCACACACTTGAGAGACTTGAGAGACTGTGGCTTTGCACTCCCCAGGATAAAGCAGTGGGCATGGAGCCCCCTCGTGCAGCAGTGGTGTCGTGCGTTCATCTGGCAGAGGTGCCCCCCTCCCCCAGAGGTGCCTGTTTAATTTCGATCTGATGCCCATGCAGTGTTCTCTCCGTTTCCAGTACGGTATCTAGTGTGGGCTTTGCCCATGCATTTTGAGCCCAGTGGTCCACGCACAATGATTGGTGCACTATCCGAACTTGTGTAGTTGGTGTACATAATTGTATTTACTGTATTTTGAACTTTGATAATGAGATTTCACATAATTACATTTGTTCAAATAATTTCCTTTTGTCCTTGCGTTCTTCCTGGGGGCGGAGGAGGGGTATGTGTAATGTTGCTGCATGTATTTGCGTTTGTGTGTGTCACCCTCTTTTCCCTCCCCTGTGTTGTAAGTGCAGTACTCACTGTGGTCGTCACCGCCATCTTTGGTGCTCCTGATAGAAGAGAAGGAAGAACAGCATCGGCAGTATCTGCAATTCGGGCTCCATGGTGTCCTGGTTCCTCTTGGGGTGTGGAGAGATGAGTGTTTTCACTTCTGTGTACTGGTTCTGCCGTGTTTTTGTACACGTTGGTTCCGCCCCGGAAAAGGTGGCGGATAGGCCTGTTGTATTTCGGTGGGCGGTACATTGTCTTCCGCCTGCCTGTTGGTGGTTACCGCTGCGGTGTTTGTTTCTACCGCCGTGGCAGTCTGAGTGTTAAAGTGGATGTCTATGTTGGCGGTTTCCGCCAAGTTCACGATTCCATTTTTTATCCGCTGTACTGTTTGCGGTATTACCGCTACTTTAACACCGACCACCAGGGTTGTAATGAGGGATTGTATCCCAAACAATCCCATAAGGAATGGGTATGGCAGAAATGTTCACTAGGGACAAGTCTCTGTGGACTTTGTGAGAAGAAAAATGTGGTTTTAAGACCTCATCCACCAATTCAACTGTAGAGCATTCAGGAAGGCAATGGCCATGTATAAGTGAGAAGAAAACAATGACAAACACAATCCAAAGGACAAAGGCAAGTGAAATTAGTAAGAGCCATAGATAGTTCCATGGAAGAATGAAATAGTTAATTTTGAGCCAAATTATCACCGTACATGCTTTCAACAGTTCTGTTGCAGTAGACAGATGAGTCAGTGAAAGTGTCATTTATGTTGGCAAAATATCCAGAATTTGGTTCATAGTAGAATGTGTCATTCATTTGTGTAGAATTTAAATAAAATCTATCAATATTATTTGTGTTATTTGTTGCAGAAGTTAGTGGAACCAATGAAAACTAATCTTCAACCTTCCTCTAGCTCGGAGAGGTGTCAGTGTTGCTGCTTCAAACCTGTAGAGGAACATAGTGGTCTGTATTGAGAGGGATTCAGATAGTACCCATGATCCGCTAGGTCTGCTTTGCAGGATCGGCCATAGGGTGTAGCTTGACATTATCGATGGAGACAAAGCAATTTTCTTTAGAACCAGGCAGTGGTGGTAAAATGACAGTTCTGGTACTGTGTATTCCCAGCACCAAACTCCTTTTTCATAGCAATATTTTCACGCACCAGATCCCCAACTTTGGAATCCAGACAGTAGATGTTATTGGTACATCCCTTTAATACCAAGGATGTGGGACTGGCAGATGCGTTGTCATCACGGAACTGTTGTAAGTTCTGTAAGACAGTGACACATTCATTTATGTCAAAAGGTATATCTGCTGCTTACACCCCAGGACCACCAAGACCTGAACATAGATTTGTGTTCCGAACAGGCATTCGTATGAAATACCCTATCCCAGGGACCTTATGGCCAGATTTTTAAGTGCTCTCTGGACTCCGTAAAAGTGCGTAAGCCAACTACAACCCATGCCTACTACTCTGACTGTTAAGGATTGCTTTAAATCTCAGTTTCATTGCTCCATACCACTATTTCCCTCAGGATCAAATGGAGGTGAGTAATGCAGTTGGACCCCTCACAAAGCTATGGCATCCCTGAAAGCCCTTTCAGCAAAAGCAGGGTCCTGATCCGAGTTGAAAGCCGCAACAGCATATGTACTGATAAAGACTTGCAAATCTTTAATAGCAGTTCAAGAGTTAGCCAAGCATTTGGCCAAACCCTTGGAAATCTGGAGCATGAGTCAATAGCGACTAAAATATATTTGTATGCACTATCAGGTGTCAGATGATCACAATGGTTCAAGTGCACACATTGTAATGGTCTTTTGGATATTACGAGGGGTGTCTGTGGTGGGCGTTTGACAGTGGTTCCTGTTATTTGTTGGCAGATGTCACAACAAGGACATACTGCTTAGATTATTTGTAGAGACCTGGCCACCAGTAACGTGCTTGTAACAATTAGATTGTATCCGCCACCTGAGGTACTGGGTTTTCCAGAACCGGTACTGATCCGGTAACCCAGTGGTGCCAGGGTACACCCAAAGACCTCGGGTACTTTCCTGATTCAGACCACAGAAACTCAGAGTCTTCCAGGTGAAGTCAAAGATCGAATTTATTGGCTGCAACCAAGTAACAAGCGTCCTAGAAGTACAACAGCACGGTTTGTATGTTCTCAGGAGACTGTCTGTCAATGCAAAATCAGGTTTCCTTATATACAGTTTTTTAAGCTTCAGGCAAACATTCTTGACATTTTGGTTGGTCATTCACATGTTTTCACTACAAAGGAAAAAACAGTGTCATGATGAAACCTCATATTTCATGTCATCCAACCCATAATAAATTACCCGGCAAGGCCTAGAATTTCACATCAGATAAGTGTGGACCCCCAATAAAAACTGGCACCTCCCCCTCGTAAAGTAAGAAGAAGAAAAGAGCAGGTGCAGGTGTGAGCAAGATTAGGCAGGGTGTGTGAGCGATAATAAGGGTTTTATGGCATGGTGTGCCTTGATGCTATCTGATTCGGCCACTGGGAGAGGGACTGACCAAACAGGGTTGGCCTGAGGCAATGGTTCCAGCCTGCCCAGGTCAGAGAAAAGTCAATCAAGGTGTACGTGTCCTTGGAATCAAATCTGACTGTATTATAAGCCTATGTGAGGGCAACTTTTAAAATGGCTGCCGTGTATAAAATGGGAGCCACGAGTGCAGGACGAAAATGGCGATTTCGAGGTGAAAACGCTGCTGGAAGTGAGCGAAAATGCTCATGCTTAGTGTACTAGTCATTATCGGTCTTTTGATACTAAAATCGTACTGCTGTGGCAAAGTAAATTACATGGGTCCAGAATTTTTAGAACCACAAACCCTCCTTTTGCCCTTACATAGGCAATAAACCTATTCTCATGCTAATCTGAGTCCAGGTCTATGTTTCTAAAGTCGTTGAGATGTTGCTGTAACATCATCCTAGTATTTAGCTCGTCTCTTGGTGCAGGTTTCCTTATGCATGATGTAACACAGAGGCCACATATCGCAGGAGCACACTGCACGCATAGACAGAACAGAAAAAGAATGGCCAAGATCATCCCAATGACCATCAGAATCTTCCATCCCCATGCTGATATCAGTTCCCAGAGCCATCCCATTAATGACCAATCTCCTTTATCTAAATGAATAGATTCAGAAATTCTATGCAGTTTGGAGATGGCCTGGTATACTGTTGGAGCGTTATCTGGGACAAAAACACAGCAACTTGATTGGATCAATGTACATACTCCACCCCGGTCTGCAAGTATGACATCTAATGCGACCCTGTTCTGAAGGGTCATAAGACGATCCGACTGGAGCTCAGCAGTCAAGTTACCAAGGGCACCAGCGGTTTCAGCCACGGTGGATTCAACCACTCTTATCAATTGCCTTATGCTCCTGCTGTTACTTATTTGTCCCCAGAACGGCAGAAAACCCTTTACGAAGTCCCCAAATTCTTGTCCTGCAGTGTCTTCTTCACTGAAGACGCCTCTAACTATCCTTGTCTTGTGGTAATCTGCCGCTGCTGTGTAGGTAGGGGGCAACAGGAACAAAACGAAGCATGTGCCCGAAAAGTCAGGGGGCAACCATGTAAAGGCTCTATCATGGCAGATGAAATAGGTACCCTTAGCTGCCAAGAGCGGAGGGGAGGTCTGAGATGCGAAGACATATGTCTCAGTGCAGACGCTTTCCCCTAGCTGAGCTCTGGGATTCTTGCCAGTACCTTGCAGACACAGGTGACCCTGATGGGGTACAACCCAAATCAGGGAAGATATCTTAGCTTGCTGTTTCTCACTCATTGTGGCTTCATATCCGGTCATGTTCCATCCTATATATGCCATTGTCTCATCTCTGGGGATAGTCTCGTAGAAGATATTGTCCTTCATCATGTCTATGATACATTTAACTAAAGCATTTTTCTTAGGGTTGTCTTCCGCAAAACGTAGGGGGTAGTGTGCATAGATGAATATCGTTCTGAATGCCCACACGGAACCATTGTGGCTGAAAGGCAGGATCAGATAAGGGATACCTTTATCTGCTGTGTGAGGCATAAGGCCACACACCCAACAGTTAGTTGTATTTATCACTAGTTGGTGTTGATGCAAAAGCTGGATGAAGGAGTTATTAATGAACTCTAGTCTCCTAGCAGATTCATGTTTAGGGAGGAGTTGAAAAGAATGTGGGGAAACAGTGGAAGGAGGAGGTGTAGACGAGGTAGTGGGTGCCAATATCACGTTAAAACAGAATAAAATATATCCTATAAAAAACATAAGTATACTAAATAATATAAAAATGCACAGCAGCAAAAACCTTTTCCTGGTTATCGTTTCACATATTCTCTTCTTGAAACTCAGTTTTTCAACATGTTCTCCATTTTGGAAAGATTCCATCCTCTAACCGTTGCCGTTCGTGGCGGTTGGTTTACTTCACTTAGGAGTGTTCTGAATGTTCCAGGCCGCCCTAGAACAAACCAGACCTGTAGACCTTGTGTCCACAGGCTACCCCCCTAAGTCTTTTCAGCCACGATCCTACAGCTGAACCCGGATGGAGGTTAAAAAAAAAACACAAAAAATAAGCAAAAAGTCATTCAAAAATAATTTTCCATATTGGAGAACTTTGCTAAAGGGAAGAAAAGTAAACTGTTTTATTTGTCCTTTATTCTTGGTCGTAGATTATAACGGTTAGTCCCAGGTATCGTGTGGTCCTGAAAAAGGAGTTCAGGTTCTGTAGTGTCCAATCGAACTGACGGTGATACTGCTGATTGTAAAATGTCATCACTTTCTTTCTCAGTGAGTGTTCCTTTTATTCGTGCATCGCTGAAAGGCAGAAAACGTGGCACGGTTTCAGTCTCTGAGTCGGCGACACCTTCCTGGACCCACCGGTCATATGGCAGAGGTAGGGGTACCCTTTTGCAATGGGTCCCATGGATCCAGTGTTTCTTCCCTTCTACTCGAACAGCTGATCTTGTGGAGAGAAGAACGAGGTGCGGTCCGGTCCACCTGGGCTGCTCGTTTTTGGTTCGCTGAAAGTTCTTTATTAAAACCCAGGATCCAGGCTCAATGGGATGACCTGGAGATTCAGAGACCGGAGGCAGGGTGTCGTGGACCTGTTGATGTAAGACACGCAATTTAGCCGTCAATTCATACAGATAGTCAAGCAAAACAGGATGCTCTATCTCGCTGAACTTCTTGGGCCTAGGCACTCCCCATATATTGGCCCGGCGGTCGAAGACTATTTCATAAGGACTAAGTTTCACTCGTGAATGCACAGTCATTCTGGTTGATAGGAGTGCTAAGGGTAGAGCATCAGGCCATTTGAGACCAGAGCTCGCTTGTATCTTGGCCAATTTTAGCTTTAGAGTGCCATTATAGCACTCCACTAATCCAGCTGATTGGGGGTGATTTGCAGCGTGAAACTTTTGGTTTATGCCTAGCCCTTCGCATACTTTCTTCATCACTTGACCCACAAATTCACTTCCATTGTCACTCCAGATCATTCTTGGCATTCCGAATCTAGGGAAGAACTCTTTCACAAGGGCTTTGGCTGTGGATAGCGCAGTATTGTCTTTTAGGGGATAGGCTTCCATCCATCTTGAAAAGGCACAAACAACAACGAGTACATATTTTAAGTTGTTGCACCTCTCCATGTGGATGAAATCTAGCTGCAAAACCTCAAACGGATACGTAGGAGGTGCAAAATGACCAGCTGGAGTTGGGGTTCCTCTACCAGGGTTGTGTTTCAGGCATACCATGCAAATTTTAACCACATTTTCTGCGCACTTGGGAATTCCTGCATTTTGCCATACTGGGGCCAACAACTTACAAATCCCTTTCACACTGATGTGAGCCATTCCATGAGCCATTGTAACTACTGCAAGCACATACGCATCGGGTAGCAACCATCTTTGATGTTCTGACAACTCGACCCAACAACCATTCGCATCCAATTTACCCGTACTTTCTCTCCACACACTCAATTCTCTCTCTGTGGCTTCAGCTTGAATCGATTTCACGTTTTCTATCGTGTCTTCACACATTCCAACATTACCAATCCATCTTTCAGGGCCCGCGACATACGTTCGGCTCATCACATTCCTTGCCGTTTCTTTTGCGACCTCGTCAGCAAATGCATTCCCACGACCAACATCATCAGTCACCTTTTTATGTGAGCTACACTTCACAATCGCAACTTGCAACGGTAAAGTAAGTGAATCAAGGAGCTCATTTACCAACTGACCATGCTGTATTTTAGTTCCATGCGAGGTCAGGAACCCACGTTCCTTCCACAAACGCCCAAAACTATGGGCCACACCAAACGCATATTGGCTATCGGTATAGATAGTCACTTTCATTCCTTTTGATACTGTACATGCTCTTGTTAGGGCTATTAACTCAGCTGCTTGGGCTGAATTATGTGGGATACGTGCAGCTTCAACAATCGTACCCAAAGTTGTCACAGCATACGCCGCAGTCGTGTCACCATTCGGGAGCTTAAAGCATGAACCATCCACCCACAAAGTACCATCACTCTTTGCAATGGGAGTGTCCAGAAGGTCTATTCTCCCTTTTGTTTCTTCTTCTGTTCTATGGAGACAATCATGTTGTTCAGAAGTATCTAACTCCGTCACAATTGGCAATAACGTAGCTGGGTTAAGTGTAGTGCATCTTTTTATATGTACATGGCTTGCTAACAATGTCAACTCGTAACCTGACAATCGAGCACGAGTTAAATGCTGTGTCTTGGTTCTGTTTAACAACGTGTCCACTGCATGTGGAACCATTACGATTAATGTGTTATTCATCACTAAACAAGCAGACTGTCGGATAGAAACAGCAGCTGCCGCTGCCGCTCTTAAGCAGCTCGGTAGTGCCTTAGCTACTGGGTCTAAGGTTGAAGAGAAATAGGCGCATGGACGCTCCCTGTCTCCAAACTGTTGTGTCAAAACTGCTAACGCACAACCTTCTATCTCATGGACATACAATGTAAAAGGCTTGCTGTAGTTGGGGGTACCCAACACAGGAGCTGAACATAATGCATCACGTAATTCGACAAAACTTTTCTGACAATCTTCAGACCATGGGACGGGATTTGGTATATCTTTACAAGTTAATGCCACCAAGGGTTTGGCTATTAACGAAAAATTAGGTATCCATTGTCTGCAATATGATGTAATACCCAAGAAAGCACGCACTTCTCTTTGTGTTCTTGGCACACTCATTGCTGCAACAGCCCTGATTCTCTCTGGGGTCAGTTGCCTTCCCTCCTTCGAAAAGAGATGACCTAAATAGGTCACTTCTTTTTGACAATACTGTAACTTTGAAAGGGACACTTTGTGGTGTAAATCAGACAAATGACGCAATAATGACAATGTTGCTTCTTTGCAGATCTCCTTAGTATCTGCGGCAACTAGCAAATCATCTACATATTGAATGAGAGTGGCGCCATCAGGTAACGTAAGAGTGTCAAGTTGTGCTTTCAAAGCCTGACTATAGATAGATGGACTTTCACAATAGCCTTGAGGAGCTCTCTTAAATCTGAAGCTTCGTCCTCCCAAATTGAAGCCAAAAATGTCCATGCTCTCTTCTGCAATAGGGATGCTGAAGAAAGCATTTTTCAGGTCTATTACTGAAAACCAAGTGGCTGAAGCTGGAATCATTGTCAACAATGCAGTGATATCGGGGACGACTGGAAACTGTGGCACAACTATTTTGTTCACCTCTCTAAGATCAATTACAAACCTATAAACAGGTGGCTGAGTAGGGTCAGTATGCTTCAAGACAGGCAAAACAGGACTATTGCAAACGTTGCCTCTTGTCTCCTCAATTACATCCTTCTCAATCAGATCACGAATAATTGCCAACAACGCTTTTTCCCCTTCACTAGAGATCTTGTATTGGGGAATACGTGGCATTTTAACATTGGCTATTAATGTTATCACATATGGCTGAATTTCCAAAAGACCTACATCATTAGGTCCAGTAGCCCAAAGAGTATTAGGAAGAGACGAAAATTCTGGTGGAAATCTGTCCTTTGACAAATACATTGGTGAAACCACTTTCTTACCCAATGTGAGTTGCACTCCAGAAGGAGAGCAATACAATGTTGCATACAATCTCTTTAACAGATCTAATCCTAACAAGTTCTCGCCACAACCTGTCGTCAAAATAAGGGGTGTTTCAAATTTACAAGGTCCAACAGAAAGAGATATAGGATTAGAAATCGGATTTCTAACTGGGTCGCCGGAAAACCCTACTGATACATTTGTTTCGCCAGACAAAGGTGCGCCAGGGAGTTTTGAGTGCATAATAGAACTCTTGGTAGCACCAGTATCCAACAGAAAAGGTTCTGACACACCTGATGCAATCACCTTAACATAAGGCCCACTCTGATCTACTGGAACTGAAACAACTCCCTCTCTTTGTCTATGGCTGTCCTAGCAATCATTACTGTCCAAATGCTCATCCTCTGTATAGTAATCATCAGTATAGAACTGAGCCGTCCTACCAGATGCATTAACCTGTTGATCAAATCTGTTCATTGAGTTTTGAGGGAGGAATAGGCGCGCGCTCTGGGGAACATATCCACGTCCTCTTCCTCTAGGTGCTTGTGGAACACCTCGACCTCTTAAACCAGAAGTACCATTTGCGCGCTGTAGCAAAGCAGGGCAACTATACTTGAAATGACCCTCTTCCTTGCAATATGAACACTGATTGGGACCTACTGGGATACGTGGTTGAGCATACTCGGTTCTTTGCGAGTTTCTCTAAAACGGTTGGGGCTGACAGTTATTCTGATAGTTGTTCTGTGCACCACTATTCTGACCACCACGTGGCGGGTACGCTTGTTGTAACAGAACCTTCGTTTTCAATTCTTTTGTTCTCTTCTCTACTCTATCTCTCTCATCTTTATCTCTATTTTCGTAGTACTGTGCAGTAGCCAATATCTGTGCTGAAGAGGAAACTGCCCAAGAACTTTCTGAGTCTTTTAACTTTTTACACAACTCAGGAAGCAGATTATGCACAAATTTATCGACGAACAAACGTTGACCACCTTCCGTGCTCATATCTTGACCACTGTGGTCCACAAACGTTTCTTCAAACCTGGTGAAGAAATCTGATACCGTTTCTTCTTTCTTTTGCTTACATGCAGACAATTTATCCCAGTTTACACGCATCGCAGGCATTATAGTTTTCATGTAATCAATAATCCTACCAGGAAGATCTGTCACTAAAGGCTCAGGTTTAGCACCACCAATTTGTCGGGCATCTGCAGCAGCAATATTAGCCCATGTGTCACCTAACTCTTGAGCATGGTCTGTATGGCGAACTTTTCCCCATAAAGGCTGTGGAACAACATTCCCAAACAACATGTCTATGTCAGCTAAATTCATAATGCAAGACCCCGCAGTCTGTGATAATTCCTTGTAATACCCTGTAGGATTCTTACGGGGATCAGGCAATGTCTGCTTAAGGGCTAAAACTTCAGCTCGCTTCCATGGAACGTGTACCCATACACGCTGGAAATGAGGCAGGACAGTTGGATTAGCATTTGGGTCCCCTTCCCTCCACTGTGGGGGAACTTCCCTCATGGGGTACTGTTTCCCTTTCTTTTTAGCAGAAGAATCATACTTAAACAATAACCTGGAAACACCTTCAGTCCTAAACGACAATAACATCGCAACTGCTTTCTCGACATCTGAACCCACAATCAAACCTGTCGAAAAATCGAACCGTACACGACACAACTTAGGCGGATTGGGCTCCAAACCATTTTCCTCTAAATCCTCAGAAAGAAAAGTACACATTTTTTCAAAAACGTATCTCTGTTTCGGTTCTTCCCACTGATGGAAGACATCCATAACAGACTCTAGTTCATATCTCGCTGGTTCAGTAACCCATTTATGCGCCAAATAATTCAGTGTCTCTTTCTCCATACCATCAGGCAATTGGCTACGCAATTGTTTACGCTCTGAAACTGGGGTCGTAGCTAATGACCCAAAGAGAGGGGATAAAAGACTAGTCACAGTGTTTGTCATTCTCTGACGGATAGAGGGAGAGGTTGACAAATGAACAGGAGGAAAAACAGAATGAGACAAGGCAGAGACAGAAGCAGTGTCAGAAACAATACCAGGAGTGGTAGTCGCTATAGTAGTCAAAGTGGTAGGAAGTAAAGGCAGAGCAGATGTCAAAGCCGGTGGCCCTTGAGGAGGCTGCACCGGAGGAATAGGAACCAACTGAAGAATAGCTGGTGGGTGCTGTGGAGGAGCAGGAGGCAATGCAACCACTGGTTGTGCAACTAGAGGTTGCGGAGGTGCCGTGGCATTCTGCGCATAGGGTGGTGGCGAACTTAGCAAATGCGACATTAGGGGATCTTTTTCAGAGTCTTTTGCTGCATCTTGCTGAAGAGGCGGCAAAACTGGATAGCATTTATCTATTGTAATTTTATGTCGCCTATGCAACTGCTCATTCAACTGTTCTACCTCGTTATCTTTAAACTGTATAGCAGCTTGCATAATCGAAATACCTTTTTCTCTCTTATTTTTCTTAGCTAATTTAATTTCCTTTTGCTTGGCTTCCTTACGCCATAAGCGGAAAGAATCAAACATTGCCGGCCGGGCTTTCTTCTTAAAAAGTCTAACTTTGAGGTTATCTAAGATTTCTGTGTCAAAGCTACCATTTTGGGGCCATTTTAAAACACCATCTTTTATGGTGTAACGGATCCATACTTCATTATATGTGATGGGGCCTACTCCGTGCTTCACATATAGTTCATAGGTTGGAGTTCCAATCGGAGGAACCGGACATGAGTCCTCCAACCGGGAGTCCCTTTTACAACCAATACAAAACAAATTTCCAAGTCTGCTAAGACCAGGCATCTTCGCTCACTAGTCTAGCTTCAAACTTCAAAGGATTATCGTTTACGATAGTCTCGTGAATACACGAGTCCTTCGGCTTTGGTACTTGCAAGTTCCAAATCAAAGTGATCCCGAAGGGATACCAAACCAAATGTCCAACTAAGGACCAAACCAAGTGTCCAACTAAGGACTGGGAGACGCTACACTTATACTTAACTGAAAATATCGATGACGTCACCAGAAGACTCGTCTTATCGTTTCGCTCTACCAAACATCAAGGGTCCAAATCAGGGCGATAGCCAGGGCAGCAGTCCTTCGTAGCCGTCGGGAAGCGGGGAACCTCGCAGCAAAGACTTTCGGACCACGTCGACATGCAGGGGTCGATGAAGTGGCGGCCTTCCTCCAGAATTTTCACACGAAGCTCCTCACGGACCTCAGGCTTGGACCGGTACCGCTGGTATCGCCCCACGTTGGGCGCCAACTGAGGTACTGGGTTTTTCAGAACCGGTACTGATCCGGTAACCTAGTGGTGCCAGGGTACACCCAAAGACCTCGGGTACTTTCCTGATTCAGACCACAGAAACTCAGAGTCTTCCAGGTGAAGTCAAAGATCGAATTTATTGGCTGCAACCAAGTAACAAGCGTCCTAGAAGTACAACAGCACGGTTTGTATGTTCTCAGGAGACTGTCTGTCAATGCAAAATCAGGTTTCCTTATATACAGTTTTTTAAGCTTCAGGCAAACATTCTTGACATTTTGGTTGGTCATTCACATGTTTTCACTACAAAGGAAAAAACAGTGTCATGATGAAACCTCATATTTCATGTCATCCAACCCATAATAAATTACCCGGCAAGGCCTAGAATTTCACATCAGATAAGTGTGGACCCCCAATAAAAACGGGCACCTCCCCCTCGTAAAGTAAGAAGAAGAAAAGAGCAGGTGCAGGTGTGAGCAAGATTAGGCAGGGTGTGTGAGCGATAATAAGGGTTTTATGGCATGGTGTGCCTTGATGCTATCTGATTCGGCCACTGGGAGAGGGACTGACCAAACAGGGTTGGCCTGAGGCAATGGTTCCAGCCTGCCCAGGTCAGAGAAAAGTCAATCAAGGTGTACGTGTCCTTGGAATCAAATCTGACTGTATTATAAGCCTATGTGAGGGCAACTTTTAAAATGGCTGCCGTGTATAAAATGGGAGCCACGAGTGCAGGACGAAAATGGCGATTTCGAGGTGAAAACGCTGCTGGAATTGAGCTAAAATGCTCATGCTTAGTGTACTAGTCATTATCGGTCTTTTGATACTAAAATCGTACTGCTGTGGCAAAGTAAATTACATGGGTCCAGAATTTTTAGAACCACACACCAGCATGAGCAGAAGTAACTCCCTCATGCGCTGCTTTGATCAATACTAGTCTTTGGGCTTTGTTGGGAATCCCACCCCTGGTATAACTGCTAGGTTTGTATTGAGGCATGATATGCAGTAGGAATATTTAGCAGGGTATGCTTTTCATAAGGGCGTGTCGTCAGCCGAAACTGTCACAGCTGCCAGTGTTTCATCATTCATTTTTTTTCTAGTTACTGCAGCAACAGAAGCTACAGCTACTGCTGATTTGATTGCTTCATCAGCCAAGGTGTTGCCTGAAACGTGTTTTCCAACACACTGATGTCCTAGTGTATTTACAACATGGACGTTGGGTAGCGTTTCTTTCAGATCTGCTACTTTCCCCCACAGAAGTCTGTGTTTAATTGTGTTTCCTTTTGAATCACTGAACCCATTCTGGTGCCAATAATACAGATATTCATTGAAGGACTAGACACTATAGTATGAATCACAGACAACCAGCATCATCTGCTCAGGATCCATATGTTCCAATGTCATCACCAGAGCCTTAAGCTCTGCACCTTGTGCAGTGCAATCCCCTAGGGTCTATGTGTAAGTATGTTGTGGATGGAACTTTCCATCTTTCGTGTATCCACTCACGACTGCACAAATGGCAGAAAATATTGATGTTTGGTGTTTATACCTGGGTGGGCTGAACCATCAATTTACAAAACTGTCTGATATTGTTCAATAGGCAACATGTTTGCAGGAACTGAATGTTCAAGTTCATATTGCATAAACTCTTGGGTTGGTAATTTTGAGTCAAAAATATAGTCTATATCAGTGGCCATCAGAGACGTTGCCATTGGATACAACATGGATGTAATGCTTTAGTTTTAGGAATGCTAGCTTTGGTGACAACCTCAAGGACTGGGATGGGGGATACCACAATGATAGGTTTCCCACGGGCCAGGGGTATCTCTTTAAACACAGCTATTTAAAGAGCAGTGAGAGCAAATCGTTGTTCAGCTGTGGGTTACAAATGTGATTTGTATGCTATTGGGACGGTCTCACCCTCATTGAAGGTTACATAGGTGAAACCAATGGCACCAGCAATTACTCTGATGACCAGGTGTTTTTTGTTGTCCCTTATATGTAGATGTTTTGCTTCAAGCATGTCTTTTTGTAATGTTTGGAGAATGCATGAGTGTTCGACTTTCCAGACAAAGCGTCAGGTTTATTGTTGTGTAAAACAGATGTAACAAGAGCTGAGAACAGTCCTGCACTGTTCTTGTACCCTTGTGGGAGTCAGGAGAATTGTCCTGAGAGCCTAACGTGCTGAAAATGGTTAAGTCCCTACTTTAAGGTGCTGTTCTGGCAGAAGAACCCATTGGAAACATCCAGGGTAGTTTTGTATTCATAAATGTTGTGCTGTGTGCATTTTGTATAGCAAATGTGCATGTATGACTGTTTAAATATCTGTAGTCTAAGACTATTCTATATGAATTGCTGGGTTTAGCAACAGGAAACAATGGATTGTTCATTGGTGAGACACAGGGTTCAGTTACGCCCTCAATTGTTTGAGGATCTCCCTCATGGGTGCTTTAGCTTCATATTTCTGGGGATATTAGGGTTGAGGTTGGGATTTGATTGGTATTACATGATGGGGCAATCTTTATCCCATTCTATGTGGTTGTGATATAATGCAGGTGCCTGCATTATATCCAATCAATGGTGTGTACTTCCATCAGCTTTATAGGAACAAGGGGCGGGAAGGATTTGTCAATAACCTCTTCTCCATATGGGAGATCAGGGACAAATTCTGCTGGCCAGTCTTTTGCGGCCAGTAAAATATAGGCCCTCATTATGACATTGGTGGTAAATCCCACTTACTGCCATGCTGACTGCCGCCAACATACCGCTGCCACCGCGGATATACGTTCACCATATCATGACACACACACCAATCCTTCACTATTCTGCCACAGACACAAGTCCACTACACCAAAGGTCAGTGATAAACTGGCAGTAGCAAAACCCATACCGTTACGGCAACAGAACAATGCCCATTACATTATGACCCATGAATCACCACGGCGGACACTCAATGGTGGTAAACCATTGCCAGTATATACCGCTGTGCTCAAAATACACACACACATACAAAACAACACTACATTGGTCAATTTAAATAACACACACCTGACACCAATACATGCACCACACCCACACCACTATAAAACACACACCCACATTACCCACAACCCTTTCCAAACACAAAAAAATCCAAGAGACAGACACCACAACCACAGACAAAACCAAAGCCACACACCACCTACACCTATACACCACCCACCCACACACCCCACATCACACACCCCAACACATCACCCTACACCGTGGTACAGCACCCCAGAACAAGGGATTACATCAGGAAGAGGTGGCATGACCTACGGGGGAAGTTACATTCCATTGCAGCAAGACACCAACTTTCTGCACAGAGGACTGGCCGTGGACCCCCACCTCCTCCCCCACAACTAACAACATGGGAGGAGCAAGTCTTGGCAATCATGCATCCTGAGGACCTGGCTAGTGTAGCAGGAGGAATGGACCCTGGTAAGTCAACTCTATACTATTATCACCCCCCTACCTGCATACTATCACATACCCCCACCCTCAACCTCACTCCCATCACTCCACCACCTCCCACACTCCCCACCATCACATCTCACTCATCCCAAGCCCTGTATGCCATATCAATGCATGGACACCACTTACAGCCCTGCATGGACACCTATCACTAAAGCATGCACACTAGAGAGAACTAATCATCCCACCATACACCAACATACACAAGTGAAAGCTGTCAGGGCAAATAGAAACAAAGAGGGCCACCCACCAATGCACAATTTGTCACACACAGAAACAATACCACAGCATTTACATCCCCACAGGTATCCCAATGTCAGCGGAAAAGAGGTGCCAGCACTCTCCAGTTCCCCAACTGAAGAGGCCCACAGTGATGACCGCAACTCTGGTCGCCTGGATCTGGATGACCAACCTGGCCCATCAGGGACCTCTGGACAGTCGGTTACCCAGGCAGAGTCACACACCACCACAGAGCCACCCCCACCTGGAAACACCACCACAGCACCCATACCTCTGTCCCCAGGACACATCAATCAGCAATGTGTCCCCCACCACGGCCGCTAGTGGACAGGACGCCCCGCCATAGGACCATTAGGCCACCAGCACCCCTCTCCCTGCAGAAGGTGAGCCACCACGTAAACGTTCCCTGTGATCCAGGCAGAAGCCGGAGACTATTGCCAAGACCCCCACCAGGTAATGAGACTCTCCTGATTGTCACCCTTGTGTCCTACACAGTCATCCTGTCCACCTTGAACTGCCATTGCTCCCCTTCCTATGTCCCCTTAGACAATGCACCTGTGCTACAAATAGACTGGAACAATACCCTGGACTTCAATGCACTTATCCCGCTTCTTCTTAACACTTCAATAAACTCACTCCAAAAAAAGTACAAGTATGGAATATGTCAATCTTTTTCAGTATGTTTTCGTATAACCAGGTTTAAACATTGCAATTCAACTGTACAGTAATGTTCACACAGGAAAGACCTGTAGTTGGCTGCAGTGATCACACCAGAGGCGATAGTGGGGCACCACCATCTGCAAAATGAGTTGCCAAAGAGTACAGTGGCGGACATAGCAGAGGGAAATAACAGCATGCCAGTGCCAAAGATAATCTAAATAATGACAATGAAATGTGAAGTAACACTGTCTTACCTTTGTGTCATTGGAAGCATTGTCGTATCACTGCTGTTCTGTTGTCCTCACCCTCATCCTCTGCCTCATCATCCTCACTGTCCACAGGATCCACTGCTGCCACACGGCCATATCCAGCCTCCTCCTCCTGCAGAAAAGGCCCATGGCTTCTCAAGGCAAGGTTGTGCAACATGCAGCATGCCACTGTTATCTGGCAGACCTTCTTGGGTGAGTAGCACAGGGATCCCATAGTTAGATGGAGGCACCTGAACCTGGCCCTCAGGAGTCCAAAACGTCGTTGATTAATCTTTTTGTTCGCCCATGTGCCTCATTGTTCCTCATTGTAACGTTCTTCTGCCCTTGTCCTGGCATTCCTTACAGGGGTCAGTAACTATGATAAATTGGGGTAACCTGAGTCACCTGCAAATATCGAGGGACAACATTTAGCAACACACTATCCTATATGGCCCACACCTGTCCATACACCAACATATACTGGGTGGGAACCAGGGCTCACCTATTAGCCACACCCAGTGGCTCTGTAGTTGGCCCATCACATTTGGGATGCTGCTATTCCTCAGGATAAAGGCATCATGCATGGACCTAAGATACTTAGCATTGACATGGGAGATGTACTGGTCCGCCAAGCACACCATCTGTACATTCATGGAGTGGAAAGTCTTTCAATTTCTGAACACCTGTTCATTTTGCCAGGGGGGGACAAATGCAATATGAGTTCCATCTATCGCCCCATTTATGTTGGGGTTTATGTCCCATTGCATAGAAGTTAGCCTTCACTGTGGCCAAATCCTCCAAATGGGGGGAAATGTAGCTGTACATGTGATTAATCAGGGCATCAACACTCTGGTCAGCACTATTGAGAACATTGGCTGTGACATTCCTTTTGCGAAGCCCACTGTCACTTGGAAAGAACCAGTTGCCAAGAAATGGATCACTGACAGAACATGCACAAGAGGGGGATGCCAGTGGGGTGACGGATAGCAGATATTAGGTCAGGCTCCAGTTGGACACACAGCTCTGTGATTGTGGCACTGTCGAGTCTATAGGTGAGGATAATGTGCCTGTCCTCCAGTGTTGCCAAGTCCACCAGGGGTCTGTACACAGGGATATGTCTCCATAGCCTATTCATAGCCTATTCATCCGCAGCGGTTGCAGTCTAAGGGACAAAAGAGAGAGGAGCCGGTCACAAACTGAACATCTGAGCCACAACAGTACAATGCATGTTGTTAATTTGTAATGGTTAGGTGGTATTTGTCCTGTATGTCCTATTTTTAACTGTGACGCAGTTATTATCCAAGGCCTGCCCCACCACCATGAAAAGGCGTCTGCCTGTCCTGTGTGGAGGGACAGGTGGAAGTGAGGTAATTCTGCTGACGTTGTGCACCATTGCAGTAGGTGGTTGGGAACTGCTGTGCGACTCCACATTGGTTAACATGGGCCCTATAGGGTACAGTGGCCAATGGTGATGTACGCCAGCGGTGATGGTATGCACCGCCGCAGATATGACTGCCATTTTCTATCTGATCACTCACTTGCTACCTGACCTTCCATAGAAGAGGACCTACACTGCATGTGCCTCTGTGACCTGTGTCTGGAACCTACCATGGCTCGTGTGACTGGGGAAAGGGCCCCTGCCTTCACCTCAGCGGAGATGGAGCGACTGGTGGATGGGGTCCTACCCCAATACGGACTGCTTTATGGGCCTCCAGACCAACAGGTGAGTACACATTGAGCACAGTGCATGTGGCATGAATGCACGGAGTGGTGTGTGTGAAGGCCTCATGCAGGGGGGGTGGGTGTATGTCCCCTGGGCGCCGTACAGGTTGTGTGCTGGGCCATGTGTGTGTAAATGCTGATTTGAAGGGGTATGGTGGATCATGAGTGTAACAGGCAGGACGATCTGACTGATACCATTTCCTGTGTGTATTTCTCTGCAGGTCAGCGCCCATCAAAAGAAGGGTATATGGCATGCTATCGCCAAGACCCTGGGGGTCTATGGCAGGCGGAGGACCCACTGTCTGAAACAGTGTGAGGACCTGAGACACTGGGCACGGTATACGGTGGAGGCCCAGCTGGGGAAGGGCTCCCAACAAGGAAAGGGTGTCGGTCAAACCCTGACCCCCTGATGGCCCGCATACTGGCAGTGGCCTATCCAGAGCTGGATGGATGCTTGAGAGCATCACAGCAGCCACAAGGTGGTGAGTACTGTGCTCATCATTACAACCTAGGCATAGTGGGGGATACCCGGGTGGGGGATGTGTGTCAGTGGGTGCCCATAGACCAGGCCAGACATTGCAGAGTAGGTCCCATGTTGGCCAGGGTTCTGAAGTGATAATTCTGCCACCTAGCTTGTAGGCATCCACAACTGCTCAGGGCTGTGTTTGTCCCAGGTGTGCTGCATTTGCAGGTATGTGCCCCTCCCCATGCCTTGGTGGCTAGCCTTATAACTGGTAGTGCAATGCATAGTGCGTAGGGCTGTTCCATGTGTGTGATGGTGCTGTGTACGCCAACGGTGGTGTTGGTGCAGCCATTGACCCAGTGTATCCTTTGTCTCTCCCCCCTTTCTTGTTTTGTCATTCTGTCCTTATGTGCATTAGCATCATCTGGCAGAGGATCAGAGGCACGGTGACGGAGGGCGCTGCATCCCACAGGAACTAGGAGGCAAAGTCCACCGATGGTGAGGGCACCAGTGGGACAGAGGGCAAGGGGAGCACCACAGCGGAGACTGGAGGGGACAGTTCAGACACAAATACCGCCTCTGATGGAAGGTCCCTGGTGGTGGCAGACACCTCTGTGCCCTCCCCAGCTACAGCCGCCACTCCCGTACCAGCGCCTCCTTACCAGCAGCCCCTCATCGAGTTGCCCGTGCCCGTCTACCCAGGAGGGTGGGCATCTCCTTCACCCCAGGCACCTCAGGCCCTGTCCCAGTTAGCCCTGCTGCCCTGAGTGAGGAGGGTATTGACCTTCTGAGATCCATCTCTGTAGGGCAGACAACCTTGTGAATGCCATCCAGAGACTGGCAGCCCAGATGCAACAGACTAATGCATTCCTGGAGGGCATTCACACTGGCTTGGCTGCCCAACAGAGATCAATCCAGGCTCTGGCCTCCTCTCTGATGGCAGCTATTGTCCCTGTTTCCTTTCTACCCTTCCAACTTCCTCTTCCCAATCCCATTCCCCTCAACCCTAACCTATCCCAAGCTCACGGGCAGACAAGCATACACACAAGACAACACAGGAGTGGCACAGGCAAACATAAGCACCGCACATCATCCCACAGGCACTCACACAAACACCATCCAGATGCAGACATACCAACATCCACAATTTCCACACTCCCCCCCCTCCTCCTCCTCCGCCTCCCTCCCAGTTGTGTCTACACTCATATCTGCATGCACTATATCCTCATCCACTACCAGCATCACAGCCACACCTAGCAGAACACACACCTCACTGGCAGACACCTCCACAACAGCTATGTGCACGTTCCCTGAGTCCTCTCCCACTGTGTCTGTCGCCCCCACCCCAAAGTACACAAACGCAAGCACTCAGACACCCAACAGCCATCCACCTCACAACAGCATCCAGCCCATCCACCTGCACTCAAACACAGCAGACAGACACCTCCTACAACCACTCCCTCTTCCTCCACTCCCAAACCTTCTCCCTCTTCCTGCCCCAATGTCCCTAAAAAACTGTTCCTATACACCATTGACCTCTTCCCTACCTCTTCCACCCATTCTTCACATCTGGCCAGGGTGACAAAAACCCAGGCAAGCACCTTTGCTACCCAGTCCAGGCACCCAGTAGCCTCCATACCCACTGTCCAGAGGTTAAAGGAGCCTGCACCAGGCAGCCTCAAGGAAAGAGTGCCTGACGCAGCTGCTGCCAGGAAGGGCAAGGAGACAGCCCCAGCTGCTGCCAGGAAGGGCAAGGTGCCCACAACAGAACACAGGAATGACAAGGGGCCTGGTGCAGGGACTCAGACGGAGCCCCCATGACCGACCATGGATGTGCAGCTGTCCGAGGCTACAGGGGATGGGCTGAAGCCGCCACCCACTAACACCAGCAGCATTGCCACCACCAGTGGGCAACCATCTGAGGCTGCAGAGGATAGGCTGGACCTTCTCCCTACCACCACCAGCAGCAGCAGCACCACCAGTGGGCAGCCATCCGAGGTTGCAGGAGATGGGCTGGAGCTTCCCCCAACCACCACCAGCAGCACCAGCAGCAGCACTACCACCAGTGAGCAGCCATCCGAGGCTGCAGGGGATGGGCTGGAGCCTCCCCCCACCACCACCGTCAGCAGCACCACCACCAGTGAGCAGCCATCTGAGGCTGCAGGGCATGGGCTGGAGCCTCCCCACACACATCACCACTACCACCACTGAGCAGCCATTACCGCCGGTGGATGGTACATAGTCCTGCATCATGGACTGCAAATCCAGTGGGTATGACACCCACCTGAGAGATCGTGACCTTGCACTCCCCAGGATCAAGAGCACAGGGCACGATGCCCCATCCAGAACCAGTGGGTTAGACACCCACCAACCCCAGCCTACCAGGATCAAGAGCACAGGGCATGATGCCCCTTCCAGATCCAGTGGGTAAGACACTCACCAACCCCAGCCTCCCCAGGATCAAGAGCACAGGGCACAATGCTCCCTCCAGAACCAGTCGGTAAGACACCCACCAACCCCAGCCTCCCAAGGACCACGAGCACAGGGCACGATGCCCCCTCCAGGACCAGTGAGTAAGACACCCACCAACTCCAGCCTTCCCAGGATCAAGAGCACAGGGTACAATGCCCCCTCCAGAACCAGCGGGTAAGATACCCACCAACCCCATCCTTCCCAGGATCAAGAGCACAGGGCACGATGACCCCTCCAGAACCAGTGGGTAAGACACCCGCTAACCCCAGCCTCCCCAGGATCAAGAGCACAGGGCATGATGCCCTCTCCAGAGCATGTAGGCAAGTCACCCACTTGAGAGACTGTGATGTTGCACTCCCCAGGACTAAGCACAGGGCATGTTGCCCCCTCCAGAGCATGTGGGCAAGTCACCCACTTCAGAGACTTTGGCCTTGCACTCCCCAGGATCAAGCTCAGGGCATGTTGCCCCCTCCAGTGCATGTAGGCAAGTCACCCACTTGAGAGACTGTGGCCTTGCACTCCCAGGATCAAGCACAGGGCATGTTGCCCCCTCCAGAACCAGTGGTCTTGTTCCATCTGCAGGCTGAGTTGCCCCCTGTTCCCCGTCCCCCTGTGGAGCCTGCTATTTTCCTAATGATGCCCCTGCAGTGTTCTCTCCGTGTTGGTGCAAGTGGGGCCTTGGACTTTGGCCTGTGGCCCACGCACAATGAGGGCAGTATCCATTGAACTGTACATATGTATATACCATTACATTGCATTGTCGTATTTCTACTGTGTTATTATTACACTCCCTGTATCGCATTCCTGTTGTCCTTGCATTATTCCTCAGGGGTATGGGATAAATATGTTTTATTACTGCATTTGATTATGTGCATGTTGTTGGGGGTGATGGTGAGGGTAGGGGTGTTGCGTGTGTGTGTCATTCTCCTTTCCCGCCCTTCCTCTTGTGCTAGGCGGCTGTACTCACCATCATCATCTCTGCCACCGTTGGTGTTCATGGTGGAGCAGGACGTAGAAAATCGGTGGAAATATTTGCAATTCGGGCTCCACAGCGCTGTGGTTCTTCCCTGTGTCTCTAAAGGTGAGTCCTTTCTCTTCTGTGCAGTGTTTCCACCATGCTTTTGTTGTAATTGGTACCGCCCCGGAAAAGGTGGCGGTTTCCTGTATCTTAATACAGTGGTCAGAATATTGACTGGTGGCTGTTGTTTCCGCCCTGGCGGTCGGTGTGGTAAAGTGGCAGTCTATCTGCGTTCTCACCGCCATGGTCATAATTTGGCGGTAGTTACCGCCAGCCTGTTGGCGGTATTACCGCCACTTTATCACCGACCTCTAGAATTGTAATGAGGGCCATAGTGTCTATTGTGCGTTCAATGTCTCCCTTCAACTACATAGTTACTTTACACACCTTGGATGTGGAGATATGCATGTCCGCCGTCTCAACTTGTAAAAAGTCATCAGTTGCTTCCACCTCCAGATGCTATTGAAGATCCGAGCAAACTATTGTGACCTCTGCCGCACTGTCTAGCAGGGCTAGTGCCCACTTCCTGTTCTTCTGTAAAGCCATCTTCTTGAGTCGCATGTCGTATTGCAACTGCTGCTTTTTATCCTTTTAAACTGGGGTTTTTGTTGGGGAAGTATCTTGTATCTTTCTTAACAGAAACTTCAGACAAGTGTTGTGAGTCCTTTCTCAGTTTCACATACTCTGTTCGCTACTCAGACTGCCCACCTCTCTAACTGCATTTTTATGGTGAGTCCTGAAAGGAACAAGATTGGCGTGTATCAGTATATTGATGTCTGGCAGGCATTTTTCTCTATTTCTAAGATTATAGGGGTCATTCCAACCCTGACGGACGGTGTTAAAGGTGCGGTAATACCGCAAACAGGCTGTCGGACAAAAAAAGGGAATTATGGCCGTGGCAGAAACCGCCAACAAAGACAGCCACTTTAACACTGCACCCACCACGGCGGTACAGACAAGCAGCGCGGCGGCCACCGCCAACAGACAGGCGGGAGACAATGTACCGCCCACAGTATTACAACCCGCCAATCCGCCACCTTTTCCGGGGCAGATTCACCGTGGATAAAAACACGGCGGAAACAGCTTTTGCTAATGGAAAACGCTAACCTGAACATATCCCACGAGGAACGAGGACTCCATGGAGCCTGAACTCCAAATACTCCCTGCCCTTGTGTTTCTGCTCCTCTATGACCAACAGCTACGTAGGCGCCAAAGGCAACGGTGAGTACTGCACCTACGACACGGGGGAAGGGGGAGGCAAAAGTTAGGGTGACACCCACCAAACACCCCCACCCTCGCATATTACGACATACACACCAATGCATTCACAAAAAATCACAGTAACAACCCACAATCCCCCCGGAAGAATGAAAACACAAAGCGAAAATCGGTCAAACAATGTAATGTGCCAATATACATGTCATACAAAAATATACAGATACATATTTGAAAATCAGTCATAAGTATATACAATACTAGAAGTAGTGCAGATATGTACATAACAATGTCCATGCACCATCAGTCCAAAAATGCATGGGCGAGGCCCACAAACGATACCTGACCACAATCAGAGAGAACACTGCCGGGGCATCAGATAGAAATACTACAGGCACCTCAGGGGGAAAGGAAGGGGGGGCACCTCAGCCGGATGACTGCAAAGCCAGATCCACGACGGGGCTCCATGCCCATTTATGCCGTCCTGGGGAGTGCAAAGCCACAGTCTCTCAAGTCTCTACAGTGGGTGGTTTGCCCACTGTGCCATCCTGGGGAGTGCAAAGCCACAGTCTCTCAAGTCTATACAGTGGGTGGTTTGCCCACTGTGCCATCCTGGGGAGTGCAAAGCCACAGTCTCTCAAGTTGATGCAGGTCTCTACTGGTACTGGGGGGGACTGGTGCCCAGACTGGATGAGTCTCCCCGTGAAAGGTCGTGTCCTGTCACTGTCCCAGCTGCACATGTGATAAGGATGCCTGATGTCCATTCATTCCTACCCGGTGCTTACCCTGTTCAGCGATGCTTTGACATGGCGGTTCAGGACTGTTCAGCGGTGCTTTGCCATGGCGGTCTTTGCCCTGTTCAGCGGTGCTTTGCCATGGCGGTCTTTGCCCTGTTCAGAGGTGCTTTGCCATGGCGGTCTTTGCCCTGTTCAGCGGTGCTTTGACATGGCGGTCTTTGCCCTGTTCAGCGGTGCTTTGCAATGGCGGTCTTTGCCCTGTTCAGTGGTGCTTTCACATGCCGGTTCAGGACTGTTCAGCGGTGCTTTGCCATGGCGGTCTTTGCCCTGTTCAACGGTGCTTTGCCATGGCGGTCTTTGCCCTGTTCAGTGGTGCTTTGACATGGCGGGTTTGATAAGGACATTGGTGTGTGGCATGACGTTCTCTACACTGGACATTGGTGTGTGGCACGATGTTCTCTACACTGGACATTGGTGTGTGGCATGACGTTCTCTACACTGGACATTGGTGTGTGGCATTACGTTCCATCATTGCCCATCGGGGCTGTGGCAGCCAGGGCCCTCCTGGGCTGTGACTCTGGCGGGGGTCTCTGGACCAGTGATGATACTTGTGTGCCCTCTTGGGCTGTGACTCTGGCGGTGGTCTCCTGACCAGTGACGATACTTGGGCCCTCCTGGGCACTGACTCCAGCGGTGGTCTCCTGACCAATGACGATACTTGGGCCCTCCTGGGTTGTGAGTCTGGCGGTGGTCTCCTGACCAGTGACGATACTTGGGCCTCCTGGGCCCTGACTCTGGCGGTGGTCTCTGGACCAGTGACGATGCTTGGGCCCTCCTGGGCTGTGACTCTGGCGGTGGTCTCCTGACCAGTGACGATACTTGGGCCCTCCTGGGCACTGACTCCGGCGGTGGCGGTGGTCTCCTGACCAGTGACGATACTTGGGCCCTCCTGGGCACTGACTCTGGCGGTGGTCTCTGGACCAGTGACGACAGTGCTGGCGGTTGTGTCTCGACCGCCGGAAATGATGGCGCACTTCTCCGCCGTGACACTCACAACAGGCTGGGCAGACTTCCTCTGGCCCTTCCCCACCTTTGGTGGAGTCACAGCTTACTCTCCAATCCCCTTGGAACCCATGTCAGTTGATTTCCCACCAGGAGTCTTAACACTGTCCCGTCGGCCACTCTCCAATTTTAGAGCCTTTACAGGGGGTGGGCTGCCAGTGCCTTGGCTCCGGGTCCTACTGCCTGCCCTGGTGGCCGGTGCATTCAACAAACCTTGAACAGGCACCACTGGTATTGGAGGCTTTTTGGCTGAGGCGCTACAATGGGACTGATGAATTGGAGGGGGGTGGGGGCAAAAAGGTCAATTTTACCGAGGGACAGTTTCTGACGAACAATGGGATGGGTAGCTGGAGGGGGTCTGGGAGTGGAGGAAGAGGATGTGGTGGTCGGAGGTGTCACTTTAGCTGTTTTGGGTGCAGGTGCAGGTACTGGAGGCTGTTGTGAGGTGGATGGATGTTGGGTGAGTGATTGCCGGCGTTTGTGTACTTTGGGAGGGGGCGTCACAGACACACTGGGAGAGGACACAGGGGATGTGTAAATGGCAGTGGATGTGGTGAGTGCAGGGAGCGGCTTGTGGTGCTGGGTGTCCTGATGCGATTCATGGTGCCTGTAGATGTGGTGCATGCAGGTGTGTGTGTAGACGAGACTGGGAGGGAGGAGGGAGAAGAGGAGGAGGGGGACACAGTGGAGACAGTGAATGTTGCTGTGTCTGTATGTGTGTGTTGCTTGCGTAAGTGCCTGTGGTGTGTGTGGTGCCTATGTTTGCTTGAGCTACTTGTGTGTGTTGACTTGTGTGCATGCTGGTCTGTAGGTGTGCTTGGGATGGGCTGGGGTACAGGGGATTGGGTCTGGGTTGAGGAAGTTGGAGGGGGGAGGCTCGACACAGGGACAATGGCTGCCATCAGTGCTGAGGCCAGAGATTGCAGGGTTCGCTGAAGGACAGCCTGACCAGAATGAATGCCCTCCAGGAATGCATTACCGTGTTGTAACTCTCGTTCTACACCCTGGATGGCATTCACAATGGTAGACTGACCAACAGTGAGTGACCTGAGGAGGTCAATGGCCTCCTCACTGAGGGCAGCAGGGGTGACTGGGGCAGGGCCTGAGGTGCCTGGGGTGAAGGTGATGCCCACCCTCCTGGGTGAGGGGGCACGGGGCGAAGGCTGAGGGGCTGCTGGGAGGGCGGGGCTGGTAGGGGAGGTGGCGGCTGTACCTGTAGAGGTGGGGGGCACAGATGGTGCGACCACCACAAGGGAGCCCCCATCGTCGAACGAGTCCGTTTCACTGCTTGGTGATCCGGTGGCCAACGTGAAGCTCCCCTTGCCCTCCGTCCCACTGGTGCATTCAGAGTCCGTGGTGTGGCCCTCCATGGCCATGTGGGATGCAGCTCCCTCGTGCTCCGGTGCTACTGTACCTCCGCCTGTTGATGCTGATGTACAAAAGGACAGGGAGAGCAGAAAAAGCGGGGGAGACAGAAGAAAGAGAGTTTTAGTGCATGGCATACCGCTACCGTTGGTGGACAAGAGAAACGCAGCAGCCCCCTGCATTACGCCGTGCTCCTGTCCTCTGCACATGCAATTTCTAGGATCTGGCCTATATGGCAATGGTGGACATCTGTGCACATGGATGCCACAGGGGCAACTATACCTCGACTTGGCAATCTGCTGAGGTGGGGTTGAGTGCCACATGGCCTACATTACGGAGGGGCCTTGCCTACCTAACTCGCCCTGGCCTAGGGACACCCACAGCCCACCTCCCCCACCCAGACTCCTCCACTGCGTGCAAAGTCCCCAGAATGAGAGTGTACTCACCCCCTTGTGTCTGCTGTGATGCCCTCAAGCGCCCATCCATCTCCGGGTAGGCCACCACCAGGATCCGGAACATCAGGGGGGTCATGGTGCGACGGGCACCCCTCCCACATTGGGAGGCCATCCCCAGCTGAGCCTCCGCCGTCTTCTTGCTGCAGCGGCGAATGTCCTCCCATCTCTTATGGCAGTGGGTGCCCCGTCTCTGGTGGGCCCCCAGGGTCCGGACCTCCTTGTCCATGGCACGCCAAATGTCCATCTTCTGGTGGGAGCTGACCTACATGACATGCACAAGGGAAGAGGAACAGTCATAACCAACTGCACTGTCGTTGTGAGTGGCCCCCTCCCTACTCTGGCCATTTGGTCCATTCATTCCCATGCATTAATGTTCTATGAACTCTGCCCCCTTCCCTCTTCCAACCAGCCCTCTCCACCCAGGCCTAGCCCATACAATGTGCTCCCTGTGTACTAACCTGTTGGTATGGAGGACTGTAGAGTAGCGTGTACTGGGGGAGGACCCCGTCTACCAGTTTCTCCAACTCCTGTGCAGTGAAGGCAGGGGCCCTTTCCACAGACCCAGCAGGCATCGTCGCTTCCAGACCGAGGTCACAGCAGCACTTGCAGTGTAGGTCCTCTCCTGTCAAAGGTCAGGTATCTAGTGATTGAACAGATAGAAAATGGCAGTGACGTCCGCAGCGGTGACGTCCGCGGCGGTGCGCATCATCACCGCCAGCGCACCTGTTCATTGGCTCCTGGGACCCATAGGGTCCAATGTTAACCAATGCAGCACTGCGCCGTGGTCTACGACCGCCTACCGCGACGGTGTGCAACGTCATCGCAGTTACCCCACAATCCCATTGTCCCAGTTTAGATGTCAGGCAGCCGCCACTTCAGGGGCCCACATGGCTTCATTTACTACTGCGTCACACATAGCTAGGCCTACACTCAACACACATACAAGAAGGGTTTTGTGAGTGGTGCAGTCTTGTATGTAACTGTGGGTACATACCTGGTGGAATAATGACTGGTTCTTCGCTGTTGTCCTTCGTAAGCACAGTCAGCTGGGACATATGAGAAGATGGCGGAATCCTCTGGTGTACCGACCGCTGGTGGACCTGTTGACAATGGAAGAGAGACATGTCATTGTAACCTACCGGTTTGACCGTGCCACAATCCAGGAACTATGTACCCAGTTGGAGCCAGACCTGATGTCACCAATCCCCCATCCGACTGGAATCCCCCCTGACGTGCAGATGCTGTCAGTGCTCCATTTCCTTGCAAGTGCCTCTTTTCAGACAACTGTGGCCATGGCATCAGGGATGTCCCAGCCTATGTTTTCCAACGTGTTGTCCAGAGTGTTGTCTGTCCTGCTGAAACACGTAAGGAGATACATAATTTTCCCTCAGGTGGAAGATTTGCCTACATGAAAGGTGACTTCTATGCCCTTGGACATATCCCCAACGTCATAGGTGCCATTGATGGGACCCATGTAGCTCTGGTCCCCCCCCACATGAGAGAACAGGTGTACAGCAACAGGAAGAGTTATCATTCCATGAATGTACAGATGGTATGTTTGGCAGACCAGTACATCTCCCAGGTAAATGCTATGTTCCCTGGCTCTATGCATGACATCTACATCCTGCGGAATAGCAGCATCCCTGATATGATGGGTCAACTCCAGAGGCACCGTGTATGGCTATTGGGGGACTCTGGTTACCCCAACCTGTCCTGGCTATTGACCCCAGTGAGGAATCCCAGGACCAGGGCAGAGGAACGATACAATGAGGCCCATGGGCGGACTAGGAGGGTGATCGAACGCACCTTCGGCCTCCTGAAGGCCAGGTTCAGGTACCTCCATATGACAGGTCGATCCCCATTCTACTCACCGAAGAAGGTGTGCGAAATCATCATCGCCTGCTCCATAATTTTGTTTTGCGACGCCAGGTGCCTTTTCTGAAGGAAGATTATCCAGATGACAGTGCTGTAGCAGCTGTGGAGTCTGTGGAGCCTGTGGACAGTGATGAGGATGAACCTGAGGAAGAAGACAACGACAACAGGGAGTCAGTCATACAGCAATATTTCCAGTGAGACACAGGTGAGAACATTTTCATTTTTAGCATTACATTAACTTTCACACGTCTACCTCTATCCTGTTTCTCGATTTAAATCACTATTTGGTAACTGAGTTGTACCCTTCCATTACGGTTTCACAGGTGTGGTTACCTACATGTCAACTGCTTGCATCCTTCAAGGGCTTGTGATGTGTGACATAGGTATATTAGCTTTACAATGGTATACCCATTATGACACTGTCATTGATAATACATATTTACTAAATCACAGACTGACTCCAGATTGTTTTGTGTTTCAAGGGTGTTTATTGAAGTGCTCAGAAATGGGAGGGGGTTGTAAAATGAGGATGGGTGACGGTGGAGGAATGTCCATGGCAGAGTCCAGTCTATTAGTCTCACAGGTGCACTGCCCATCTGGGCATAGGAAGTGGAGCTGGGGCAGTTCAAGTATGGACAGGGTAACAAAGTGGGACAGTGGGAGGACAATCAGGGTGGTCTAATTTCCTGGCGGGGTCTTGCCATCTTGCTCTGTCCTGTTCCTGGATCTCAGGGACTGCTTGCGTGGTGGTTGTCCGTCTGCAGGGGGTGGGGTGCTGGTGTGGTGGTCCTGTGGCAGGGCGTCCTGTCCACTAGTGCCGGCGGAGGTGGTGGGCAGTTCATCGTCCTGGCTAGTGTCAGGGGCCCCTTGGAGTGCCACAGTGTCCCTCAAGGTCTGCTGTATGTCCTTCAGCACCCCTACGATGGTGCCCAGGGCGGGCTGATGGTCCTGAGCTCCTCCCTAAACCCCAAATACAGTTCGTCCTGCAGGCGCAGGGTCTCCTGCAACTTGTCCAGGACCGTCAGCATCGTCTCCTGGGAGTGGTGGTATGCTCCCATGATGGAGGAGAGGGCCTCGTGGAGAGTGGGTTCCCTTGGCCTGTCCGCCCCCTGTCGCACAGCAGCCCTCCCAGTTCCCCTGTGTTCCTGTGCCTCCGTCCCCTGGACCGTGTGCCCACTACCACTGCCCCCAGGTCCCTGTTGTTGTTGGGGTAGTGGGTTACCCTGGGTGCCCTGTAGTGGTGGACACACCGCTGATTGACCTGTCCTGGGTAGGGAGGTTTGGGCCCGCTGGGTGGGTGCTGTGCTGGTGTTACCAGAGGGTGGAAGGTCGGTGTTGGGCTGTGCCTGTGCAAGGGGAACCGACTGTCCCGAGGCCCACGATGGTCCGAGCTGGTCATCAGGATCCAGTAG
Organism: Pleurodeles waltl; assembly: GCF_031143425.1. Lineage (NCBI taxonomy): Eukaryota > Metazoa > Chordata > Amphibia > Caudata > Salamandridae > Pleurodeles > Pleurodeles waltl. Next base: position 1,459,627,755 of record NC_090444.1, read on the forward strand.
GACAGAGCTGCTCTTGTCACTGTGGGCCTCTTCTGGGGGTGGAGTGGTGTTGTCTGGACCCTCTGGTGTGGTGACGGTCCTTTGGGTTCCTGCAGGGGCATAAGAGCTAGATTATTGCATGTGTGTGTGTAATGGTGTGCAATGGGTGGGTGTTTGTGTACCCCAGTGCAAGCATTCCTGTCTGTGGGGTTGTGTGGTGATGTTTGGCGGGGTGTACTGGGTATGTGCAGTGGGCATGCTTTAGTGAGGGGTGTCCATGCTTAGTTTTGTCATGCAGGGCTTGGTGTTGGGATGGGTGGTTTGTGTCATGGGTACATTAGTGTGGAGTTGTAGTGATAGGGGAGGGGGTGAGTGTATGGGTGTGTGATAGCATGCAGGTAGGGTGGGGGATATGATAGTTAAGATTTGACTTACCAGTGTCCCATCCTCCACCGACTCCTCCGAGGCCCTCAGGATGCATGATGGTCAAGACTTGTTCCTCCCATGTTGTTAGTTGTGGGGGAGGAGGTGGGGGTCCGCTGCCAGTCCGCTGTACCGCGATGTTGTGCCTGGAGACCGTTGAACGCACCTTCCCCCGTAGGTCGTTCCACCTCTTCCTGATGTCTTCCCTATTTCTTGGGTGCTGTCCCACGGTGTTCACCTTGTCCACTATTCTGCGCCATAACTCCATCTTCCTGGCTATTGATGTGTGCTGTACCTGTGAGCCAAATAGCTATGGCTCTACCTGGACGATTTCCTCCACCATGACCCTGAGCTCCTCCTCGGAGAAGCGGGGGTGTCTTTGGTGTGACATGGGGTGGTGTTTGTGATGTGTGGGGTGGTGTGTGTGGTGATGGTTGTGGTGAGTGTAGTGGTGTGTGGTGTTTTGTGCGTGGATGTTGTGTGGGTGATGGTGTTGTGTGCCTCTGTGTAGTCGGGTTGTCTATTCTGTGCTCTCTCTCTGTCGCCTTTGTCTAGAATTTTTGGTCGTAGGGGTTTGTGGGTGATGTGGGTATGTGTTTTATATTGTATTGGGTGTGTGGGAGTGTTGTTTGTATGTGTATCAGGTGTGTGTATTTGGAATTGTCCAATGTGGCGGTGTTTTGGAGATGTGTGTGTATTTTGAGCGCGGCGGTGTGTACCGCCAATGGAATACCACAGTTGAAAGACCGCCGTGTGGATTTGTGGGTCGTAATAGCATGGGCGTGTTTCTGTTGGCGTGGAGGTGGAGGATTTGTTTCCGCCAGTTTATCACTGACCTTTGGTGTGGCGGTCTTGTGTGGGTGTCTGAATTTCGGCGGATTCCAAGATGTGTGTCATAATACCTGTGGCGGATTGCCGCCGCGGCGGCGGTGTATTAGCGGTCTTCTGCACGGCGGTACGCGCCTTTTACCGCCAATGTTGTAATGACCCCCTATATCTATTTTGAAAGGTTTCTGCGGAGATTCTAGCCTTTCTTTATTAGGTGTTTGTTGTTTTTAACCCAGCGTTTTCTAGAACCTTTAGGTGCTTGCTTAGTAGAATCTTTATTAGATCTACCTTGTAATTGTAGTTTAATGTGTCTGGCCCACAAACTATCTCAACCAATGCTGGGGTAGGTTGCAGCGATAATCTTTCACAGCTCACATTGTTGATCCTGCACCGGAATGACCCGGTGCCGCATGCTAGGGTAACTGCTGCCCTTTAAGGTTACTTAATATTATTGAAGACACAATGGTAATATTGCCCATTAATTGCATCCCCAAGTCTAGGGCCGGGGCAGCCGTGTATTCATCTTGAATTTGTTTTAACACTTCAGGAAGATTGGGAAGTGTTGGTGTATTGTGCGCGGTAGTGTTAAGCATGACAAATACCGTGCCCCAAGTGTTGCAGTGATCTACAATGGGTTTGTATCTAATGTTTGCATTACAAACTGTACTACCAGTCTGTATATTCCAGTGAGCTCTCTATATAAGTGGTGGACCTCAGCTTCTGCCAAGGTTGCTGCTTCAGTATGCGGTTTATATCTGGCCAATAAAGGCCAGATTGTGGCATAATTGCTCAGAGGACCTAACGTGCAATACTCTATCTGGTAGGGTGTCATCAAGCCAATTATTAAGGTCTTGGTAAGCTAAAGGTATTTCTAACTATGCATAAGCTCCATATTGTGCAGGTATGTTTGTAAGTGTATAGTGATGACATGTGTGTGTGTTCCCATCAACTGCAGGAAAAGTAACCCAAGAATAAAATGTTTCTGTTCTGTAGGCTGGATAAGCCTTACCAACAAATGTGACTTGACTCCCCTGGGAAGTTAGGCCACTTGCCAATAAGTGTGCAGTAAGGGGCGGTTGCATATTTACTGAAATTGCTATCCATTGCTGGTTCGCCATCTTAATGTTAAAAGCGTTTGTTCAGAGATCCCCAAGTGGGGATTCATCCTTGTAAGATTCAAGCTTGAGCAACCTACAGCATTACATAGGAGCTACCTACTTAGCTGAGGAGAAAAACCTCAATAACATGGATGTCTCTGTATGCAGTATTGAGGTATCTTCAGCCTTTAGTGAGACAGAGATACTTAGGAGGATCCGAAAATGAGTGCCTGGCCAAACAGTTGCTGCACCATGTAGCACAGGTTCTTATTATCCTAATGAGGCCACTGGATTTGGGCAGCAGAATACCATAGGTTTTGGGGTACTAAGTACAATTCCACGCCATATGACGCCTGTCGGCCTAATCTGTGTTTTACGGCTAACTAGCAGCACCTCATCTCTGTCCAGGGAATATTGTGGCAACCCAGCGCATGACAAGAAAGACTCCTCAGGGGAATTGTGACAAGGAGTATGAAACACAAAAACAGTCCCACAATACTGTCATTAGGAGTGATATATATTTTTCCTACCTAAGCTATTACCTAAGCATAACATGGGATTGTAATAAGCCCTAATCCGCCCTTCAGGTTTCCCCCTGGGAAGACATCATCCCTCATACCTGAACAAGGAAGTTTGTAGTCCAGAGTGACACCGTCCCCATATAGGCCAGGAATTCAGTCGTCTCAGCAAGCAGTTGTAGTGAAGGCAACCAACAATCAGCATGTAGGCACGGTCATCTGTCTGTAATCTCCCTCTAACATGTATGGGACAAAAGAGTGTTTTTATAATAAAACAGTTGACATTCTAAGAAAGGTTCCCCACATAGAATATGTATCTTTCTATGAATGTTGGAGACACAGCGTGCCAGTTTTGCCTGCAACTCTATCTGACTGCGGCTTTGAGGAAAGCACAAAGTGAAATGCTAAGAACGTGATGCTTTCCTAGGCGAAGGAACAAATAGATAGAGAAAGTAAAGGAACACCACAAATGTGGTTAAAAGTAGGAAAAAAAACAATTCTGAATAAAATGTAACTGAGCTAAAGTGCACAACAACAGGCCTTGTTTGCTAAAATAACGCGTCAAAAATATTGCTAAAATAGCTTTACAACTATGCCAAGGGTACCAATTATGAGAGACTTACAGAGGGTGCTCAAGGTTTTGCCAAATATGGAAATGATTGTGTAGTGTTAGGGAATAGAGGTCTGACACTGGAGACCTGGTTAGCAGGAACCCAGTGCACTTTCAGTCAAAATTATATCAGGTACCAGGCAAAATGTGGGGGCTAACCATGCCAATAAGGGTGCTCTCCTACATTACCCATCCCCAAACAAAAGAAGATGAAACTAACATTTCCCAAGAGAGTCCTCATCTTCAAAGTAGAAGAACCTGGAAAGATCATCTGCATGGGCATGGTCGGTCCCAGGTATATGTTCCAATGAAAAATCAATTCCCTGTAGTGATACGGACCACCTTAATAGTTTGGCGTTTTCATCTTTCGTCTCCATTAGCCATCTGAGAGGCATGTAGTCAGTTTGAACAAGGAAGTGAGAGCCAAACAAGTATTGCTTCAGCTTCTTCAGGGACCAAACCACAGCAAAGGCTTCCCTCTCAATGGCACTCCAAGACTGCTCTCTGAGGAGTAACCTCCTGCTAATGAAAGCAAAATGATGATCAGGGCCAACATCATTATTTTGGGACAAGACTGTTCCGATCCCCTGTTCAGAGGCATCTATCTACACTATGAACTGCTTGGTGTAATCTGGAGCTTTTAAAACAGGTGCTGAGCACATTGCTTCTTTCAGGTTGTCAAAGGCCTTTTGACATCTCACTGTCTAGTTTACTATTTTGGGCATCTTTGGGGGGTCAGCTCTGTGAAAGCTGCCATAATTGTGCTATATCCCTTCACAAGCTTCCTGTAGTTCCCAGTCAAGCCAAGGAATGCCCTGTCTTGGGCCTGGGTTGCTAGAGCTACTGAGTCCAGAATTGTCTGGATCTGGGTTTTAGTAGTTGGACTTGGCCTCCACCTATAATGTGACTTTAGTATATAACCTGGCCTGCCCTAGCTTTTCAGAGCCTCTAGGACCTTTCCAAGGTGGATTATGTGATCTGCCAGGTAGAGCTTCAGACAGCAATATAATCGAGATATGCTCCAATAAAGTCTAACACAGCAAGGACTTTGTTTACCAACCCCTGGAAGGCGGCAAGGGAAATATTCAGTCCAAAGGGCATAACACTAAACTGACAATGCCCATCAGGAGTGGAGAATGCTGATTATGCCTTTGCTCCAGGAGTCAGACCTATCTGCCAGTACCCTGATGTGAGAACAAAAGTTCAGAGATATTTGGCTTCCCCTAGCCTGTAAATCAGATTGTCAGCCCTAGGAATTGTGTGAGCATCTGTTTTGGTCTCACCACTGAGGCTCCTATAGTCCACACACACCTCATGTTGTCAATTTCTAACATTGGTGATCAGCGGTGAGGTTAGGACTTGTATTTGTGCAGTGACATACAGTAGCTAGGTATTTCATGACCTACCCACAGTTGAAGGTCAACTTGATTTTTATCTCTTTTTGCAAATTAGTTTTTCCTGACAATTTTCAAAAACTAAATCCTCACTCAACATGTCTCTGGCTGGGTCTCAAGTGGGAGATTTTGACCTAGCCCTGTTGGATACATATACTGTCAAACAGCTAAGAGGGTTCTGCAAGGTGATGAGAGTACCAACCCAAAGGGCCTCCAAAAAGGAGGACTTTCAAGTGGCGCTGAGGGCCTGGACAGAAGCCCATTTAGAGGAGGATGGTGAGGAAGAGGAGCCAGAAAATGGCCCCTCAGAGGATTTATTGCTATCAGTGGGTGATGTTACCACTGCAATTGTGCCCCCTTCCAGACCTGGGAGCAGTGTCTCTGTGCAAAGCCTGACCGCAGAGGAAAGGAGAGAAGAAAGGGAGTTCCAATTGCAAATGGCAAGACTAAAAATTGAGGCTCAACAGGAGGAAAGAAGGGCAGAAAGAGAAGCTAAGCAAGCTGAGGCTGAAAGAGCAGCCAAACAGATTGAAGCTGAAAGAGCTGAAGCTGCAGCTGAGAGCGCCTTGGCTGAAAAGAAACTTTTGTTGGCGCATGAACTGAGTCTCAAGGAGCTGGATCTCAAGGCAAAGCAGTTTGAATCCAGCAGTAATGTTGGCAGCATACAGACAGGACCTGCTGGAGAAAAGAAGGTTTGTATACCCCAAAATGTGGTGCCCAGTTTTGTGGTGGGAAATGACATAGATAAATGGTTAGCTGCTTATGAAGTTGCACTAGAGGCCCAAGGGTAGGTCGCTCCACCTGCCGCTGCAGCTCCTCCAGCTCCTCCAGGTTCCTGAGATCCTCACAGTAAGTACCCCCCACCTCCCAGCTCCTCGCCCTGCCCCGCGCTACTCACCCTCTCTCCTGCTCCTGCTTCTTTTCTTCTTTTCTTCTTCTCTGTTCTTCCTCCTCGCTCCTCGTCTGTAATCTTCTTCTGTACTCTTCTTCTCCCCGTCTTCTCTCTTCTTCTGTGTGCTTCTCTGCCTCTCCTGTCGCCTCTCTTCTTCTTCATCTTCTTCTGAGGTCTTCTGCCTGTCTTCTGCCTTCTGTTCCTTGTCTTCCGTATCTTCATCTGTGATCTTCTGCTCTTCTGTGATCTCCTGCTCTTCTGTTCTTCCGGTCCTCTGTCCCCCTGTTCTTCTGTTCTTCCGGTCTTCTGTTCTTCTGTTCTTCCGGTCTTCTGCTCTTCTGTCTTCTGTCTTCTATCTTCTGCCCTCGGCTCTTCTGCCTCCTCCGTCTTCTTCTCCCCGCACCTGCCCTCCTGCTCCTGCCTCATCCCCCTCCCTCACTCGCCTCCCCCTCTCTATCACCCCTATCTAACCCGTTCGCTATCTACCTCCCTCACTACTCCTATCGACCTATCTCTCTATCTCTCTATCCCACTATCTAACTCCCTCACTCTCCACCTCCTCCTATCTACCTATCTCTCTATCTATCTATTTCTCTATCTATCTATTTCTCTATCTATCTATTTTCTCTATCTATTTCTCTATCTCTCCCCCCTTCCTGCCACCCCCTCTATTACCTATCTTCCTATTCTCTCACTCTACCTCTCACCCTCACCCACCTCTACAACCCCCCCTATCTTCACAACCCTACTCCTATCTCTCTCCCTAATCTCCTAAACCACCTAACACTCACCCCCCTCCACCCTTCAACCCCCCTCCCCCAGCTCTTCTCACTCTACCTGTCCCCCCTCCCTCGCGCTTTCCCGCCGCGACCTCCTGCACGCCCCCGCCCCCCAGCTCCCATTTGCCCCCAGCTGACCCCTCCCCCCCCACCTACCTCATATGGCGGCCGCTGCGCGACAGTGGTAGCGACCCTTGACTCAAGGGTAGGTCGCTCCCCCTGCCACTGCAGCTCCTCCAGCTCCTCCAGGTTCCTGAGTTCCTGAGACCCACCTCACAGTAAGTACCCCTCACATCCCAGCCCCTCGCCCTGCCCCGCGCTACTCACCCTCTCTACTGCTCCTGCTTCTTTTCTTCTTTTCTTCTTCTCTGTTCTTCCTCCTCGCTCCTCGTCTGTAATCTTCTTCTATACTCTTCTTCTCCCTGTCTTCTCTCTTCCTCTGTGTGCTTCTCTGCCTCTCCTGTTGCCTCTCTTCTTCTTCATCTTCTTCTGAGGTCTTCTGCCTGTCTTCTGCCTTCTGTTCCTCGTTTCCGTATCTTCATCTGTGATCTTCTGCTCTTCTGTGATCTCCTGCTCTTCTGTGATATTCTGGTCTCCTGCTCTTCTGTTCTTCCGGTCCTCTGTCCCCCTGTTCTTCTGTTCTTCCGGTCTTCTGTTCTTCTGTTCTTCCGGTCTTCTGCTCTTCTGTCTTCTGTCTTCTATCTTCTGCCCTCAGCTCTTCTGCCTCCTCTGTCTTCTTCTCCCCGCGCCTGCCCTCCTGCTCCTGCCTCATCCCCCTCCCTCACTCGCCTCCCCCTCTCTATCACCCCTATCTAACCCGTTCGCTATCTACCTCCCTCACTCCTCCTATCTACCTATCTCTCTATCTCTCTATCCCACTATCTAACTCCCTCACTCTCCACCTCCTCCTATCTACCTATCTCTCTATCTATCTATTTCTCTATCTATCGATTTCTCTATCTATCTATTTTCTCTATCTATTTCTCTATCTCTCCCCCCTTCCTGCCACCCCCTCTATTACCTATCTTCCTATCCTCTCACTCTACCTCTCACCCTCACCCACCTCTACAACCCCCCACCCCTATCTTCACAACCCTACTCCTATCTCTCTCCCTAATCTCCTAAACCTCCTAACACTCACCCCCTCCACCCTTAAACCTCCCTCCCCCAGCTCTTCTCACTCTACCTGTCCCCCCATCCCTCGCGCTTTCCCGCCGTGACCTCCTGGCCAGCCCCGCCCCCCAGCTCCCATTCGCCCCCAGCTGACCCCTCCCCCCTACCTCATATGGCGGCTGCTGCGCGACCGTGCCGCTGGCGCGCCTGAGGCGCGCCAGAGGCAATCCCGTCTGTGCCCGTCCGCGCCTGGCCCGCGCCCAGCGCCACGACCCCTGGTCCCCAGCTCTCCCAAGCCCCGCTGATCCGCTACGACCCCACCACCCTCCACGCCCTCAACCCAGGGCGCTCCAACACCTGCTTCAAAGCTCACCCCAAACGCACCCATGGACCCTTCGCCTGCAACTCCTGCAAACGCATCTTCCACCATGCAACTACCACGACCACAAGCCCACGCGCCATCAACCACCTCAAGTGCATCCTGGTCAACGCTCGTTCCGTCCACAAGCACGCCGTTGAACTCTGGGACCTCCTGGACTCCACAGCACCGGACGTCGCCTTCATCACGGAGACCTGGATGAACACCCCCTCTGCTCCAGACATCGCCACCGCCATCCACGAAGGTTACAAGATCTCCAGAAAAGACCGCACCAACCAAGTAGGAGGAGGTATCGCCATGGTCTTCAAAGACTCCATCAGCGTCACCACCTCCACCGAAGACACCCCTCTCGCCCCTGAAACACCTGCATTTTCAGATTTGCACTGACCCGAGGACCACCCTCAGAGGATCCCTCGTCTACCGTCCTCCCGGACCGCGCGCCCCTTTCAGCGACGCCATCGCCGACTTCATCTCCCCGCACGCCCTCGCTTCACCGGAATACATCCTCCTAGGCGACCTCAACTTTCATCTGGAACAAAACAACGACCCCAACACCACCACCCTGCTCGACAACCTCGCCAACCTCGGCCTCAAACAACTGGTGAACACCGCCACCCACATCGCCGGACACACGCACAACCTATCTTCTCCGCCAGCAAACACATCTTCTTCAGCCACACCTCCGCTCTACACTGGACCGACCACAGCTGTGTCCACTTCACATTCCAACGCGAGACCCGCCACCTCCGCACTCAACCCATCCCTCGTCTACAGTGGAACAAGATACCCGAAGAGCAATTCTTCTCCGCACTCGCCGCCAACGAACCCACCCTCACCACCGACCCCAACGACGCAGCCCTCAGCCTCACAAACTGGATCTCCAACTGCGCAGACAACCTTGGTCCCCTCAAACGCAGGCATCGACAGACCAACACCAAAAAACCTCTCTGGTTCTCTGACACCCTCAAAGAATCAAAGAAAACTTGTCACGCCCTCGAGAAGGCCTGGCGCAAGGACCACACCGCTGACAACATGACCGCCCTCAAGAACGCTACCCGCGAACACCACCACCTGATCCGCGCTGCTAAAAGGAACTTTTTCACCGACAGACTGGACAAAAACCGCCACAACAGCAGAGAACTCTTCAGCATCGTCAAGGAGTTCTTCAACCCCAACGCCAACGCCAACGCCGTCATGCCCTCACAGGATTTGTGCGAATCCCTCGCCACCTTCTTCCATCGCAAGATCAGCGACCTCCACAACAGCTTCGGACACCAGACCCAACCTAACACCACCGAACCCGCACCCCCGGCCATCACCCTCAACAACTGGACCCACATCAACACTGAAGAAACCAAATCCACCATGAACTCTATCCACTCCGGCACCCCTTCGGACCCCTGCCCTCACTTCATCTTTAACAAAGCCGACAACATCATCGCCCGCACCTCCAGGCTGTCATCAACTCTTCTTTTTCTTCTGCTACCTTCCCCGAATGCTGGAAACACGCCCAAGTCAACACCCTACTAAAGAAACCTACGGCTGACCCGAGCGACCTGAAAAACTTCCGCCCCATCTCTCTCCTGCCTTTCCCAGCCAAGGTAATAGAGAAGGCCGTCAACAAACAGCTGACCACTTTCCTGGAAAACAACAACCTGCTCGACCCTTCACAAACCGGATTCCGAACCAACCACAGCACGGAAACCGCCCTCATCTCAGTCACAGACGACATCAGATCCCTGATGGACAACGGTGAAACAGTCGCCCTCATTCTCCTCGACCTCTTGGCTGCCTTCGACCCCGTCTGTCACCGCACCCTAATCACCCGCCTCCGCTCCACCGGGATCCAAGGCCAGGCCCTGGACTGGATCGCCTCCTTCCTCTCAAACCGTTCCCAAAGAGTTTACCTCCCTCCGTTTCGCTCAGAACCCACCGAGATCATCTGCGGCGTACCTCAAGGCTCATCTCTCAGCCCGACACTCTTCAATGTCTACATGAGCCCCCTCGCCAACATCGTACGCAAGCACAACATCATCATCACCTCCTACGCCGACGACACCCAACTTATACTCTCCCTCACCAAGGACACCGCCAGCGCCAAGACCAACCTACAAGAGGGTATGAAGGACGTCGCAGATTGGATGAGGCTCAGCCGCCTAAAGCTGAACTCTGAAAAAACAGAAGTCCTCATCCTCGGCAACACCCCGTCCGCCTGGGACGACTCCTGGTGGCCCACAGCCCTCGGCACCGCACCGACCCCCACAGACCACGCCCGCAACCTCGGCTTCATCTTGGACCCTCTTCTCACCATGACCAAGCAAGTCAACGCCGTGTCCTCCGCCTGCTTCCTCACCCTCCGCATGCTCCGCAAGATCTTCCGCTGGATCCCCGCCGACACTAGAAAAACCGTGACCCACGCCCTCGTCACGAGCCGCCTGGACTACGGCAACACCCTCTATGCTGGGACCACAGCCAAACTCCAAAATCGCCTGCAACGCATTCAAAACGCCTTGGCCCGCCTCATCCTCGACGTACCCCGCAACAGCCACATCTCCGCACACCTGAGACACCTGCATTGGCTCCCAGTCAGCAAAAGGATCACCTTTCGACTTCTCACCCACGCACACAAAGCCCTCCACAACAAGGGACCGGAATACCTCAACCGACGCCTCAGCTTCTACGTCCCCACCCGCCTCCTCCGTTCCTCTGGCCTCGCTCTCGCTGCCGTCCCTCGCATCCGCCGCTCCACGGTGGGTGGGAGATCTTTCTCCTTCCTGGTGGCCAAGACCTGGAACTCCCTCCCCACCAGCCTCAGGACCACCCAGGACCACTCCGCTTTCCGGAGACTCCTAAAAACCTGGCTTTTCGAGCAGCAGTGACCCCCTCTTTCCCCTAGCGCCTTGAGACCCGCACGGGTGAGTAGCGCGCTTTATAATGGTTAATGATTTGATTTGAGGTTCCTGAAGGGCAATGAGGTACAGCTATGTGGAGTTATGTACCAGTACTGGGGAGGGACACACGTCTCACACTGGATCCTAAGGACAGAAACACATATCCACTTCAGAAAGCCATTTTACTTGCCAAGTTTGGGCTGACCCCTAAGAGATACCGCCAGAGGTTCAGGGACAGCACCAAACTATCCACACAAACATGGGTAGATTTCTTTGACTTTTCCAGTAAGGCACTGAATGGATGGGTGTGGGGCTGCAAAGTAGATGATTACACAGGATTGTATCATTTGATTCTGAGAGAGCATATGCTCAGTATTTGTTTTACAGAGTTGAGCCAGTACCTAGTTGACAGTAAGCTAAATGATCCCAGGAAGCTTGCTGAGGAGGCGGACCTATGGACCAGTACCAGAGTGTCCAAGAAGGTATCTGGGGGGGAAACCCACAAATACGGTCAGGGTTCCCATCAGAAGAAAGAGGGGGGAGAAAAACTTAAAAACAAGGAGTTCTCAAAAGGCCCCCACAATAGTTCCCAAGGGAGTAATGGTAACCAGTCCCGGTCTGATTCTCAAAAGAAAGGTTTCACTGACCATAAGACAGGGAGGTTTGTACACCACTGTTCAGAGTGCAATAAGTATGGGCACTCTGAGGGCGACTCCAAGTGTCCCAAGAGGGCACAGCCCCCCAAGGAGGGCAGACACCTGGGTTGGCTAGCGTAGTGCTCGGGGAGGAGATGGACCCAGACAGTTTTGGGGTGCAGACAGAGGTAACCCTAGTGTCCCTGGGGGATGCGGAGATGGTGCCAAAAGCCCACATGCCTGCCAGTACTTCCAAGTATAGACAGTGGGTCACCATCAATGGGAAAAGGGTGGAGGCTCTGCGTGACACAGGAGCCAGCATGACTACTGTCAAGGGTCAGCTGGTGTCAGCAGAGCAGGTCATCCCCAATACATTTCACCAGGTCATAGTCGCTGACAATCGTGAGAGCCACCTACCGGTAGCTCTGGTTCCCTTTGAGTGGGGGGGGGGTCTCTGGTACTCTGAAAGTAGCTGTGAGTCCTGCCATGCCTGTAGATTTTCGGTTAGGCAACGACCTTGAGCACACTACCTGGAAGGAGGTAGAGCTAAGGTCTCACTTGGAAATTTTAGGATTGCCTGAGTGGGTCTGCATGACCACACGGTCCATGGCTGACCGAGAGGGAAGACATTGCCACCCTAGGTGATCTACCTGAGCTTGCTGGCTGGCAAGTTGAGGGTGGACCCACCAGGGAGGAATTCAGCAAGGCGCAGAAAGAATGTCCCACTCTAGAGGGTAGGAGGAAGCAAGCCTTAGCCCAGGCAGCAGGTGAAGCCTCTGGCGATCACCACATATATTGGGAGAATGATCTCCTCTTCAGTGAGTCTATGGTTCCGGCCATTGGGGCAGCACGTGCGCTGGTGGTCCCCCAGTGTTACCGAACCTTCCTACTGGGTCTGTCTCACGACATTCCCCTGGCAGGACATTTGGGGCAAGACAAGACCTTTGACAGGCTTGTCACCCACTGTTATTGGCCCAGAATAAGGACAAACTCAGATACATTCTGTGGATCCTGTCCCATCTGCCAGGCCAGTGGTAAAACACGAAAAAGGGTTAAGGCCCCCCTGATTCCACTTCCTGTTGTTGGCACCCCCTTTGAAAGGGTGGGCATCGACATTGTTGGTCCATTGGACCCCAAAACTGCCCTAAGCAATAGGTTCATCCTGGTTTTGGTGGACCATGCCACCCGTTACCCAGAGGCAATCCCTGTGAGGACCGTAACTGCACCGGTGGTGACTAGAACTCTGATGGGGATATTTACCCGTGTGGGATTCCCAAAGGAGATAGTGTTTGACAGAGGCACTAACTTCATGTCTGCAAACATGAAGTCTATGTGGTATGCGTGTGGTGTAACCTACAAGTTCACCAAATCCTATCACCCCCAATCTAATGGTCTTGTGGAGAGATTCAACAAGACCTTGAAAGGCATGATTGGTGGCCTCCCTGAGGCCCTGAGGCATAAGTGGGACGTCCTCTTACCATGCCTTCTCTTTGCTTACAGAGAGTTACCCCAGAAGAGAGTAGAGTTCAGTCCCTTTGAGCTTCTCTATGGGTACCCTGTCAGGGGACACTTAAGCATTGTCAAGGAGGGGTTGGAGAAAGCTCCAAAGGCACCCCTCAGGATGTGGTCAGCTACATGTTGGACCTCCGCAACCAGATAAACCGCTTCTGGAAAGAGGCCAAAAGTAACCTTGAGGCCAGTCAAGAGGTAATGAAACACTGGTATGACCAGAAGGCCACCCTGGTAGAGTTTCAACCTGGAGACAAAGTGTGGGTAATGGATCCAGTAGAGCCTAGAGCTCTCCAGGACCACTGGTCTGGCCCATTTGAAGTAAAGGAGCGGAAAGGGGAAGCCACTTACCCAGTGGACCTCCAATCCCCTAGGAACCCCTTAAGGGTGCTCCATGTCAACCAACTGAAGCCTCATTTTGAGAGGTCTGAGATGAACATGCTTCTGGTCACAGATGAAGGAATAGAAGAGGAGAGTGAACCTCTCCCCGACCTCCTCTCTGCCCAAGAAGGTGATGGGTCAGTGAGAGGTGTCATTCTCTCTGACTCCCTGACTCTAAACCAGAGAGGAGACTCCTATGAGCTGTTGGAGCAGTTCTCCCCCCTGTTCTCCCTTACACCTGGACTGACCCACCTCTGTGTTAATGACATTAACACAGGTGACAGTCTCCCTGTGAAGAACAAAATTTACAGGTTATCGGATAAGGTGAAGGCCAGCATCAAGGAGGAGGTCTCCAAGATGTTAGCTTTAAGGGTTATTGAGAAATCCAGTAGTCCCTGCCCTGTGGTGTTGGTCCCTAAGGCTACTGCCCCAGGTGCGAAGCCAGAACTCAGGTTCTGTGTGGACTGCCGGGGTTTCAACTTAGTCACACAGACTGATGAGCTCGTTGACAGACTAGGCACTGCCAAGTTCCTGAGTACGTCTGATCTTACTTCAGGGTACTGGCAGATCGCCATGACTGAGGGGGCTAAAGAGAGATATGCATTTTCCACACCTGATGGCCATTACCAGTTCCGGGTGATGCCATTTGGGTTGAAAAATGCCCCCGCTACCATCCAACGGTTGGTTAACGGGGTCCTAGCTGGCAAGGATGCCTTCTGTGCAGGCTACCTGGACGACATAGCTGTCTACAGTTCCAGCTGGGAGGAACACCTGCTCCACCTCAAGGAGGTGCTTCAGGCCCTGCAACAGGCAGGCCTGACCATCAAGGCTAGTAAGTGCCTGATTGGGCAGGGTTCCGTTGTGTACTTGGGACACCTAGTGGGTGGTGGCAAGGTACAGCCACTCCAGGCCAAGATTGAAACTATCAAGGCCTGGCAACCACCTAGAACACAGTCTGAGGTGAGAGCCTTTTTAGGCCTCACTGGATACTACCGCAGATTTGTCAAGGGCTATGGTACCATTGTGTCACCCTTGACAGAACTCACTTCCAAGAAACAACCTAGGTTTGTGAATTGGACAGAGGCTTGTCAGAAAGCTTTTGACTCTCTGAAGGAAGCCATGTGCACGGCCCCCGTGCTCAAGGCCCCTGCCTACTCCAAGGAATTTATCGTGCAGACACACGCTTCCGAGCATGGCATAGGGGTGGTCCTAGAACAGCTAAATGAGGAGGGCCTAGACCAACCAGTAGTCTTTATTAGCAGAAGGCTATTACCACGGGAACAGAGGTGGAGTGCTATTGAGAGAGAAGCTTTTGCTGTGGTCTGGGTACTGAAGAAGGTGAGGCCATACCTGTTTGGGACTCACTTCCGGGTTCAGACAGACCACAGGCCCCTCAGATGATCATGCAGATGAGGGGTGAAAATCCTAAACTCTTGAGGTGGTCCATTTCCCTACAGGGGATGGACTTTACGGTGGAGCATCGCCCAGGTGTTGACCACACCAATGCTGATGGTCTCTCCAGATACTTCTGCCTTAGTGATGAGAGCTCCCAGGAGGTTGGGACGCTCTCCCCAATTTCAGCTGGGAGGGACACATGTTAGACCTGACAGCCTTAGGGTGGTCACCCCTAACTTTTTGCCTGCCTCCCTCCACCTTTTGGACACTGTTTTTGCTGCCTTTTAGACTCTGCACTCTGCTATCCAGTGCTAAAGTGCATATGCTCTCTCCCTTTAAACATGGTAACCTTGGATCATACTTGATTGGACTTTTTAATTTACTTATAAGTCACTAGTAATGTGCACTATATGTGCCTAGGGCCTGTAGATTAAATGCTACTAGTGGGCCTGCAGCACTGGTTGTGCCACCCACTTAAGTAGCCCCTTTACCTTGTCCCAGGCCTGCCATTGAAAGGCCTGTGTGTGCAGTTTCACTGTCACCTCAACTTGCCATTTAAAAGTACTTGCCAAGCCGATACCTCCCCTTTCTCCACATATAAGTCACCTCTAATGTATGCCCTAGGTAACCCATAGAGCAGGGTGCTGTGTGGGTGAAAGGCAGGACATGTACCTGTGTAGTTGACATGTCCTGGTAGTGTAAAACTCCTAAATTTGTTTTTACACTACTGTGAGGCCTGATCCCTTCATAGGCTAACATTGGGGCTGCCCTCATACAGTATTGAAGTGGTAGCTGCTGATCTGAAAGGAGTAGGAAGGTCATATTTAGTATGGCCATAATGGGAATACCAAGTCCTGTTGACTGGTGAAGTTGGATTTAATATTACTATTCTAGGAATGCCACTTTTAGAAAGTGAGCATTTCTTTGCACTTAAATCTTTCTGTGCCTTACAATCCACCTCTGGCTGGGCTTAGTTGACAGCTCCTTGTGCATTCACTCAGACACTTGCTGGAGAAGAAACCTGAACCAGAACCTGCATCCTGCCAAGAAGAACTGCCTGGCTGCCGAAAGGACTCACCTGTATGCTTTCTACAAAGGACTTCTGCCTTGCTGTTGCCCTGCTGTCTTGCTGATCTCTTGCCTGGTTGCTGAAGTGCTCTCCAAGGGCTTAGATAGAGCTTGCCTCCTGTTCTCTGAAGTCTCAGGACCAAAAACACTTCTCTTTTTCATTTGGCCGCCTTGTGCGTGAAAAATTTGACGCACAGCTTGCTCCGCGTTGAAAAATTCACCGCACACCGATCCGGAAAAATGCCGTTCGATGCGACGCCTGCGGTGCATCCGGAACTTCAACGCACGGCCTCGCCTGGACAACGCCTCCTGACTTCAGAAAGGAAATAGACGTGACGCCTGCTGTGAGGGAGAAGATTCCATGCACAGCCCACCGGAACGACGCGCAGCCGGAAAACAAACCTAGGATTCCACACACAGACCCTGGGACATCTGGTAATCCCATGAACCACAGAAGGAGACTGTCCGCGCACCGGAAAACGAAGCACGACTTCCCAGCATGAAAAATAATGACGCAAGTCCGTGTGTGCAGGAGAGAAATCGACGTACACACCATTTTTCCACGTATCTTTTCCTCTGCGGCCTTTTGCAGAGATTTTCCACTTTAAACCAGGTACTTTGTGCTTGAAAGAGACTTTGGGGGTCATTACGACCCTGGCGGCCAGCGGTAAGTTGGCGGTAACACCGCAACAGACAGGCGGTGTTCCGCCAGCAATTATGACCGTGGTGCAATAGCCACGACCATACCGCTGGCCACTCCATTTAACCGCCAGGTTTCCGTCTGGCGGTCATAATTCCCAGGGCAGCGGGTAAACACCGCCATGGAAAGGCTGGCGGTAAGGGGACTTGGGGTGCCCCAGGGGGTCCCTGCACTGCCCATGCACTTGGCATGGGCAGTGCAGGGGCCCCCAGGCATAGCCCCATCGCGCATTTCACTGCCCGAATTTCGGGCAGTGAAATGCGCGACGGGTGCTACTGCACCCGCTGCACATCAGCATTGCCGCCGGCTCTATTACGAGCCGGCAGCAATGTTGATGTGACATTTGCACTGGGCCAGCGGACGGTAACACTGTTACCGTCCGCTGGCCCAGTGGAAATGTCATAATAGGGAGCCAGGAATACCGCCGGCAATGGCTGTATTCTGTCTCCCGCAGCCTCAGCGGTCTTTTTCTAAGACCGCTGAGGTTGTAATGACCCCCTATGTTTGCTTTTTAAAGACTTAAGACACTTTGGGGGTCATTCCGACCCTGGCGGTCATAGACCGCCAGGGCCGGGGACCGCGGATGCACCGCCAACAGGCTGGCGGTGCATCCAGGCCACATCTGACCACGGCAGTAAAGCCGCGGTCAGAAAAGGGAAACCGGCGGTTTCCCGCCGGTTTTCCCCTGGCCTGAGGAATCCTCCATGGCGGCGCTGCAGGCAGCGCCGCCATGGGGATTCCGACCCCCTTCCCGCCAGCCTGGTTCTGGCGGTTTTGACCGCCAGAACCTTGCTGGCGGGAACGGGTGTCGTGGAGCCCCTGGGGGCCCCTGCAGTGCCCATGCCAATGGCATGGGCACTGCAGGGGCCCCCTAACAGGGCCCCACAAAGATTTTCAGTGTCTGCATAGCAGACACTGAAAATCGCGACGAGTGCAACTGCACCCGACGCACCCTTTCCACTCCGCCGGCTCCATTCGGAACCGGCCTCCTCGTGGAAGGGGGTTTCCCGCTGGGCGGGCGGGCGGCCTTCTGGCGGTCGGCCGCCGGCCCAGCGGGAAACTCAGAATCACCGCGGCGGTCTTTTGACCGCGCAGCGGTATTCTGTCGGGGGAACTTTGGCGGGCGGCCTCCGCCGCCCGCCAAAGTCAGAATGACCCCCTTTATATCACTTTTCAGTGATATCTCTACAATTTCAGATTGCATCTTTATTCGTTTTGACCTGCAATTATCCAGATAAATATGATATATTTTTCTAGACACTGTGTGGTGTATTTTTGTGGTGCTATATTGTGTTATTTTATGATTTATTGCACAAAAACTTTACACATTGCCTTCTAAGTTAAACCTGACTGCTTGTGACAAGCTACCAGAGGGTGGGCACAGGATAATTTGGATTGTGTGTGACTTACCCTGACTAGAGTGAGGGTTCTTGCTTGGACAGAGGGTAACCTGACTGCCAGCCACAAACCCCATTTCTAACACATTCTCTCTAAAATAATCTCATCTTCAAAAAGTTTTTCTCTGGACCTTGAGGTACCCGAGTCATCCTCACTAGAGGGCGGTGCTATAGACACCTGAGGTAATCTGTGGGATGCAGATTCCACTCTTTTAAGTGGGCAAGGGCCCAGCTCCTCCTCCTACTCAATCTGCCCTGATCCTCAGGGTCAGTGATCCCATCAGTGGAATAATCCTGCTAATACTCTGCCAACAGCTCCTAGAGCTTTTCAGAGGTAGGGTTTGAGCCTGTTTTAATTTTGTACCCTTTGCAGAAGGCTCTTAACTGCTTATAAGAAAGCTGGGGGTAAGAGGTAAGGTTGAGATCCTTATTCACACCCTCTGAGGTATGTATTATTGTTCGAAAGTTGGGACCTTTTTGAGCTAGAGAAAAATCACAGAATTTACAGTCCTAACTAAAGTAAGTTATTACGATTTTTAAACTGTTAAGTTACAAGGACCTAACCAGGGGCTTAACAGTAACACATGCAGAATCAAATACATCACTGCAGCTCCACCAGTGTATAAATCTGGCTCTCTATATGGTGCTCTAAAAAGAGGTACACTATGCAGACATTCCAGTGGGTCCTCAATTGGTTTGCAGAGGTAAAAGTAGACCGTACTAATGCTCTATTTTGTGGTAGTGTGGGTGAGAAGTTAGCCTTATCACAGGGTAGTGCTAAGTACTTATTGTATATACAGGGATAATAAATAAGACACACACATGGAATAAATCTGATACCTATTTAGAAAAATAACACACCTTTTTATATTTACTTTTAACCCAATGATTTTGTTATAAAGTTATAAAGTAAGTATGTTTTGAAGCATAAATAGTTTTCACTTACAAAATTCGACACAGTGCATTTTCAGTGTTCTTAAATATTAGCCTATGGAAGGAAAACACTTTCATTAAACACGCATGTGACAATGACTCACAGGACCAATATTGTAGACTTCAGGTGAGGACTGGGCAAGGGTCAAGACCACACTAACAGGTTGCTCTGGGCAGCAACCAGGGGCAGAGGTGTAGTATGGTGTCTGGTGCCCGATGTATTTCAATGGTGATTAGTCTCTGTGGATTTAGGCTGCAGGCTATGGTTGGGGGGGGCTAGTTGGGGAAAACCAACAGGTATGTTGTAAACATGGGGTGCTCGTGGAGGTAGGTGCACTTTTGGTCCTCGTCACCAGGACTCAGGGGCAACGTATGGAGGGGTGTTCTTTTGTTTCAGGTTTCCTTGTTCAGAAGCACTCATGTTTGGGGGTGGTCCTGTAGTCTGAGGCTGTAGGTGTTGTTGTGGAGTTGAGGAAGGGTGAAACCACAGTGGACCCGAGCTCAAAAGAGCTGGGGATGTCATTGACACCAAGCGTCTTCCTCATGTTGGGCCGGCGATGAAGGCTGTTGCAGTATACCAGCAATCATAGTACATTTCTATGCCCGTAAAGGAGATTGCAGGGTGCTTGAACATTTCTTTTTGTATACTGATACATGGTTTTCAGTGCCGAAGTGTCTGCTGAATCTATCTGACCATTTCGAGTGATATATATTATGCTGGTGGCTTTATACTTCTAATATTCATGTGGATAATTCCTTTTGCACAAATATTTCTTTTGCATTGGTCCGAGGCTTGCAAAAAATTTTCAAAATGTGGCTTGTTATATTACTTAATCGAAATTATATTTTTTGATGATAAGTTTGTTGCAGAAACGGCACAGTTGTTATCTGTACTTATATGGCTGCCATTGACTGGGGGTGAATGTTTGATTTGCTCTGCATTCCATCCATCATCTGTTGTTTTTGCTTTTGTCGCCCCAAATGGGAAGGGTATGCCCAGATGTGGGTCCTGTGCTTGCTATGCCATCAGATTCAAGCTAGCTGGCTGATGAGAGGTGATACCTTGAAGCCAGTTCCAGGATGTTTTTTTCTGGTCCAAGGAGAACCTGAGCTGGCAGTTCTGGTTGGACTGTTCCCATGGGGAACAGGCTCAAGACTGATTTACATATGACTGGGTCCAAACTGGCATGGCATGTCAAGCAAAAAAAAACTGATGGAATAAACTCAGATCTGTGACTGGGGATGAATGTCAGATTTGTTCTGCATTCCATTCATCATCTGTTGTTTTTGATTTCATAAATACATAGTCCTGTTATCTTAGTAAGAACCATATAATATGGCTCCCAACGCTGACTTTGCCCATGCGGTAAAATAGACATGTAATTTAGTATGATGTCAATTGCAAAAGACACAACGTTATTTAGTGTGTAAGTATGAGTCGACAATGTGTTCATTCCGTTATCGACAACAGCCAATGCTTTTTCTAACTTTGCCTGATCTATTCACCTTAAACATGCAGCAGCTTCCATTTGAAAAAGCTTCACATTTTTGTTGAAAATGAGATAAAGGAATATTTTGGAGAATGGTGACATAGGACCTAACAAGTAATCTAGTAAATCCATGTCATCAGTGAGGAGAGAAAGGGGCTCCTAAATGGCTGACAGAGTAGAACATTGAAACCATTGCTGATATAACTTCCCTATGTTGTAATTAGTGACAATTTCTGTGTGCTGTGACTGGATATAACAAAGGTGTGGTCTGCTAGCTTTCAAAGCCTATGACGTGTTTAGCAAATGAGTATGACAATCATTTGTGTTCACTGGCCACAATAACCACCCGTTGGCCCTGAAAGTGTAGAGTTGAATGTACCATCTGAACAATACCAATTAGCAGCTCTTCAGTGTAATTTACAAAATGTTGCCAATTGTTAAAAAGTACAATTAAGGGAATACTGGAGATATTAATTTCTTTAATTTTTGCTACACCTAGCAAACAGTCTGCTGCACTGTGTCATTCAGAAAAAAAACTATCTGCAATGGAATTAGAAATGGTTTAAGTAAGTGTTTTGTTCCTCCAACCTGATTTTAAACCAGTTTAATATTTCCATTTTTCATAGCCTTTAATAGCTAGTTGGGATGAATTTGGGTGAATTCATTTTGTGTTGGTCAGCATGTGTTTCATTCATTTCAAAGGCGTTTATTTGAAATAATAGGACCCACAAATCTAAAATATCAGGCCTGAAAAAACATGGGAATTTGTTTAAATACGTTTTAGAACTACCCACTGGTGGAGTTGTGCAATGTTTCCATTGTGTATAATTAAAAATTGTACATGGAGTACTTGCTCTATGTAGGTAATAGTGCACATAGTGGTGGTAACAACACAATTCACCATAATAGGCTGAGTTCATAAACATATCCTCACTTTCAAATACAGTACAATATCCAAGCTCAGAAAGCATTGATGAAACTGTCTTTACATCCCAATCATCAGAC
The DNA here is from genome assembly GCF_031143425.1 of Pleurodeles waltl. NCBI lineage: Eukaryota > Metazoa > Chordata > Amphibia > Caudata > Salamandridae > Pleurodeles > Pleurodeles waltl. The sequence goes on from NC_090444.1 coordinate 1,459,649,171, forward strand.
AGAACATCAGGTGTTATAACATTATCCAGATTGACTTTAAAAACATATGGAACTTGAACAGTCTCTGTTTAGACCACAAATATCATAGGGGACCTTTTCCCAAACAATCCCATCAGGAGATGGTCCTGCAGAAATGTTCACAAGGGACACATTATCTCATCACACTTCCTGAGCTTCCTTCCAGCTACCAGTTCCACAGTAGAGTGTTCTGGAAGATAATGCACATTTATAAGCAGAAAGCAAACAGTCACAAATCCAATCCAAAAGAAACATTGCTTTAGTTGCCAATTAAAGCAAGTGTAATACATAAATAAGACCATGGATGGATTGGATAAGTGTGTTTCAACCAATATATGCATACCATGAAATGTAGTGGTAGAAGAGACAGAAGAGAATTTGTCAATATTGAAATAGTACCCAGAAGCATTCTGTGAGAAGACAGGAGACCAAGCTGTTGAAAATGAATTGGTAGACCACTCTGAAGGTGGTTCATCATAAGCTACTCCATCTCCTTGAGAAGTACTGGAAGATGTAAGCTTATATCAGGTGTATTTCTTCTATTTGTAGGATTAAATTGAATCAACAAAAGTTCATTCTCTGCCCTCCCCAACCTAGGAGAAATTAGTTCAATGCTTAAAGAGGCATTTCCTTTATGGTTGTGAGAGGAGTTAAGGAACTACACAGGAGTCCTTGTGGTCTACTGTATAGAATTGGCCACATGATGCAATTTTACTTGATCATTGGTGACAACATGCTTATCCTTACAACTAGCAAGCGGTGGCAAAATCACAGTTATAGTACCTTGAATTCCAAGGACTGGTACCAGTCCACAATCTTTTCTCGAACTAGATCCCCAACTTTTAGAATCCAGCTGGTAGGTTCTGGTTGTACCTTCAGTCCATCAGTGGCAGCATGTGTGGTAGAACGCTTATCTTGGAAGTCTTGGAGTACCTGTAAGACAATGATACATTAATTGATGTCAAAAGGTGTGTCTTTCACCCATGCACCAGGACCATAAAGTTATGGGACATACATCTAGATGGTAAAATGAACTTTATATGTAGTTCAGCCACCCAAGGATCTTCAAGACAGCTTAATAGTGCTCTCTGGACAACTGCAACCTGAACCCAATACTCTAGATGTTAAAGATTGCTTTAAATCTCTGTTCTTCCTTTCCACTATAAAATTTCCCTTGGGATGATAGGGTGAGGAATACTGCACATCCATACCCAGGGTTACCATGGTGTCCCTGTATGCTTTAAAGGCAAAAACAAGACCCTGTTTGGAGTGGAATGCAGCTACTTCATAAATCTCTATAAAGACTTGCAAATCTTTAATAAAAGAACAAGAGTCAACCGATCACTGTGGACACACCCAAAAGAATCTGGATCAAGAATCTACAGCAAGAAGAATATACTTAAATGGACCATCTGAAATTAGAGGAACACAGTGGTCTAGATATATGCACTGCAGTGGTTTGTTTTAAGTTAAGAGGGGTCTCTGTGTGGGGCGTTTGATGGTGGAATCTATAATTAATTTGCAGATGTCGCAATTAAGGACATGTTGCTTTGTCTGTTTGTACAGAAAATGACACCAATAGTGTTTTTGTAGCAGAGAAACTGTGGCCACCAGACCAGCATGACAGAAGCAACCCCCTCATGCTTAGCTCTACTTAATTGTAGCCTATGGTCTTGGTTGGGATTACCTATCACACACCCCTCGAGTGGTTGCATAAGAAATGTTTGGCAATTAAGTGGTAGAAATATTTTGTTGGCTATGCTCTTGGTAATGGGGTGCAGTTGCTTGAAGCATTAACCACAGTTGTAGCTTCTTCATCCACCCTCGTGTGGGAACAAATAATCACAGCTGCAGTAGCAGTCTTAACAGCAGATTTGGCTGCCTCATCAGCCACTGAATTCCCTACAAACTGTACTCCAACCACACTGGTGACTCAATGTATGCACTTATTGAGTCTGTAGCAGACAATCTTTAAGTTCTGTCACCTTTCCCCAAAACACTATGGGCCAGATGTAGGAAGCATTTTGCATGGTGCAAACTGCGATTTTCGCAGTTTGCGCCAAGCAAAATGCTCATCGCAATGCTCATTCACAATTTGCGAGTCAGTATCGACTCGCAAATGGTGAATGTGACTCGCAAATAGCAAGGGGAGTCCCGCGGTCGCAAAGCAATTCGCAGTTATCACCAGTGTTACACTGGTGGTAACCCATTAGTAAAAGGGAAGGGGTCCCCATGGGACCCCTTCCCCTTTGTGAATGTTGCCAAAAAGTTTTATACAGAGCAGGCAGTGGTCCAATGGACCACTGCCTACTCTGAAAAAATGAAACCAAATGGTTTTGTTATTTTTTTTATTTTGCAACTCGTTTTCCTTTAAGGAAAACGGGCTGCAAAATTTAAAAACAACTGCTTTATTTAAAAAGGCCACCATCTCTGTGAGTGCAGGGACTCGCTATTGTGTCGCAAAATGCGACCCACCTCATTAATATTAATGAGGTGGGTCTTTGCGACCCCATAGCGAATCGCAGACGGTGTCTGAGACACTGTTCTGCATCCGATTTTGCGAATCGGAAATTGCAAGTCAGTCTTTTTTCAGTGGATGTAAAATGCATTTCTGTATTTGAATACAAATGTGATTGATATGCAATCAGCACTGTGTCACCTTCATTGAATGTGACGTAAGTGAATCATAGACTGGTTTTATGTTATACATTGTTTGGAATTCATATTCTGCCTAAATTGAAGAATCCTGACAAGGATTGCAGTTTTTTTAACCCCTTCGCTGCTAGGTTTTTCCCCTGTGCCAAGCCTTTTTTTTGGCTATTTGGGGTAGTTCACTCTTAGGCCTCATAACGTTTTGTCCACGTAGGCTATCCAGGCCTAACTTGTGACCTTTTTTTCTAGCATCCTGAGGACTCTAAAGGTACCCAGCGTTTGTGGAGTCCTCTTGAGGGGACTAAGAAAATGTGCAAAAATTGCTAAATTCTGAGATTCTTTGGGAAAAATTGGATAAACGTAATACAGAAGAAAGCTTCTGGTTTATTCCCTGTAAATGGCATCAGCAAAGGGTTTGTAATGCTAACATCACCATCTTCCCAGCTTTCAGGAACAGGCATACACGAATCAGAAAAACCAAACTTTTCAGCACAGTTTTGATTTTTTACTTGGACATAGACCATTTCTCCTATTTTTTATGCTTTCAGCCTCCTTCCAGTTAGTGGTGGAAATGGGTGTGGAACCACTGGTGGATCCTGTAAAGCTATACATTTTTGAAGAACAGAAAAAGGTTTACATTTAGCGACGGGTCATTTGTGTAGATCCTTCAACTTTTCCTATAGCAAGTAACAGTTGAAATAATTTAACAATGAAAATAAGTTGAAAAAAACAGCCATTTGTGTTTACATTTTAATCTGTTACTTCTTCTAGCTATGACAGATTTTCAAAAACAGTATAATGTTACATCTGAGTGGGGATATATAGGCTTTGTAGGTTCATCATGAACCCTAGGTACCCAGAGCCAAAGACTAAGCTGAACCTTGCAATAGTTTTTCATTGTATACTGGGTATACAGAAATTATTTTGGTAAAATATAAAGAGTGAAACGTAGGTATCAAGGAAACCTATGTATTACTGAACTGGGCACAAGATATGCTGTGTAGAAGTAGTGGTCATTTGCACATCTATGAATTTGTGAGTACCCATACTATAATGTGAATTAGTGGTAATGTCTCAAAATGACGTATTTCTTACTCCCTGTCTTATATTTGGAAAACGCAAATGCAGAGAAAGACAACTGGTTAGAACACTTGTTCTACTATTCTGTGTTCCCCTAGGTCTTTCTATAAAAATCGTACCTCATTTGTGTGGTTAGGCTAAGTGCTCATAACAGGAAACGGACCAAAACACAACATGGACACGTCACATGTTTGTATCCAAAACAAACCCTTTTTTTTTGCACTGTGCCGAGCTGTGGATTTTGGGCCCTAGCTCAGGCAGCACAGGTATGGCTCTAACCAGGTTGTGATTCTCAGAATCCCTTGCAAACCTGTCTAAATAAATGTGTACCTTACATTTCTGTGATGGAAAGTCCAGGAATCTGAGGGGAACCATAAATGTCCTTCCAACCAGCATTCCCCCAAGTCTCCCAATATAAATGGCACCTCTCTTGTGTGGGTAGGCCCAGTGCAGGTGACAGGAAACAGCCCAAAACGCAACATGGGCACATCACATTTTTCCACCCAAGACTCTTTCTTGTAATGTGCCTAGCTGTGGATTTTGGGCCCTAGCTCGACCGGCACCTAGGGAAATCTAGAAAACCTGTGCATTTTTTAAAACTAGACATGCAAGGAAATCCCTGTATGGCCCTCACCAGGTTCTTTGACCCAGAATCCCCTACAAACTTAAAAATGTGCCTAAGAACACATTTACCTCACATTTCTGTGATGGAAGCTCTGGAATCTGAGGGAAGATGCATACTTCCTTCTACAAAGCTTTCACAAAGTCTCCTAAAAAATTGTGTCTCAAAGTGTTTGGGTAGGACTCGGCGTGCAGCAGGAAAGGGCCCAAAATGCAACATGGAGATACCAGATTTTTGCACCCGGAACTGGCCCTTTTTTTTGCAATGTGCCTAGCTGTGGATTTTGGGCCCCATCTGAGTTACCCCGAATCACTTGCAAACCTCCCAATTTGTCTAAAAACTGAGTTTCCTTACATTTCTGTGATGGAAAGTTCAGATATCTGAGCTTTATAAAAGGGGGGCAGAAAGACTGTGACTTTTTTTTTTTTGGGGGGGGGAGATTACCATGTCCATTCTGGGCAGCCCCCACCCCTAGACTTTAATACAAATATAAAAATATACTTGGTGCCTAGTGGGATTTCTGCCTGGGTGGGGAGGGAAGATTGGGGTAATTACCTTATCTGTCCCACTGGGTGACAGAAAGACTTTGATCCCCATTTATATGGAGTAGGGTCATGACCATGCCCATTGTGGGTAACACCCAACCCTCTTTTATAAAAACAAATCTCTGATGTCTAATTTTCTTTCTGCCCCCATGGGGCGCAGATGAGAGTTAATGACCCCCATGTGACCACAGGTAGAACATTCAGTGCTCTTGGTCTATTAATGGAACCTGCATGAGGTGTTTGGCAAACTTCCAGTGCTACTGCTTACCCTTTAATATTCCCTAAAATAATTGAGGAGACTGTGGTGAAGTTGCCGATTAGTTTCATCACCAAGTCTTTGGCTGGGTCAGCCCTGTATTCATTCTGTGTCTGTTTCAACAAATCTGATAAAACAATAAGAGGTGATGTACCATGAGCATAAATTGCAAAAAAGACTGTACCCAAAGTGGTACAGTCTTCAATTGAGGGTACCATTCCAAGTGGCAAACACAGTGGGGGAATTGTATGTTTAGGGTCCTTTATGGGGAAACATTGCTTCAAGTTTATTTTTTGTGCAATCCAGAGCAGATTTTCCTCCAGTCTTGTGTGTACTTTACCTACAATAGCATTAATTGTTACTGGGTTTATCCTTGTTGTAGCCAATTGTGGTTGGAAAGCTTGAGCAGCCATCACTGGGGCAGCTATTAAGGTGTGCATAACAAACTTCATTAAACATCTGTATAAACTGACTAAGTGAGTATGTAAGGAAAATAAATCACCCAGGGGTAACTTCTGTATAATTGAATCTGGTATGTAGCCAGCTAGAATGTGAAACACCCGGAACAACAACTCCAACATCACAAAGTTGTAAAAAACAAAAGTGAAACAACGCTTTCATTTTCCACGACTTCCTGGTTTTGGTACCTTAACCATGCCTGTCTGAACCACGTACATGCGTGGTTAAGGTACAGAAGAAGTCGGAGTCGAAGTGAAGGAGGAGGTAAGTTGGGCTGGGACTGGGACTGGTTTTTTGGGGGGTGGAGGGTGGTGGGGGTTCGGGTGATTAGGGTTTAGGGGGGCAGGGTTTAGGTTTAAGGGGTGGGTTGGGGGGTTGGGGTGTTTAGGTTTTAGGGGCGGGTGGGGACTCGGGGTATTTTTAGTTTTTGGGGTGGGTTGGGGGGGTGGGGGTGATTATGTGCATTGACAACAGGAAAATAACCCAAGAGTAAAAAACTTCAGATTTGTACACATTGTGTGTCACAACCATGAATGTAACATCTCCACCCCCATTAGCTAGCCCATTTTTAATTAAATGTTGTGTAACAGCATGTCTGCAATTGACTGGAATGTCATTTGATTCACCATTTTAACAATGGAGTTCAGAGAAAGAAAGTACCAAAGTTGAGTATTCTATTAAGGTTCAAGTTTGAGCAACCTACAGACAAATATAGGTGTTTCCTATACTGATGAGGAGGATATAATCCCTAGCACCATGGACACCTCTGTTTTAAGGTGAGTTGGGCATATTGGGCACCCAAGAGAAAACTACTCAGAAGACCCATTTAAATAATTACTTGACCTCTGAACATTGGTGGTGCCATGTTGTAAAGTCCCTACTAAGCTAACATGCCTGTGTATTTATGATGTCTGAACTTCTGAATGTGGGGAACTGAGACCTTCTACACCATTGGAAACTGTCAGCCAAATTTCTGGTCACGTCACAGTACCTTAACTACACCCCAAACCTGCTGGGGTGAAAAGTGATTATGCCAACATGATTCTCTTTGTCCCCTGGGAAGTTGTGCGAAACAAATCTCACCCTTTCATTATGCTACTCATGCATGCCCAGGTGAATCACAAGAGAGATACAAGATAAGCTGTCAATACATTTATTGAAACAATCTTAATCTTGCATAGAGAGAATGAGCTGTAAAAATTAGGCAGATGAAACAAAGCAAAGTGACCAGCATAATGAGCATGTAAAGATAATGAGAAACCCTACCATGGCAAATTACTTCTAAAGGTTGTAGGTATTCCTATCTAACCCTGAGACTATACTGAGAGCATAGCTAGTGTACCCGTCTGCCTGCCCAATCTATAGGATTAGCCTTAGCCCCACACCTGGAAATGGTGTCAAGAATCAGCCTGTAGTTTTGATGGAAATCATCTTGGGAAGCTGGTAGATTAGCACTAGCAGAGCTGCAAGTTGAACACAGCATTCCTCCCAGGATGGGTGCAGCTGTAATTCCCATCTACCCCTTCCTGTTCACATGCATCACTGATAGAAACACAGTTCTGATATAATGCTATGTCTAGTTGTTAAAAGCTGACTCCTGAATGGGCAATGCAACCACTAGGATATCATGTACCGTGTTCCCAGCATTGAACAGAATGTACTGATTACATGTGGAGGAAAGGCTAACTAAAACAAGCAACTTGTTCAGCACATCATTCAAGGTGGCAACCACAGTCATTGCTTTAGTTATTTTTAGCCTATTTTGGTACCATACATGCATAAATATGGAAGTATTCTCCGTGTACCACCTCATTCAATCCACATGTGTGATGCCAAGCAAGCTGATTTATTCATCATGGGTGAGTTTTTCTGATTATCTTTAGCCGATATGCTAATTATTAGGGTCACCTCGTTTGATTATATGTGCTTCTACTCATTATTTTCTACTCATATTTTCAGCTGCACAAACCGCCTTCTCATATGTGATGAAGTATTCAAATTTACCAATGATTTATTCAGGTTAGTGATGAGTTCTTGCATCACTGACAAGCCATAGTTGTTTTGGGCCTTGATTATGATTTTATCTGAATCACGGCTTTTCAGAGCTCCTTTCTTTCATTGTGAAGCCTATCTTGATTTGTCCTGAATAAGAAAGTGACAGTCTCTTTGGTGGGCTTTCTGGGTTTCAAGACTTTTGTATCCTACATACTTTTGTATCATTCAGGGTGCACTTGAGCACATTCACCTCCTTTTCCTTTATAACCTTAATATCATGGGCATTGTTACTATTTAGGTGCATACATGAACTGCATTTTTTATATATTCTCCCATACTTTCATTTCATGTGGGGTCATAATTGCATTTCAAATATATACTAATTTTCCTGAGCATGGTTTTACAGACTATGCACAATAAAGACAATAAAGACTGAAACGTCGACACAAAGTCAAACTCATTCCAAATGTAACTACTGGACCTTCACCATTGAATTGTCTTCTTTTTTGTGGTACATTAATTTGAATCAGAGTGGATTTTACACACATCAATCTCTGAGTTCATCAGTTTGATTTGCTTTACAAAATTAATGTTGTTGTGGAATGTCATGATGTCTACCCCTAAATCATTCATATTGAGCAATGGAGTTATTCTAAGTTTAAAATTAGGCTTTGTTCTTTTATGAATTATACACTTATTGATGTATTCTATATTATTACCCATTACGACATATCATTGTAATAAAACATTGAGAAATATCCTTACAAAAGATTCCTTTGTTTGTCATTTACCTCTCAATACAGGCCCACTAGTAGCATTTAATTTACAGTTCCTGGGTATATGGTATGCCACTCTACATGCAGGTGTAAGACAATTTTCCCATGTTTTAGAGAGAGAAAACTAGCATGTTTTCACTGGTTAGTCCTAAGGCCTACAAAAACGTATTCAAAACAATAGGAAGGGTGATGGCAAAAGGTTTTGTGGTGACCCTGCAAAGTGGGATAAATTCAACAACCTTAAATCCCTTTCTTCAGTTTTATTAGTAGAATTATTTTTTCTTTAAAAGTGCTACACATATTTATTTCTCAACTATTTTTTATCTTAAATCTTAAAGCTCTTCTAACATAGATATTAATGTTTAAGCCTGAGCTGTTAATTTTTGCTATCATCAAAATACATGAACACCACTAGAAGCCTTATTTGAATTAATTGTATGTATATGCATTGCATTTTATGTATTTTGGTGTAACTACAGGTAGTACATTACTTTTGAGCATTTATTGTCTAATCAGTTGCAGTAGAGATTTATTTTCTGCTTTTTTTTAAAGAAGCCTTCGCCTTCATTGCATGTATGTTGTGCTATGTTCATGCTCAGTACCCAGTGTATACTTTTAATAATGGATACAGTATTACCTTTTGTTCATAAATGTGTTGACCTCATTAAATATGTGGTTAAAATTATCCAATCAAAGTTACTCTTCTTTGTAAGTACGTCACATGATCAATACTTTTATGTATTTTATTAGTCTGGTGACTGAACAGTTTTTAACCAATCAGTATTTGTTTTTGTTAGGGGGTGTGTTTTCAGAGGTGCACCTGTTTGAAAAATCATTTTAATTTCGGTATTGAACTGTGAGGATAGCTTACCACAGTTCACTTGAAGTCTGCATCTTAAGAGTTAAGAGATTCCTTTGAATTGCAGGCAGAGCAAGATGCTATTGAGAGTAAAATAACACCCAATTTGCAGAGGTCATGGTATGATTTTTTTGGATATGAGATAATGTGTATAAAGAAATGAGGATACACTGGACTGCTTGAATTCATCCCTAGAACTTGTAATTAGTCTGGTTTCTACTCACTCTTTTCTGGGGTGACTCTGCATATCACTGTTATTAGTGGTACAGTGAGCAGCAACATGATTGACTGGAAGTAACCTAGGTTAATTAGTTGTAGGTGATGTTCACTGTCACAGTTTAATTATGACTTTTTGTTAGACCTAGTAAGTAAACCTCAATAAGATGGACATGAACTGTTATTGGTCACATTGCACATAGTACTAAGAGTTGCATTTCACTGATGAGGCATAACAAGGTCAATACTGATCTGGGGTTATTTATTTTCTTATATAGAGAGACTGATGTTTAACACTAGAGACTGAAGTAGTCCGTGTGGGATGAGGAAAAGGTTTGCATTTGGTTGGTACAATTTTAAGTGGCATAGTGAGAAAGAAAGATGCAAAAGAATGAGACTCTGAGCATTTAACATTGACAGAGATTAAGGCCCTCATTATGAACACGGCATTATGAACACGCCAACAGAGGAGCGGTCCGGACCGCCAAATAATGAACCAATCGAAACACAGGCATCCAGAAAACCACCCACCGCCAGTAGAGGAGTGCCGACGACGGCGGCAGAGTCTGCCCACAGGCCGACGGAAAGTCCCAACCCGCCCATCAAATAATGAACCACTATGCCGCCGCCAGTTCCAGGGCGGGAACCACCTCCATGCAAGTCCAGGTGGAAATTAAACAAATGCAATGAAACACTCACCAGAGGCCCACACAATGCGCCAAAGCAGACATGGATAGAGAGCTCAAGATCATGCCAGCCCTGCTCCTTGCCATATACCTCCACGACCGAGACCACCGACGAAGACGACGACGGTAAGTACCGCAACCTGCGAAACAAGGGGGGAAACGCCACAGTTACATACCTACCCACTCGACCCACCCTGCAATGCCACCCCAACCCTTCCCAGGAGCACAACCCACACACCCCACAGAAAGAGGTACTTACCCGACACAAGGCAAATCCAACTTGACCATAGTACATACAAATGCCCCACACCCACAAAAAATGAAACGAATGACCAGGTTGCCGCCAAAACACAGGCCACACAGAAATATTTATAAAGCTCGCAGAGCCAACTGCTTCCAACAAGGCCAATGGCCAGTCCGTAGCGCAACAAGTGCCATGGGGCACAACGGACCCAACCTGACTCCCAAAAGTGCACAGTACTCCACCTAATGGGGCAACAAAGGGGCATCCAGGCACCTCACGGAATGGGGGCAGGGGGTGGTAGGGGTGGGGGCTTGTGACAGGGGTGGGGCTTGGACTTGCGTTTGGAAGGTGGGGGGTGTGGGTTTGTCCTTTGAAGGTTGGGGGGTTGTTTTGAGCAGGTGGAGCCAGATGGACTTGGCTCTGCACAGGCTTCCTCTTCTCTGGGGAAGGGGCACAGGAATGTGAGGGGCGGACAGGGGTGGGCTGTGAAGTGGAAGGAGTGGAAAGGGCAAGGAGGTGTGCACGCTTAGGGACAAGACGGGGTGGGCCAATGGGTTGGAAGAGGTCAGAATGGGAGAGGAAAAGTTTCTTCTGAGCAATTGGGGTGGTCCTGGATGAGGGCGTGGAAGTGGAGGCAAAGGGTGTGGACGTATGTGGTGTAGGGGTGCGTGTAGTGGGTGCAGGTGACTGGACAGTATGCTGAGGTGTGGTGGATGTGTGATGGGTGGATGTCTTGGTGCGTTCGTTTGTTTTTGGAGGAGGGGGTGGACACAGTGGGAGAAGGCAGGCTGCCAGTGTGGACATATGTTGTGTGGGTGTCTGCAAGCCTGGTGAGTGTGCTGCATGTGTCAACTACAGTAACTGTGGTGAGTGCAGGTGTAGAAGCCTAATTATTCAGCACCCATCCAGGATACAAACAACCGTAAGCCAGCTCTTCTAGGTAAACATAAAGAATTTATTAGAGGTAGAAAGACATGTACATGGAGGATGCTCGGTACTAGTTGTACACGAACAGCCCGTTTAAAGGAAGTAGTACATGATCTTTTATAGTATTAAACCACAAACATAATTCAACGTTCTATTGGTTCTTTGACATTGACGTATGATTGATGTATGATTATTTCTCCATTATGGCTGAAGGTAGTTTTTCCTATCACACCATATATAGTAATAAAAAGCATAGAAAAGGATTTTACACAAGGTGGCCTACGTGGCTAATATCACATGGTCCATCTTGTGACAGAACTTGAGAACATCACGTACTCATACTGGTACTTTCCAGAAGGGAGATTGCTTCAGCTAGCATGCAATGACGATGATATCTCATGATCGCTGTTTAGAGAGCAAGCCTTGCAACATAATGTGTTCCTAGCAGTAGCAAATTACATTTGTAGGCCTCTTTACTTAATGATAGGCCTGTGCAGAGATTGTCATTGTGTATCACAGGGGCCACTAGGCATAGCATACCTAAGAACTGTAAAATGCGATTCCACATTCCGCCCTCTGATACTCAATGACAAATCTAAGGGTCATGGTGTATTGCTCTCATTTCTACCTCTTGCTCGTCCCTGTTGTAATCCTTATATCTTTTTCTTAGATAATGTTTGTGTTTCTGGTGACAGGTTTTTTTCAAGAGTAGGGCCAGGAAGGATGGACAAACTGGTATGAGCACATATAGCGTTATTAGTGCCACGATCCCTATCACTAGTACCTCTACCAACCAGGTACCCCAACCCTTGAACCATGCTGCTATTCCATCCAGCATTCCTCCAACGTCTGTCCCATCTGCCACTTTCCCAGCTCCTTCTTCTACCTTCTTTATGTCCTCTATTTCCCTTCTTATATTCCCACTGTTATCCGGTATATACATGCAGCATTCCTGATGAATCACTGCACAGACCCCTCCCTCTTTTGCCAGGATGGTGTCTAGTGCAAGCCTATTCTGGATTACAACTGCCCTCATGTCTGTGAGTTCCTCAGTGATGTTCTCTAAGGCTGCTGCGGTGTTGCTGGCTAGCCCTTCCACTAATTCGGTCAATCTGTGAATTTCGTATTGTGAGTGTGCTATCCCTAATGGCATCACTATGATCCCCTCTATTGCTATTACCTCATCCACCCATGTCGGTGTCCTCTTCCTGCGCACCCTGCCAAGTGTTCTCTTTCCCCCTTCTGTAATTCTGTTCTATGCGCCATTTTTGGTAGCACGAATGCTAGGTAGCAGGTACCTTGCCATCCTGCTGGCAATTTAAAAAATGCTGATGTCCCACATATAATAAATATTCCTTTGGGAGGTGTCAGGCCTATGTACAAGCCTGTTGTGTCATTTCTTTTGTAGTCCAGGCTCAATGTTGTATTGCAAATACTATGTCCCACATCAATTCCGTTTTTGCTAGTGTCTGCGTTACCTCTTGAGTATTTGAAACACCATGGTGACTTTATTTCTGTATCTATGGCCAGGCATGGTATTCGTTGTTCTGAGCCATGATCCCTTTCACTGTAACCCTTCCCTCTTTCTGTTGTAAATTCATTCAATAAATTCTCTTCTCCTTTCTTCAAATCTAATCTCCTACACTTCTTTCTTCTCCTTCTATCTTCTTCCTTCAATTTATTTGACACTCTTTCTACCAATTTTTCTTGCATATCTCCTACATAAGGTTCATCTTCCAAACCATAGTCATCCCTTTTTCTCCTCATTTCTCCTATGTTTATATTTTCTCTTATTCTCTCCTTTTCCCTTTTCCTTGTTCTCATTTCTTTTAAATTTCCCCCTAACATATTATCTAATATGTTACATGCCACGAATTCTGTGAGGGGCATCTGAGTGTAATTTATTTTCTCCTGGCTAATGGTCGGTAGGTGGGTACATATATAAGAATCAGACACATTTGCTAGTTCTTTGTAAATTGATACCATTTGCACAAATGTATTGTCCTTATAATCTTCTTCATCTTCTTTCCATTTTGTATATTTCACCCATTTTGTTTTATCCTCCACCCTCTCATGGTGTTTTGAGTTATTGTTGTTCTCACCACCTGTTGATCCTTCACCTTGGCCACTTTTGGGGATGTATTGTTCCTGGTCGAGCCATGGAATATGTATGTCATCTTTATATACTATCAGGATCGTTGTTAGTACTATAGTTGCTACTGGGGTGAGTAATGCTGTGACCACCACAGGCCACTTCTTCTTTTCCTTTTTCTTACGTTGTAATCTGAAATCCATGTCACCGTATAGGGTGTGGTCAGATGTGGCTAGCACTTGAAACCAGTTCTATTGGTATGTAACCTTTGGTACCTCCTTATTCCTGTAGGAGTGCCAGACGAGTAGTCTATTCCTTTGGTATATTTTCGGGGCAACGTCGAATTCTGTTTGACACTTGTAGTTATGCAGAGTATAAAGGGATGAATCTCAATGTCCAGTTCTAAGGGAGTTGGGTGCGATAGTCCACTGACCCGAGGGATGGCCCTCTTGTCCTATTTTTGCTGTATTCCTAATTGGAAGAGGCACCTCCCAATGGGGCTACAAGCCGCACCGATCCTAGTGACCGGCCACTTCCGTAGGACTGGGATCTGTACCTCTCAGTGCAAATTTTTCTTGCTGACTTTTAGTATTCTGTTCGTTTATATCCTGATGTCTTTAATACTTAAGTGGGCTTGCTTGACTCTCTGACTCCTGTGGAGAGTAGCACGAGCAGTTCTGAAAGAGTATCCTGGTGTCTTGAAGGACCCGCTTGCACCCTCCGACTCCTGTGAGGTTGCAGCACGAGCAGTCCAAAAACAATGTTCTGGTGTACTGGGGAACCCGCTTACACTCTCCGACTCCTGTGGGAGTGTAGCACGAGCAGTTCCGTCAGTGTTGGCTGGTGGCACTTGTTGAACGAAGGTTGTACCGCTGTGGTGAAGATGGCATTACTCTCGTCGGCAACTTTGTTGGCGGCTGGTCGTCTTTTGGTCCAGCGGCCTTCTTGGTGTATGAGGTATGGACCCAGGATGTGATGCCATCACACTTGACTGCTGTGGCTGTTATCAACAGGACTTAGTGTAGTCCCTTCCACCGTGGTTGAAGGCAGTGACGTCTGGTGTGGGCCTTTACCCACACCCAGTCTCCAGGATACAGTCCGTGTTCCGGTGGTGTACCTTCTTCTGGTAAGGCCTGCAACACCTGGCGGTGAAGATAACGGAGTGTCTCAGTTATTTTTTTACAGTATTGTAACAAGAGATCATCAGTTATAGCCAATGGGGCAACTGACATGTGTCCAGGTATGTTTATGGGGCGACCAAAAATAATTTCATGGGGGCTCAGCTTTGTGATGCGGTCAGGTGTGCTCCTCATGGCAAGGAGTGCCAATGGGAGTGCGTCTATCCATGATAACTCTGTCACTACGCATATCTTCCCTATCTTATTCTTCAGTACCCCGTTCCTTCTTTCCACAGCTCCCACTGCCCGTGGGTGATATGCACAATGTAACTTTTGAGTTATTCCCGGGCCTTTGCAAAGGCCCTGAATAACCTGGGAGATGAATCCTGGTCCATTGTCAGAACTTAAAAGAGTCGGCACCCCAAAACGCGGTACCAGCTCTTTTAATAAACACTTTGCGACAGTTTGTGCATCACAATTTTTTGTTGGGTATGCCTCCACCCATTTGCTGACCATGCACACTATTACCAGAACATATCTTATTTTATTCACCGGAGGCATTTCAATGAAATCCATTTGGAGACTTTCAAAGGGTCTGTGTGGTGGTGGCCTTTCCTGTGTTATATTGTGCACACAAGGTACACCTTTTACACAACTGTTCTGCACATTGTCTGAATTTTTGGTTGAACCAGCACTGTGAAAACAGTAGTATCATTCAATCCCTTCCCACATGTGAGGGGCCATGAAAGAGCCGTGCCATGGAGGTCAGGAACAGGGAGGGCAAGCATATCTTCCCGTTTGGTCCCACACAAATGCCGTCTTCATTTTTCTTACAACCTGCCCCCTCCCATTCTTCACATTCCTTTCCTTGTGCCTGTAGCTGTATGCTTTTTGGGTCAAAGTGTGTGTTTTCCTCTTTACTTCTTATGTCAGGCGTTACCTGAACCATTTCGTATTCACACCCACTAAGTGCAATTTTTTCGTACTTCCTTGTCAATAAATGCGTTTCCCATTGAAACGTAATCCTTTGCTGAGGTGTGTGCTGCGCATTTTACAATCAACACTTTCTTGGGCATCAGTAAAGCTTGTAGCAAGTCAACTATCAGTGATGCATGATGTACCCATTGGCCTGCTGAGGTGAGGACCAAAGTCATGTGTGACACCAAAAGCATATTGACTGTCTGTGTAGATGTTTGCTGTCCGTCCTGCTGCTAATCTGCATGCTCTAGTCAGTGCTATCAGTTCTGCCACTTGAGCGCTTGTTACCAATGGTAACCTCTCTCCTTTTAGTAACCTCCTAGCCGTTCCTACAGCATAGGTGGCCTGTACTGTTCTAGTGTGGTCTCTGATGCATGAACCATCGACAAATAGATCGCCTTCTGCCTCGGAGAATGGGGTGTCTCTCAAATCTGGCCTAACTTTGGTATGTCTCTCTGTTGCTGCAATACAATCATGGAAGGAATTGTCTATTGTTGGGTCATCGTGATCTCTTTCAGTTGGTAGCAGGCAGGAGGGGTTCAGAGTAGTGCACCTCTTTATTTTAATATGTGGCGCAAGCAGTGTTAGCTCATAGCGTGAGAGGCGGGCGTTTATCAGGTGCTGCGTCTTGGTGGTGGTAAGTAACGTGTCCACTGCGTGGGAACATGTAATATTAATGTGTCTGCTAAGACAATGTTCTCTGATTGTTCTACTGCCAGGGACGCTGCTGCTACCACTCTTAAACTTGGGGGATAGGCCTGCTGCCACTGGATCTAGGGTGGCTGAATAGTAATCCACCGGGCGGTAGTAGGTACTGTGTTTCTGTGATAGGACCTCTAGTGAGCAGCCCCCCTTTTCATGACAGAACAAGTGAAAGTCCTTGGTGTAGTCAGGGAGACCTAGTGCTGGTGCGGCACACAATTCTTTCTTCAACTCTTGAAAGGCCAACTCACATTGTTCCAGCCAGGGTACCTTGTCTGGCACATCTTTGTGAGTTAAGTTTAACAGTGGTCTTGCAATCAGGGAGAAGTTTGGTATCCAGTGTCTACAGTAGCCTGCCACCCCCAGGAATGCACGAACCTCTGTTTGTGTCTTTGGTCTTAGGTGTTGTGTTATGGTGGCTATCCTATCAGGCAGCAATTTCCTAACTCCCTGGGATAGCTCGTGTCCCAGGTACTTCACTTTTGTTTGACAGAACTGCAACTTCTTTTGGGAGACCTTATGTCCTTTCCTTACAATCCTCCCAGAGATCCTATGGTATTATTATGCTGAATAGCATGTTTAAATCCTTCCACAGAAATTCCCCCATTGCCACTATCCTGTTCAACTCTGTGTACCATTTCTGTGGCTCTTCACGTAGTTTCGGGTAGTCCTTGGTGAAGGCATACAGGTCACTGCGAAGCCATGGTACGTAGACGTATGTTGTTACGTGGCCTTCCTCTCCTATTGTAGCTGTGGGCACCTCTCTCAGAGGCATCTGATGCACTATCTTTTTCTGTCCCTCTAATTCTTGTAGTATCTGCGCTGTATTTAGCCCTTGTAGCAGTGAGTCCCAATTTTGTAACTTTAGTATAGCATTTTGTAATGTTTCGTGCAATTTTTCATCCTCCCACCCTTGAAGTTCCTCATTAGTAAAGCTCATTCGTGAGGTGTCCCAATGGTGTTCTGCGGGCAGGTCTTTTGCCATTTGTTGTGTATATTTCTGGTGTACTTATGGGCCCCTGCTCATTAATTCTGTGCGTGCTAAGGTCACCAGTTCTTCCCTGTATGCCCTAGTCAGTTCGTCCTTTAAGTCCACCAACTTTTGCCTCCCATCTACCAGGTCTTTCATTAAAGACTTACACAATTTCCCATCTGATTTAAAAAAAAAAAAAATTCTTTGCATACCAGGGGAGCTACTGGGTGTTTTTCTTGACATGCTGGGGGAGCTACTAGGCGTCCCTCCTTGTGACATGTTTCCTGACAAGCTATTTCTTCTCCTTCCTCCATTTTTATCCTCATTTTGCGCTGCTTCTAACATTTTGGAGTTGTGTTTGGTTTTGTGAGTGAAAACACATATATCCCATATTATTTCCTGCAGGTCTGTTACGCTTCTAACCTCATCTAGCGTTTTATCCTGAAACTGCTGTTTCCATTGTGTCTTCAGTAAATTAATCTTTTTATTTCTCTTTTCTACTTTTTCCTTTAGTTTTTCATTTTCTTTATCCAATTTTAATGTCATACGTACCACTTCATTTTTCACTTCCTCCAACATTTCATGCTCATTTAACCCATCTAATTCTACTTTTGTCATTTCCTCTCTTATCAACCTCAGTGCCACTTGGCGTGCTTCATTTGTCTGTGCCTTTTTCTGTGCAAGTGATAGCTCCGGGGTTGTTTTACTGTTATTTTTGTTGCTGCCTGCGCTGGCTCCTCCGCCCGCGCTTCTGTTCTACTTAGTCTCCCTGTTAGGAGGTCTTCAATGAGTGGGTCTTCAACCTCCTCCTCTATCATTCCCTTTTCCCTTTCTTCCTGTGGTTGTGCACTTACCACAGGAACACATGGGAATGTACCCAACACCTCCATTCTTTTCTCTCTCCACTCTTCCCTTTTTTCACTCCTCTTACTCTTCTCAAATCCCTCATTCTTCCATTCCAACATTGTTTTATGTACTTTATTTTTCACATAGCTGGTCATCCGTAATTCTTTTAAATAGGTGGTCCATGCGAAAAAAGCGTCCCATTCTAAACCCCTTATCTTACGTCCCTTGAGAGTCAACATCTGTCTCAGTTATGTTATTTTATTCATGTCATAGGTGCCTGTAATAGGAAACTGCAAGACCGGTCTTTTAGCTGTCAATTTATGCCATTTTACTAAGAACAATAGTGCATGAAAGCCTTCCTTAGTAGCTACTTGATATGCTGGACTCTCCTTAGGGGGGCTTGGTTGCTGTGTGTCCAGTTTGTCTTTACTGAGAGGGTTCCCCATGACTGTCTTACCCTAGCCTTTTGTTACATAACACAAAGACAATTACAATCGCTCCAGAAAACAGTAGGATGTTGGTGTGTTCTTTACACCTCTCATACCCCGTGACACAGAAGGGATAACAAAGGGTGCATTCACGCACGGAGCTTCTCTCTGCCAACAACAATCATTTATTAGTAAAAGCAGGAAGCCGGTCTGCATTCATGCCACAATTCAGCCAGCACATGTCCACCTTAGCGCACACAAAGTTTGAAAACAGACCTTACCCAAGGTGCTAGTGACGGCGTCCACACTGGCGAATCAAGAGATGACAGAATAGTCAGAAGGGAAAGATAAGAATATCACACCCTTGCTTTCCTGCCCTGGGGCAGGGTGCGGCTGTATGATATTGGAAACTGGACCAGATCCGTGGCCAGTGACACACAGAAAATGCAATAGCAGTGAACAAGTCAGGCAACCACATGTGACAGCAGAACCATAGACAAGGGTCACAGTACAACTTACCCTGTGGGGTGATCCTACTCCCACCCCTTGTATCAATATGTAGTGAGTGCAGGGTGGTGTTTGTACTGTGTGATGTTTGCAGATTAAATCAGTCAATTGTCATAAAAATCAGTATTAAGTCGCCCAAGAGTCCACCCACCTAGTCTTAAATTTTCTAAAAATTCTTATCCTAAAGCGCAAATGCATGCAGTCAAAATAAATAACAGTACACCACCTTTTGGTGAACCCTTCCTTCACAAATCAAAAAACACTTTCGCACACACATGTATTCATAGATCAAAAACCATTTTCACACACACACGCATTCATAGCTCAAACACCACTTTCACCCACACACACATTCATAGCTCAAAAACCACTTCCACACACACACGCATTCATAGCTCAAAAACCACTTCCACACACACACGTAATCAAATCAGCATCTATAGTTTACACTATTTTACATGAGTAGCCGATAGTTCAATATGTCATAAGCATAGTTCAAAGAGCTGCAATATCACAGGAAACTGATAGCATAACAATTGGCTAACACGACAAACAGAGCCTGGCACCGCCTGCCTGCTCCACTGGAATGAACCACTATCATTCCTATACACACGGACGCTGCCAACACCTGGCAGTTCCTCTTAAATGGACCACAACCATTCTCATACACATAGACACATAGACCCTGGCACCACCTACCAGTTGTTCTGGAATGGACCACTACCATTCCACATCTGGGCAACGCCCTTTTAACCTGGGGTTGGCTTGGCACCTATAACACCCTCTCTGGCCAGAGTTATCTGCCCCAGCCCCTCCGGCTGGGGACTGCAAACAGCGACTCGTGCTGTGTTCTGAAGCAACACCGCTAGTTGCCTCTATTCCTCGGACTTCGTTTTTAATAGTAACAAGCTACATGAAATACAGGACGCTAATCTAAGTATACAGCTGCAGCGCAGGGAGGAAGGAAATGGTGTAATACAATGGAAGGACTGAATTAACACAGAATGCTAGCAGCCCGCGGACGGCTATAGTTAACCATCTGAATGTTTTCACGAGGTGTAGTAGAGGAGCCCGCAATAGAGGAAGAAATACCCTTGGCATGCCACTGGAGACAGAGAAAAAATGCTATGATAAAGAAGAGCAGGCTAATGGGTATGGTATATATATATATATATATATATATATATATATATATATATATATATATAGTAACCATAAATCCATCACCAACACTATACAGGAAACACATTAACGAAACAACTCAGTTACCATCCCGTCTCGTGATGTTTACACTTAATATACAAGAAAGCAAACAGCAAGAGCAGGATCACGAGGCAGCAATAGATACTCACGACAGCCCAAGCCTGCGTCACAGGAGGGGCCTTGTCCAATTGTACAGTAGTAGGCCCGACCGAAGCAGGAGCTGGGCTGAATGGAGTCATCCGCTGAACAAGACCGCATTCTTCACCAAATGTAGAAGACTAATTATTCAGCACCCATCCAGGATACAAACGACCGTTAGCCAGCTCTTCTAGGTAAACATAAAGAATTTATTAGAGATAGAAAGACATGTACATGGAGGATTCTCGGTACTAGTTGTACACGAACAGCCCGTTTAAAGGAAGTAGTACACGATCTTTTATAGTATTAAACCACAAACATAATTCAACGTTCTATTGGTTCTTTGACATTGACATATGATTGACGTATGATTATTTCTCCATCATGGCTGAAGGTAGTTTTTCCTATCACACCATATATAGTAATAAAAAGCATGGAAAAGGATTTTACACAAGGTGGCCTACGTGCCTAATATCACATGGTCCAGCTTGTGACAGAACTTGAGAACATCATGTACTCATACTGGTACTTTACAGAAGGGAGATTGCTTCAGCTAGCATGCAATGACGATGATATTTCATGATCACTGTTCAGAGAGCAAGCCTTGCAACATAATGTGTTCCTAGCAGTAGCGAATTACATTTGTAGGCCTCTTTACTTAATGATAGGCCTGTGCAGAGATTGTCATTGTGTATCACAGGGGCCACTAGGCATAGCATACCTAAGAACTGTAAAATGCGATTCCACACAGGTGTGGTGTCTGGGGTGCATTTATGGATGTCTGCTATTGTGGTGAGTGCAGTAAGAGGAGCAGCAACAGTGACTGAAGGTGCAGTTCATGAGGCTGTACATATAGAGGGGACAGACAGGGAGGCAGAAGAGGTGGGCACACTGGGGGAAGTGGATGTTGTGTGTGCATGTGTATGTTGGCTGTGTGAATGCTTGTGGTGGGAGTTGTGGTGCTTGTGTTTTGAAGTGTGCTTATTGTGTGTCGATGTGCTTGACTGCCTGTCAGATTGTGTGCTTTGGACGGGTGAAAGGAGTGGGGTGCTGGAAGGGGTAGAAGAGGTTGGAGTGGGGACGAAAAGGCCAGAAAAACTGGCGACCATCCAAAAGGAGGCCAGAGACTGAAAAGATCTCTGTAGGGCAGACACAGCACCTTGAATGCCATCCAGATAGGCAATGGTCGGCTGCACCTCTGATGCTAGCCCCTGGATGGTATTGACAGTGGTTGTCTGCCCTACAGAGATGGTTCTCAGGAGGTCAATAGCCCCCTCTGTGAGGGCAGCAGGGCTGACTGGGGCAAGGGGGGAGGTGCCTGGGGCAAAGGAGACACCCACCTTTCGGGTGAGCGGGAACGGGCAACTCAGTGGGGAGCAAAAGGGAGGATGGTGATGGAATGGGGGTAGTTGCCTCCCTTGTGGCACTCCCTTCGCCCTCCCACCAACTGGTCCCCTTGGCGTCGGATGTCTCTGCCTCCGAGGATCCATGGGCGGCTGCTTCCCCACTTGTCGGTGCCTCAGCTCCCTCGCCAGATGTTGCTGTTGTACAAAAACAACATAAGAGAACAGGGATGGGGAGGCAAAACAGGAGAGACAATTGTAAATAGCTGAATGGAGATACATAGTG
This sequence comes from Pleurodeles waltl, assembly GCF_031143425.1. Lineage (NCBI taxonomy): Eukaryota > Metazoa > Chordata > Amphibia > Caudata > Salamandridae > Pleurodeles > Pleurodeles waltl. The sequence goes on from NC_090444.1 coordinate 1,459,671,120, forward strand.
GCCAGACATACACCCACCCAGAAGACACCCCCAACAGCAAGCATCGTTTACTATGCCCATGGCCATGCCCCTGACTACTGACCATAACCCTGCTCTACACCTATCCCCTGAACTACCTAAGGACTCGACGTGTGGGAGACCTGACAAAGACAGCCCTACACCTTACGGGGCCCATCATGTAGATGGACAACAGATAGAGTCCCTGCCTCTAAACAGCATGAACCCTAATGCACACACAGACATCCTTCCAGACTTAAGTTTGTGACATGAGTACTTACCTCCTTGTAACTGCTGTGCAGCCTTCAAGCGCACATCCAGTTTTGGGTACACCACTGCCAGGATACATTGCATGAGGGGGGTCAGTGCCCGACGGGCACCCCTTACACGTTTGGAGGACTTCCCCAGCTGGGCCTCACAGATTTTACGCGCCAGCGCCACAGGTCATCCCAACTCTTCCTCAAGTGGGTGCTCCGTCTGTTGTAGACCGCCAGGGTCCGCACCTCCTTGGCGATGGCATGCCAAAGTGCCCTCTTCTGGTGGGCGCTGACCTAAAAGGGTGATACAGAAATGGAACACAGAGGTCAGGCACTTGCAAGATAGGTACAGCTGGCTATTTGTCCACTATGGGTCAGACAGTACTGTCAGACTTACAGGACACACGCACGCAGCATGCCATGCACCATAGCCCATGCAGGCTCTGAGGTGCACAAATATGTCCTTACAACACCATCCATTACACCCAAACAGTGCACCCCAAACCCTGACTCACCTGTACCTCTAGCCATCCGTAGAGTTTTGCGTACAGGGGCTGGACCCCGTCCTCTAGCCTCTCCAGTTCCTCCTGGGTGACGGCCGGAGCCCTTTCCCCTGCAACATAAGCTACATCCATGACCAGAGGCAGGACACAGCAGTACACACAGTGGAGTACCTGTTCGCACGAGATCAGGGAGCCAAGTGAAGTTTGAATGACAAATTTGCATATGTACCACGGCGGTGTGCACCGTCACCGCCGGCGGCGATCATGATAAGACAGGATTCCCCATTAGCGTCCATGTTAACTAAATATATATTGTGCATAATGCCGGCCGTACTTTCCACATAAGGCACCTATGCATGTGACCATTTCAAAATATAACACACATAAAAACCACTGTTCCCTCATTAAGGTGTAGATGTAGATCTGTAAAGAACATGTTACTGTTGAGTCACTACAATGAAGTATGCAGTGTACAATTGATGGCAATGTGTGCCTATGTATGTGTGTTCATCACACTGTTTTGATATCCTTCGTAGGTACCAACCCTTGTGGCGAGGAAGGGCACCATCGGTGTACAGACCACTTGTGAATATGAGGACCATGGTGGAGTGTCAGATCATAATCAATTACAGACTCACACATGCAACAATTCTAGACCTTTGTGCACTACTGGATCCTGCACTAACTCTGGGAAATTATAATCAGCATGCCATCCCTACTGAAGTGCAGGTGCTCTCTGCACTCCATTTCCTGGCCACTGGATCATTTCAAGTGACTGTGGGCATGGGTGCTGGATTTTCACATCCAATGTTCAGCATGGTGCCAACAAGATTTCTAAATGCATTTGTACCACACCTGCTGTCCTATGTGAGATTTCCCCAAAGTACTGACCTCCCTGCCATCAAGTCTGATTTCTATGCCTTTGCCAACATACCCCATGTGATAGGTGCCATCGATGGCACCCACATACCGATCATACCCCCAAGAGTCAGTGAACAGGTGTACAGAAACAGAAAGAACTTCCATTCCATGAACATCCAATTGGAATGTACTGCAGACCAGTACATCTCACATGTGAATGACATGTTCCCAGGTTCAGCCCATGATTCCTTTGTGCTGAGGAACAGTAGTGTGCCACTGAAGATGGAACAACTCCAAGAGGACAGAGGGTGGATCATAGGTAAGTATTTCTGTCACTAACTGACACATAGCAGACAGCCAGGCTGTCTGACCAAGGGGCTTGACAATGACTACTCTGTATTGCACTTTTTTCTAGGTGATTCTGGCTATCCAAACTTGCGTTGGTTCCTGACACCAGTGAGGAATCCTCGGATGGATGCTGAGAGGAATTACAATGAGGCCCATGGAAGTACTAGAAGGGTGATAGATCGAACAATAGGTCTCCTGAAGGCTAGATTTCTTGTCTATATATCTCTGGGGGTTCCCTGGACTATGAACCTGAAAAGGTGTGTAGAATAGTGGTGGCCTGCTGCATGCTGCACAACATGGCTGTGAGACATTCTGTCCCCCTCTTGGAGGTGGAGGGTGCTGTATGTCCTGAACAGCTACCTCAGAGAGTGGACAAGAGTGATGGTGATGATGAGGAAGGGGAAGATGTGAATTGCAGGACCCAAATTATACAACTCTACTTCCATTAACTATGTGGGACTTAGGGCTGACATTGGAGTTTGTGACACATACTGTCAGTGTGCTTTGTCATACAGGCGGGGTTTGATTATTATATGTGAAACAGGGTCCAGGTCTGCATGGTACAGATTTCAATTAAGTGCATTTACTTTTGGCCCACATTTAGGCACACAGGAGTCCTTTCATGCAACAATTTGAAAATAAAGTGGTTATCAGCCAGTTGCATCCATACTTCACTTTGTTCACATTTTATGACAGGGGACGGGGACAGTATTACAGGTGTGATATGTGTTTTATTGGTTGGAGGGAGTGAGTAGTGCTATTTACAGTGATGGCAAGGGGTCATGAGTGGGTTTCCTCAATGTCAACATGGTGGCAGCCTTGTTGGTAGTATTGATGGGTCCATCAATTCTCACATTAGTTCATATTGCCTCTTAGCAATGTGTGGTGGTTGATTGAGTGGGATCGTTGCTGTGCAGATTGTTGCTGATCTACTTCTTGCAGGGGGCCTTGTTCTTTGCTGGGGTTCCAGTGCCATATCTTGGCCTGAGGGTCCGTTTGGGCACCTGCTTTTGATCTTGAGGGGATGACATGGTTGGCCCTTGGGTTTCCTGTGAGGGTAGTTCCTGGGATGTTTCTGATGATGGTGTAATTGCCAGGTCTGTCTCCGGTGCTGTAGTGGGTGCCTCCTGTCCTGTGTGGATCTCAGACTGGGTTTGTACCAGCTTCAGCAGTGCTCCTGCTATGCTGGCCATTGCGGCGTTGTGCTGTTTCCTCTGCTCTATGGTCTGTTGGTGGTGTTCTGCTGCATCCTCTGACTGTGCTCCAGGGTGGATACTATCTGTGCCAACCTCTCATGGGTATGCTGGTAGGCCCCCAATACCTCAATGTTGGAAAATGGGTCATTGATAAGGGCAAGTAAGTACCTACACTTAGCAATAGGCCACTAACCTCCACTTAGGTCCAGTTAGGTCTCAGTAAATTAAACCCAGCTCAACCCTTGGTAGTTTGACAACGAGAGACAAGACTTAACTTAGGAGAGTGTAAAGCATTCAAATATCACAAAACAGTCATTGAATAAAACACAGGAAACAGTTTAAAAATCCAAAACCAATTTATAAAAATAGATTCTATTTTTATCTTTAAAATGACACACAAACGAATAAAATCGGATAAGGGGAACCGGAGATATGAATTTATAAAGAATTATTGTTTTCTAGTGCCTTGAAGCAAAAAGCGCCAATCTGGTCATCTGGTCGCACCTCGACCAAGACAAAGTCAAAGTTTAAGGCTGACTACGATGGAGCCCGGCTCGGCTACAGCCCGCTGGAGGCCCTGGTCAAAAGTTTACCTTCGGACTTAGTCATTTTCCAGAAGATTTTCTTCAGCGGGACGAACCTGCCAGTCCAGTCCGACCTCCTGGAAATCTTCTACCGATATGCGTCACGGGAGCCCTCGGTGGAGATTTTTACCTTCGGACTTAGTCATTTTTCTGAGGTGAAAATCCTTCGACCGGGGCAAACCTGGATCTTGACCCGACGTCCTTGCAGCCCTCCTCGGATACGCTGGCTGGGAGGTCCCGGTCAACTTCCTACGTTCGGACTTAGTCTCTTTTTTGGAGATTTTCTTCACTGGGACGAACCTGCAAGTCAGGCCGGGTCGCGGCTGAGGCAAGCCGGCTAGAGTTGCCGCAGCGGGTTGGTCCCTCTATGGAGCTTTTTTCCAAAAGTTCTCCAAACTTGTCCAAACTTCTGTATCTTCTCCCAGATGTTCCTTTAAGGTTCGTTTGGGGTCCACAGCTCACGCCAAGGTTCCAGAGGCTCTGTGATGATCCTTGGGGGTGTGAACTTCCACTCCCATAATGCACCTGGCGCAAACTCCTTTTTGGCCACTGGACAGTGGTCAGCTTGTTGGTTTCTTCAGGAGTTGGTGCAGGGGACTCTGGTTAGCAATTGTTCACCTGTAGCAAACAGGGAGTCCCTCCTTGAAATAGTTGAAGCCATGCAAAGTCCTTCTTGTGGTGAAGCCCAAGTGTGCAGCTGGTGTAGTCCTTCAGAGTGCAGGGTCCAGGTGCAGGCCAGGGGTCCAGCAGGGCAGTCCTTCTTCTCCTTAAGTTCTTTCTTCTTGAAATTTGGTGGGGATCTGAGGTGTGGGTGCAGGTCTGCCAGTTTTATCCTTGCTCCTGGGTGAAAAGCAGGGGGGCCCTGGTTCTCCAATCAGGGACAGGGTCGTCCCCCTGTGATGACCACTTCCTGGGAAGTGTGGCAAAAATCCATCCCAGAAGGCAACAGTCTGTAAAAATCCAACATGGATGAATCTGATTTTTGGAGGTTACATCTGGCTGAGCCCACCCACTGGTGTGGCTAAAAATCATAAACACACCCCTCTCCTGCCCTCTCCTAATCTAATCAAGGGGGCACCTAATTGTCTGGGGTTGCAGGATGTGGGGGTGTTGCTGGGTGCTGCAAATGTCCTTCTCTGCCTTTGAAGACCAGTTTGGCAGCCCTCCCCCTTCCTGCCTCACCATCTGATGAGGGGAGATTCTCTCCCCCAAGCACATTCCTTTGTGTGAAGCCTGGCCACTTCACACCTCATCAAGGCAGCCTGGCAGAAGCTGCTGCAGGCTGGCCAATCAGAGCACAGCAGCAAAAACAATGCAGAGCTGTTATTGGCAACTTTTTAGGTAAAGTCTAAACCTTTTACCTGAACTAGTTATATTAAATCCAACAACTGGAAGTTGTAGGATTTATTACAACAATTAATGTGATACCAAATTCTTGGTATGCAACATTTAAGGAGACTTTAAAATTTAAAATAAAGTCTGCCCATTCTAGCCTATGAAGGCCATTTACTTCCATGAGGGAAAAACAAATTTGGCTGTTTTTACCTCACCAGGGCTTATAAATCTATTTTTATAAAGTCCCTGCTTATAGTTACATGGCACCCAGCCCTAGGGGCACATAGGGCACACCTTAGGGGTGACTTATATGTAAAAATAAGGTAGTTTAAGACTTTGGAAGTACCTTTAATTCCAAAGTCGAATTTGCATATAACTTTAATTTAAAAGCAGCCAGCAAGGCAGGCTTGCTTTTAAAATGACACTGGGCACCTCAGCAATGCACCTAGGTGTGCACCACCTATGCTGTGGTCCCTAAACCTACATGCCCTACCACATACTAGGGACTTATAGGTAGGTTAACTTAGCCAATTATAATTAGCCTAATTTGCATATCCATTTTACACAGAGCACAGGCCCTGGGACTGGTTAGCAGTACCCAGGGCACCATCAAAGTCAGGAAAACACCAGCAAAAAGAGGAAAATGGGGGCAAAAAGTTATGGGGCCTCTGCAATCAGCCCTGTTTTCTCACACAACCCCCCCCAGCCCACACGCCCAGGAGACTCAGCCCAACCCTGGGAGAGTCTTCCTGGCTTGTTAGGCGAGGAAGACAGTGAAGAAAACTGGCTGTCCCTTTGCAAGGCCTACTCTGCCTTATATCCTCCTGTCAGGGTCACTCCCTCTGGGTAGTGAAGCCATCCCAACAGTAAAAGGACCCAACTCAAACTGAAACTTCCCTCTAGGGGGGTCTTCCTCCTTTCTCTCTGCCAACTTGGGTAGTGAGGTGCCCACCTCCCCTACTCCAAACTTTGCTAGGGCAACACCTAGCTTACCCAAAGAGGTCACCCAACACTTGAGCAACCCCACCATGACCAATAGGGTCAGGGGGCCTACTTTGCTATTGGCTTTGGGGTCTGCCTCCCAGGCCAAGTACAGTGCTGCCAGGAAGGCTAGCACCCAGCAGAGGCTACTGACAGCTGTCAGTACCCAGAACCACACCCTAAGCTCTCCACTGACAGGTGGCTGAGCTGCTTTAGGGGCATCTTTGGGGTCCTGGCACCCCTCTTGCTGTCTAGAGTGGGGGGCTACCACCTCCTGTGGCAGACACCCTCCTTCCACTCTCCCTTCTGTCAGTGCAGGGGCAACACCTTGCATCTGGACAGCTGCCTGACTACTCAGGACTTCCTTGGGGTCAGGTGAGGCCTCACCAGTGCCAACTCTGGGCTCCCCCCCTACTGGGGCAGAGGGCCTTTGGCTCCCTGGAACTCTCTTTAAGAGTGGCCTACCCTTCCTTTTCTTCTTTCCTTTTCTTGGGGACCCCTGTCTCCTAACTGTAGGGACTGACTCCCCAGGACTTTGGGTTGGGGGGGCGCCTTGGGCGACCACCCCATCTGTGACCAGACTCACCTCTGGGAGGTCATTGCCCAGGATACAATCATGGGGAAGGTCAGCACTGACTACCACCCTAATCCAGTCAAGGATACCCTCCCTCTCTAGGGGCACTATGGCTACAGGTTTGGAGGTGACCTCCCCTGTGGCTATCCTGACTTTCTTTGTCTTTCCTGGGACATACATGTCTGGGGTCACTAACCGGTCACTCACTATAGTGTGACTGGCACAGGTGTCTCTCAGGCCAGTGGTAGGGATCCCATTCACTTGAATGTGGTGGAAGTGCCTACTCCCACCCTCAGGGATCACCAGCTTACCGTCTGGTCCTGTCTCCCAGCACAATGCTAGGAGGACTTCATCATCTGAGGAATCCTCCTCTATGGCTACACTGGACAGCCCAGTGCTAACCACCTTCTTTGGACAGGCTGCATCTCCTCTGAAGTGACCTGTCTGCTGACAGTCAAAGCAAGCCCTACTGTCCAAGAGCTTTTTTAACCTTGGGTCTAACTGTCTCTGCTGGTCAGAGTGGGATTTACTCTCCTCCTTCTTAGGGTTCTGGGGTACAGAGGGAGTCTCTGTGGTGGGCTTACCACCTCCATCCTTAGGTTTTTGGGGACCTGTCCCCCCCTTCTTGGAGTCTCCCCCCTGGGACTTGACAACCACCCTTGTTCTCAACCACTCATCAGCTGCCTCCCCCAGCTCTCTAGGGTTGGTCTGCTTAGAGTCCACTAGATGCTGGCGTAACCTTTCTTGGATACAATTGGTCAAGATGTGCTCTCTCATGATCAGATTGTATAACCCCTCATAAGTATCTACTTTGTTACCAATAATCCAGCCCTCTAGTGCCTTTAGTGAAATGTCCACAAAGTCAACCCAAGACTGGGTACTGACCTTCTGGGTGTCCCTGAACTTCATTCTATATTGCTCTGGGGTCAGACCAAACTTCTTGGCTAAGCACCTCTTCATACTAGGGTATGAATCTGCCTCCTCCCCCCTTAAGGTCAGAAGCCTATCCCTCCCTGAGTTGGGGACCAACTCCCACAAAAGGGAACCCCAGTATTGAGGCCTAACCCTTCTCATTTGGAGTGCCCTCTCAAAGGCCCCCAGCCACTTATCTATGTCATCCCCCTCTACATAAGCAGGAACTACCCCCTTGGGTAATCTGGGGCAAACTCCCCCACCCATGGACACCTCAGCTTCTTTATCGCTGCTTCCATCTCTTTTCTCTTTGTATGCCCACTTTTTCTTTTCTAGGGCCAGCTTCTCTGCTTCCAAAGCTATGTATGCTAGCTGGGCCTCCAGCTCTCTTTCTCTGATGGATGGGTTCTCTCCTCCTGAAAGGACCCCCTTCCCACCACTAGCTTTGGATCTGCCCCTAGTGACTGTGTTTACTCAGGACCGTTCTTCCTCATCCTCACTTGGGCTCAGATGCCTTCCCTCCCCTGAGTGGTTAGAGCTTGCATCCTCCCTTCTTTCTCCCTCCTCTGGAGCTTCTTCTGACTCTACCTCTTGGGCCTAAGCCCATGCTGTCAGGGATGTGATCAGGATTTGCTTCCTGAGATCAGTGGTTGCAGGCAACCCTCTTTCAATACACAACCCCCTAAGCTGGACTACTGTCAGTGTGGGTAGGCTAGCCAGATCAAGCTCCATGGTTCCCTAGTTTTGTGTCAACAAAAACTTTTTGCAAAAATTGGAAACAAGAATTTAGAAAAATTACAAAAATTCAATAATTGAAATTAATCCAAATTTAAAAATTAAAAACAATTTTTGCACTAGGACAATTTAAAGGATTTTTAATTTGTTTTACCTAAAACTGTAACGTGATATTGAACACAAGTACAGGATCCCGTCGCTGCTTCCAATTATGTTGGAAAATGGGTTATTGGTAGGGCAGGTAGATACCTACACCTAGCAACAAGCCACTAACCTCCACATAGGTACAGTTAGGTCTCAGTAAATTAATCCCAGCTCAAACCTTGGTAGCTTGGCAACGAGCGTCAAGGCTTAACTTAGGAGACAAAGTGTAAAGCATTCAAATATCACAAAACAGTAATTAAATAAAACACAGGAAACAGTTTAAAAATCCAAAACCAATTTATAAAAATAGTTTATATTTTTATCTTTAAAATGACACAAAAACGATTAAAATCGGTTCAGGGGAACCGGAGATATGAATTTTTAAAGAATTATTACTTTTCTAGCGCTTAGAAACAAAAAGCGCCAATCGGGTCATCTGGTTGCACCTCGACCGGGGCAAAGTCAAACTTTCAGGCCGACCGCAATGGAGCCCTGCTCGGCTACAGGTCACGGGAGGCCTCGGTTAAAAAGTTACCTTCTGACTTAGTCTTTATTTTGAAGTTTTTCTTCACCGGGACGAACCTGCCAGTTGAATCCGACCTCCTGGAGCCCTTGTCCGGATACGCGATGTGGGTTTCCTCAGTGGAGACTTTTACCTTCGGACTTAGTCGTTTTTTCGAGATGAAAATCCTTCGACCGGGGTAAACCTGGATCTTGATCCGACGTCCATGGAGCCCTTCTCGGATACGATGGCTGGGAGGTCCCGGTCAACTTTTTACCTTCGGTCTTAGTCTCTTTTTTGGATGTTTTTCTTTACCGGGACGAACCACCATTGTGTATATCATTGCATGTGCAGTTTTGAACTGTCATTTCAACCTGGCAAAATAAACGTTTTGTCAGGCTCAAACCTTTCTTTTTAATACACCCCCATGTTAGGCCCTGGACTGCTCAGAGGACAGGGCTGCAGTGTTTGTAACATGTAGGGCATGCACTTTGCAGTTTTACATGTCCTAGTTGTAAAGAATCCTTAAATTCATTTTTCACCTCAGAAAGGCCTATCTCTTTGATAGCTTAACATTTGAATTGCCTTATTATGCTTCATAAGCATAATTTCCAATGGGAAGTGATAACTTCTTCAAGCTTGGTGTCTCTTGATTCACAATTTAAGATCCAAACTTCTGGTAGAGTTGGATTCTAAATTGCAATTCTGAAAATGCTACTTTTAGAAAGTTGGCATTTTCTTGCCTTAGCTGTTTGATGTTTGCAGCAAGTCTCTGGTCACATGGCTGGGTGTAGTTGGCAGTTGTGCTCTATGTATTCCACCAGAGAGTCAGTCAGACATAATGGGAGCTTAGATGAGATTTGGTGGGCAATCTGTGACTTGATGGGCCATTCTGGGCAAGTTGGGAGGGAGGAACTGGGCACAACCTCACTTACACCTGAACAGACTGTGTCCTGTCCCCACACAAAGGGCTGCATACCCCCTGTGTTTAGTCTGCAGTGAAAGCAAGGAAGGCAGGACATATGTGCACTTCAAGGACATGTCTTTGAAGTGTCCTCAACATCAGAGGCACCATTGGGTACAAGAAATGGACTTCAGGTACACTTCTGGACCTGTGCATGCTCTGCCAGGAAGAAGGGCTTCTGTGTTGCTGAAGAACTGCTACTATGCTGGACTCCTGCTTAGTTGTGCTGACCTGCTGCCTGGTACCCTCTTGACTGGGAGTGAGAAGGACTGGACCTGCAACTCTCTAACCCAGAACCCAGAATGACACCAAGGGCTAGTTGGCTGGCCTCCTGATCTGAAGTCTGAGGGACACAAAAGGCTTCTGACCACCCTGCATCTGCACCTGGACTTGAGTTCTATGAGTCTACTCTGCCAAGTGGTGCCACCTAAGTCCTTGACCCTCGGAAGTGGGCTCAAAGTGCTTTCCAGATCTGTTCAGCATCACATCCTGAGTCAAACCAACGCATCTCCTTAGCTAAGTGGCATATCCTCAAACAAGAAACAATGCATTGCTGCACCTGTGTGCATTAGACTGGGTGTGGATGGCCTGCATAAGCCCAGCAGTCCTTGGAACCGATGCATTGCAGAAGGCACAGTGCATTTCCAGCCCAGGTCCTTGCATCCTTAATCGATAGCAGCTCAATGACAACACCGGCCTTCTCATCGCAGCCTGACAGCTCCTTGGAAATGATGAGTCATCTCAGCTGTGTGCCACATCCCTTAAGCCCAACACTTGCATTACAACCCCATCAATGGGATCCTCAATGTTGATGTAACAGGAGCTTGCATCGCAGCCTCACTGCATCTCATAACCGATCATCGATTTGAATGCGCAATGCTTCCTCACTTCAGCTCCACATAACACTCTGCAACCAGAATTCAAGGTTTTTTGTTGAGGGGCCTAATTGGGTCTCTGTATCCAGCTTGTGCTTCATCACGGTTAGCCTGAACTTTTGACCGTGTGCTGGTCTGGGACGGCCAGATACCCCCATTTGGTCCTATTTGCTTCTAAGTGATCTTCTCCAGTTTATTCTTTCAAAATGCATAACTCAAGTTCCACTGAATATATTTTTGTCATTTTGATCTTGTTTTCTTGACTAAATTAAGTTCTATTTCTCTGACCTGATATGCGATCTTTTTTGTATCATGTTTTCACAGTTGTACTGTTTGAAGTGTTGCACTAATTCAAACTGTGCTCATCCTCTGGTGGCTTTGCACATAGCGATCAGGTTTAACTTATGTGGCAATGTGTAAAGTATTTGTGTAAAACTTAGTTACAGTAACACAGTGAAAGACACCACAGAAAGACTCCACAGCAGTTTAGAAACATAGAGAATATTTACCTGAGTAAAACAAGACCAAACAAAAATGTTAAATGGGTAGAATTGGAGATATGGGGCTAGATGTATCAACAAACCATATTGTGATTCTCTAATAGCAATTTTTAAGAAATCGCTATTTCTGAATTGCAAAATGGCATTTATCATACTTGCAATTCGGTAATAGCGATTTCTTAAAAATCACAAATGCTGTTACCAAATCGCAAATTGTGATACTGTCCCCATTCGCACCTATGGGCCTGTAGGCCCATGTTTGCGAATATTTTGCATTTCCCAAATTTGTGAATTCCTATCTGGAATTCACAAATTTGGGAAATGCATAACCCATGGTGCTGGGGGCCTAAGGTCCCTTCTGCTGCACCCCAAGATTCTTTTTAAGGACATGTAAGGCGCACACATGCCAAAGGGGCATGTGTGCATTACATATCAATTTAAAAAATGCATTTTTCATGCATTTTTTTAATTTGCACATGCTTACCACCAAGTTCAACTTGGTGGTAATAGCGATTCCTTAATGCCCAATTCCCATTAAGGAAAAGCTTGATGCATGTGGTTTAGAAATCGCAAATAAGGATTCCTTACTTGCAATTTCTTATTTAGAGAATCGTAATTTGCGATTCTCTAAACAGGCTCGCAATTTTAAGGAATCATTATTTTAGCGATTCCTTAAAATTGCACAGCGAATGCCTTTCATACATACTGAAAGGCAATTTTGCATTCGCAAATGGTCATTCGCACCGTTTGCAAATGCAAAAACGCTTGATACATCTAGCCCATGGATTTTTAAAGATTATGGCCCTCATTACGACTTCGGCGGCCTTTCTCAAGACCGCCAAAGCTGCTGCAAGCAACAGACCACAACTGCTGGCAGTCTGTTGCCCGCCATATTAGGAGTCTTTGGAGGACTTCCACTCATTTATGGGCGGAAGTCTGACTCCGAAGAGGATGTCGCATCGCCAGCACTGCCATGGCAGCAGAACTCTGCCCACCATATGACAAGCCGTAATACCTGCTGGTGTGTTGGTGTTGCCGATGCAAGACCACCAAGACCCATCCCCTCCCGGACGACCTACTCGACTGAGAAGGTAAGTGTTCATCCGAAAGGAGGGGAAGGTGTGTGTGTGTTTGTGGGTCCGTTTGTGTGTGTATGCGGAGGTGGGTGTAGTGGGAGTGTGTGCATGCAGAGAGGGAAGGGGGAGCAGGGTGAGTGTGTGTCTGCGAAGGGGGTAGGAGGTGTAGTGAATGTGCGTATGCAGGGGTAGTGTGAGTGAGTCTGTTTATGTGATTGAATGTGAATATTTGTGTGCGTCTATGTGCACATGTATGGGGTGTCTGTTGGATGAATGCGAGTGGGGGTATCTGTGTGGATGAATGTGATTGAGTGGGGGTGTCTGTGTGGATGAATATGAGTGAGTGGGGATGGCTGTGTGGAGGAATGTCAGTGAGTGGGGGTATCTGTATGGATGTGTTCGTATGCTGAAGGGTGTGTATGTGAATGCATGCGTGCAATAAGGGGTGGGGGATGTTTGTGAGTGTGTGGGGAGGTGGGAGAGGTATGTGCATGTGTGGGGACATGTATGCATGTATGTGCCGGTGACAGGAATCGGGATTCCTGTCACCAGGTGCGTGACCGCCACGGTTTTCATGGCAGGGTGACCACCACAGAAAGCTTGGCAGTGCAGCAGCCTCACAATCCACATCAGTGTGACTTTACTAGCGGGCCAGATGGGGTTGTGGAGGCTTGGCGTCTGCAAAGCCCCACAACTCGTGATGTGGCGGTCCTTACCGCCGGGTCTGCGGCAGTAAGACTGCCACAGCGAGGTTGGTGGTCTCATAACTGCCAGCCTTGTAATGAGGGTCTAAAGTTGAAAACAGTGCTTAGAAGTCCCAGCGTTCGAAACGCTACTTGAGGTTGTGAGAGACTTTTGCAAATCAGAAGTTCAGGAGGCAGGATAGTGACCATCCCTGTTGTTTACCACCATAACCTGGTGAAATGTATTGAGGAAGCACCTGCTCTAGGGACACAGCTGGCTCCTTACCATAGTTATACTGATACCTGTGTCCCTCAGAGGCTCAACAACTTGCCCATTTGTGGTGACCCATTGCATATACTTTGTATTATTTGATTGCACATGAGTCTTAGGCATCATCTCACTGTCACCAAATGACACTAGGGTAACTCACTAAACTCTCCCACATTAATTGGAAAAGACTCCTCCCCCAGCAGTATGCTAGCCACCCCTGGGTTCTTACCTCCAATGGGAGGGTGTGCTATTTTTTGATACCTGGGATCTCTCTTGTACTGACTGCACTCATAGCACTTGGGTGTTTTGGGCTGCTGGCTTTTGTCAGGGTAGTTTAGTTCTGATGGCCAGATTAGGAACGAGAACAATACCCATTCCCCTGTGAGCTGTTTTGGGGTCCTTTTAGTAATCCTTCTTTTTATCTCCCACCTCTTTCTTCAGTTGGGAAACTGACCACCTTTTTTCGAGTCTCCCGATACCTTCTTGGGCACTCTGGTGCTGACCCAGATGTCCGCGTCCTGAGCAAGCTTCCTGGAGTCAGTCATCTTGCTTGGGGTCCTTTTAGTAATCCTTCTTTTTATCTCCCACCTCTTTCTTCAGTTGGGAAACTGACCACCTTTTTTCGAGTCTCCCGATACCTTCTTGGGCACTCTGGTGCTGACCCAGATGTCTGCGTCCTCAGCAAGCTTCCTGGAGTCAGTCATCTTGCTATCCACCAGGTGTTGGTGCAGCTCTGGAAAACAATCATCAAGAATGCGTTCTTTTAAAAATAAGCTGTGCAACCCGTTAAAATCATCAACCTTGCTGCCCCTGCACCTTACCCAGCCCTTCAATACTTTAACATCATAGTCCAAGCAATCCTTCAACCCATCAATGCCTGTGAAGAGAGTTTGTAACTAGCCCAAAACCGTTGCCTATACCTCTCAGGTGTCAACCCAGACTTGCTGACTAAAATGACCTTTGTGGCTGTGTAGTTAGTCTAGTCCCCATCCCCACTGTAGGGAGTGTGTCCCTCCCCACCACCAAAACATACCTCCCCCAGGACCCTGTGTGCTTTTAAAGCCACTTCATAGGCTGCCAACTATTTATCTATGCCATCCCCTACTCCATAACTTGGTACCAAATCTTTAAGGATATGACATCTGGACTCCTACAAGGCCACTGTGGGTATGCTGCCAACATCACTGCTGGACTCAGCCCTCCTGGCTCTAATGTCCTCAGGCTCAACTCCTGAACAATCACCATTTTTTCTCCTCCTTAGCCAGTTTTTTCTCCTCCAAGACACTCTCCTTGTCCAATTTGATCTTGGCCAGCTCCAGTTTAAATTTTTTTCCTCCCTCCCGTCCTCTGGCTCTACTGGGGAGAAGCCTTTGGATGACACACTGAATCGTGCCCTGAAAAGGACCCTCATTCCTGACTCTCCTCCCCCACAGAGTGCAGTACTAGGTCTCCTCTTAGACCCTTGTCCAAATCATTCTCCTCATCCAGTTCCTCCTCAGCCTCATTCTACTCTAAGGTCCAATTTAATACAGCATGGGCTACTGAATAGGCTCCCAATACCTTTTGTAACTTCCCCTTCTTGGTGCTTCTCTTTACAGGAAGCCCAAAATACCTGCAGGAATCATTGAGCTGAGCCACAGTTTAACCCTCAAGTTTGGCCACCTCAAACTCCATTCTTGCTGGTGCAGATTTGGAGCCACCTATCAGTAACATGATTTATAGTGAAACACAAAAAATGCCTGTTGGACTTGACATCCTTGGCTGGGTCTTCCCTAAATTTTTGCCTCTGTTTCCCAGGTTGTTAATGTGTGCTGGACTCTGTTTTTGCTGTTTTGGTTACTCTGGACACTTTACCACTACTATCCAGTTCTAAAGTGCAAGTGGTCCTATGTAAAATGAATGTGCAGTTGGCTTTCCATGATTGGCATATTTGATTTATTAGTAGTAAGTCCCTAGTACAGTGCACTAGAGGTGCCCAGGGCCTTTACAACAAATGCTACTAGTGGGCATGCAGCACTGGTTGTGCCATCCAATTTAGTAGCACTGTAAACATCGCTCAGTCTTCCACTGTACTGCCTGTGTGTGAGGTTTTTAACTGCCAATTCGACTTGGCAAATGTGCCCACTTGCCAGGCCTAAACCTTCCCTTTTCTTACATGTTAGACACCCCTAAGATAGGCCTTAGGTAAGCCCATGGACAGGGTGGAGTATATATTTAAGGTAGGACATATACTAATGTGTTTTATACGTCTAAACCGCAGATTAGATCACTTCTGGATTCAAGAGGAACCTCTGCCAAGGTGAAGAGCTAAAGAGCTGAGAAGAAGTGCTGCCCCTGCCTGTGACTGTGCTTTGTTGGGCTATCCTGCAGTTACTGCTTCTGCCTATGAAAGGGGACAATGACTGGACTCTGTTGTGCATCCCTGCTTGAGAAGAATCTCCAAGGGCTTGAACTAAGCTTGCCTCGTGTTGTTGAAGTCTCAGGGCCATCTAAGGCTTCCCCTGCCAGCACCTGGACTCTCTGCTTAGACTCCTGCCCTGCTAAGTGGTACCCATTCAAGTCCCTGGGCCCTTGGAAGGTGAAGCTGGCAGGCAAGAACTGAAAATCCATGCACAGAACCCTGAGGAAATTTATGATGCATCTTCTGCAACACAGCTGATAAAGGGCCCAGCACCAGCTTTGTGGCTGAAATCAATGCTCCATCTGTAGATCAAGCAACGTGGCTGGAGAAACAAAGCATAACACCCACTTACAGAGGTTGGTAAGGATGCAAACCCCACACAGCCTGGTTTTCTAGCACAGTGCGACCAGATGTCTCACACATCGTCCATGGGTGTCCAAGTCACCCCAACTCTGCGTGGATCTGAGGTGGCCCATCCGGAAAGCGATGCATCGCTCTCTTGCATGGGAGAAAGATGACTAATCGCTGACCCGATCTGAGAAGGAAACAATGCACAGCCTCACTTGCAAGTAAGGAATCGATGCATCGCTACCCTTATCCGACACACGCTTGCCCGTGCGGCCTTTTTTTTATGATAACAAGGTACTATGTGTAAAAACAGCATTCTCATTGTTTTCTAGAATTAAGACCCTCATTACAACCCTGGCAGTTGGTGATAAAGTGGCGGTAATACTGCCAACAGGCTGGTGGTAACTACTGCCAAATTATGACCAATGCAGAAAGATCTCAGATAGACAGCCACTTTACCACACCGACTGCCAGGGTTGTAATGAGGACCTTAATTCTAGAAAACAATGAGAATGCTGTTTTTACACACAGTATAGACAGCCGCTTTACCACACCGACTGCCAGGGTGTAAACAACAGGCACCACGGCAGTAGGCACCTACAGTCAGGTGGAAGTCAATGCTCCGCCCACCATATTAAGACCCTGGAAACCGCCACCTTTTCTGGGGCAGTACCAATGACAGCAAAATCCTGGCGGAAACAGACCTCAGAAGGGAAAGGACTCACCTTTGGAGACACAGGGAACATCCACAATGCCATGGAGCCCGAGCTGCAAATCTTTCCTATGATATTTTACGTCCTGCTCCACCACGAACACCAAGAAGGTGAATACGACCACAGTGAGTACAGCCACCTTACACACAGGGGAGGGGGGAGGAAAAAGAGAGTGGCACACACATGCACAAAACACCCCCCTGCCCCCAACACCATACATACAATCAGATGCAGAAAGAAAACATATTGACGCATTACCCCTCAGGAATAATGCAAGGACAACACAAATAGATGAAAGTGAGTCTAACAATATGAAGACAGTAAAAATACAAACATTCAATCTAAAATTATATTCATATGTACAGTCCAAGGGACATTGCCCAGTCCTCAATGAACGTGGGCCACAGGGCTACATGACAAAGTCCAAGGCCCCACTTTACTCCTGCACCAACACGGAGAGAACAGTGCAGGGGCATCAGTTGGAAAAATAGGCAGGCACCTCAGGGGGACGGGGAATGGAGGGCACCTCAGTCAGCAGATGGAACAACACCACTGATTCTGGAGGGGGTAACATGCCCTGTGCTTGGTCCTGGGGAGTGCAAGGCCACAGTCTCTCAGGTGGGTGACTGGCCCACATGCCATGGAGGGGGCATTGTGCCCTGTGCTTCTGATCCTGGGGGGATGGGGTGAGTAGGTGTCATATCAAATGGTTCTGGATGGGGCATTGTGCCCTGCACTTCAGATCCTGGGGAGGATGGGGTGAGTAGGTGTCATACCCACTGGTTCTGGAGGGGGCATCGTGCCCTGTGCTTCAGATTCTGGGGAGGATGGGTTGAGTGGGTGTCATACCCACTGGTTCTGGATGGGGCATTGTGCCCTGTGCTTCGGATCCTGGGGAGTGCAAGGTCACAGTCTCTCAGGTGGGTGACTTGCCCACATGCTCTGGAGGGGGCATTGTGCCCTGTGCTTCAGATCCTGGGGAGTTCAAATTCACAGACTCTCAGCTGGGTGGCATACCCACAGGATTTGCAGGGGGCAGTCCGCACAACAGCCCATGAAGACAGGTCTACAAACTGTCTGCCGGCAGTGATGGCTGCTCAGTGGTGGTAGTGGTGCTGCTGCTGGTGGTGGTGGTGGTGCTGCTGCTGCTGGTGGTTGTGGGAAGACGCTCCTGCCCATCCCCTGCAGCCTCGGATGGCTGCCCACTGCTGGTGGTTGTGGTGCTGCTGTTGGTGGTGGTGGTTGGGGGAAGCTCCTGCCCATCCCCTGCAGCCTCAGACAGCTGCCCACTGCTGGTGGTGGTTGTGCTGCTGCTGCAGGTGGTTGTGGGGGGAAGCTCCTGCCCATCCCCTGCAGCCTCGGGTGGCTACACAACCTTGTCCTTCCTGCCTGCTGGTGCAGGCCCCTTTCCCTTCCTGGCAGCAGCTGGGGATGGCTCCTTGCTGTTCTTGCAGCACTTGGGGAGGCTCCTTGCCCTTCCTGGCAGTAGCTAGGGATGGCACTTTGCTGTTATTGGTAGCATTTGGGGCAGGCTCCTTGCCCTTCCTGGCAGCAGCTAGAGGTGGCACCTTGCCCTTCAGGACAGCATTTGGGGAGGGCTCCTTCTCCTTCTGGGCAGCACTTGGGGCAGACACCCTTTCCATGAGACTGCTTGGTGCCCTGGATCCTTTACCACCACAAGTGGGTGTGGACACTACTGGGCCCGTGGCTGAGGTGCTTGCCTGGGTTTACGCCACCATGGCCAGAAGTGAAGGGCAGGGGGACGGGTAGGGAGGAGGTCAATGGTTGAGAGGAAAAGCTGGTTAGGGACATTGGCGGGGGGAAGAGGGAAAAGGTTTGGGAGTGGAGGAAGAGGGAGTGGTTGTGGGAGGTGTCTGTCTGCTGTGTTTGGGTACAGGTGCACAGGCTGGATGCTGTTGTGAGGTGGATGGCTGTTGGACATCTGAGTGCTTGTGTTTGTGACCTTGGGAAGGGGAGACAGACACAGTGGGAGAGGACACCGGGGACGTGTGCAAGGCTGTTGTGGTGGTGTCTGCCAGTGAGGTGTGTGTTCTGATAGGTGTGCTGGTGATAGCGCTATGAGGATGAGGAGGAGGGGGCCACAGTGGAGGCAGTGGATGTTGGTATGTCTGCATCTGGATGGTGTTTGTGTGAGTGCCTGTGGGATGATGTGTGGTGCTGGTGTTTGCCTGTGCCACTCTTGTGTGTTGTCCTGTGTGCATACTCATCTGCTTTTGTGCTTGGGATAGGTTGGGGTTAAGGGGAATGGGATTGGAAAGAGGAAGTTGGAGGGGGGAGGGTGAAAACAGGGACAATGGCTGCAATCAGAGAAGAGGCCAGAGCCTGGATTGATCTCTGTTGGGCCACCAAGCCAGTGTGAATGCCCTCCAGAAATGCATTTGTCTGTTGCATTTGGGCTGCCAGCGCCTGGATGGCACCCACAATGGTTGACTGCCCAACAGAGATGGATCGCAGGAGGTCAATAGCCTCCTCACTCAGGGAAGCAGGGCTCACTGGGGCAGGGCCTGAGGTGCCTGGGACGAAGGAGATGCTCACCCTCTGGGTGAGCAGGCACAGGATACTCAATGAGGGGCTGCTGGTAGGGCTGTGCTTGTAAGGGGGTGGCGGCTGTACCTGTAGCTGGGCTGGTCACTGAAGTGTCCGCCACCACAATGTAGCTTCCATTGGAGGAGGTATCAGTGTCCGAACTGTCCCCTCCAGTCTCCTGCGTGGTGCTCCCCTCACCCTTCGTTCTACTGGTGCCCTCAGTGTTAGTGGACTCTGCTCCTGGGTCCTGTGGGAGGCAGCTCCCTCCGGCGCTGGTGCCTCTGCTCCTCCACCTGATGATGCTAATGTACATAAGGACAGGATCACAAAACAAAAAGGGGGGAGAGACAAAGCATACACTGGGTCAATGCCTGCACCAACACCACCGTTGGCGTACATACCACCCTCACACACAGGGAACAAGCCTATGTACTATGCAATGCACTACCAGTAACAATGCTAGCCACCAGGGCATGGAGAGGGACACATACCGCCAACTGCAGCATACCTGGGAACCACACAGCCCTGCCCAGTAGTGGATATCTACAAGCTAGGTAGGAGGAATGTCACATCAGAAACCTGCACAACTTGGGACCTACTCTGCAATGTCAGGCCTGGCCTAGGGGCACTCACAGACACACATCCACCACCCGGATACCACCCCACCAGGCATAAGTTGTAATGATGGGCACTGTACTCACCCCCTTGTGGCTGCTGTGATGCCCTCAAGCGCCCATCCAGCTCCGGCTAGGCCACCACCAGTATGCAGGCCATCAGGGGGGTCAGGGTTCGACGGGCACCCCTTCCTCTTTGGGAGGCCATTCCCAGGTGGGCCTCCGCGGTCTTCCATGCCCAGCCTCTCAGGTCCTCCCACCATTTCCGACAGTGAGTGCTCCCGCGGCCGTACACCCCCAGGGTCCTCACGTCCTTGGCAATGACACGTCATATACCCTTCTGTTGATGGGCGCTGACCTGCAGAGAGATACACACAGGGAAAGGTATTAGTCAGAGCGTCCTGCCTGCTACACTTGTGGTCCACCATACCCCTTCACATTTCCAATTGCACACACAGGGCCCAGCACCCAAGCTACATGCTGCCCATGGGACACCCACCAACCCCCCCAAACGGGTCTTCAGACACATCACTCCATGCATTCCTGCCCCATGCATCCTGCTCACAGTGTACTCATCTGTTGGTCTGGAAGCCCATACAGCAGTCAGTACTGGGGTAGGACCCCATCCACCAGTCTCTCAAACTCTGCCAAGGTGAAGGCAGGGGCCCTTTCCCCAGTCACACGCGTAATGGTAGGTTCCAGATACAGGTCACAGCAGCACATGCAGTGTAGGTCCTTTCCTGTTTAAGGTCAGGTAGCAAGTGAGTAAACAGATAGAAAATGGCGGTGATGTCCGCGGTGGTGCATACCATCACCTCCGGCGTACATCACCATTGGCCACTATACCCCATAGGGGCCAATATTATTCAATGAGATATTGCAAAGTGGTTCCAATGCCTCCCGCAACAGCACACAATGTCAGCGGAATTACCTCACTTACACCTGTCCCTCCACACAGGACATGCAGCCACCATTTCGGGCGGGGGGGAGCAGGCCCTGGATTACAACTGCATCACATTTCACAAATGGACATACAGGACAAATGCCACTTAAACATTTCAAATTAACATCATTCATTTTTGCATTATACTGTTATGGCTACATTGTTCAGTTTGTGACCAGCTCCTTGCTCTTTTGCCCCATAGATTGCTACCGCTGTGGATGAATAGGAGATGGAGACATACCCCTGTGTACAGACCCCTGGTGTACTTGGCAACAATGGAGGACAGGCACATTATCCTCACCTACAGACTTGACAGGGCCACAATCACAGAGGTGTGTGCCCAACTGGAGCCTGACCTGATATCTGTCATTCATCGCCCCACTGGGATCCCCCCTCTTGTGCAAGTTCTATCAGTGCTCCATCTCCTGGCAACTGGTTCTTTCTAGGTGACAGTGGGCATGGCAGCAGGAATATCACAGATAATGCTCTCAATAGAGCTGACCAGAGTGTTGTCTGCCCTGATTACACACAAGTGGAGCAACATTGTTTTCACCCAGGTGGAGGATTTGGCCACAGTGAAACTGACTTCTATGCAATGAGTCATATCCCCAATATAATTGGGGCAATTGATGGAACACATGTTGCAATTGTCCCCCCAGCAAAATGAACAGGTATTCAGAAATCGAAAGAGACGTTCATTCCGTGAATGTCCAGATGGTGTGCCTAGCGGACCAGTACATCTCCCATGTCAATGCTAAGTATCCTGGGGCTCTACATGATGCCTTTATCATGAGGAATAGCATCATCCCAAATGTGATGGTCCAACTACATAGGCACAGGGCGTGGCTAACAGATGAGCCCTGGTTACCACCCAGTGGATGTTAGTGTATGGGTATGGTGTAGGCCATATGGGATAGTGTGTGGCTAACTGCTGTCCCTCCATATTTGCATGTGACTCAGGTTACCCCAGCCTCTCATGGCTACTGACCCCTGTGAGGAATGCCAAGAAAAAGGAAGAAGAATGTTACAATGAGTCACATGGGCATACAAGAAGGATACTAGAATGCACCTTTGGCCTCCTGAAGGCCAGGTTCCAGTGCCTTCATCGAACTGAGGGATCCCTGTGCTACTCACCCAAGAAGGTCTGCCAGATAATCATGGCATGCTGTATGTTACACAACCTTGCCTTGAGACACCATGTGCCTTTTCTGCAGGAGGAGGAGGCTGGAGATGGCCGTGTGGCAGCAGTGGACCCTGTGGACAGTGAGGATGAGGAGTCAGAGGATGAGGATGAGGACAACAGACCTGCAGTGATCAGACAATACTTCTAATGATACGCAGGTAGGACAGTGTCATTACATTTTCATTGAAATTTTCTTGTTTATCTCTGTCACTTGTATGCTGTTATTTCCCACTTCTATGCCCACTCACTGTACCCTTTGGTAACTCATTTTGCAGATGTTGGTGCCCCACTATTGCTCCTGGTGTGATCACTGCAGACAACTACAGGTCTTTCCAATGTGAACATTAAGGTACAGTTGAATTGTAATGTTTGAACCTGGTTAAGCTAATACATACTTAAATCACTTGTATTTTTCCAAGGGTGTTTATTTAAGTGCTAAGATGGAGAGGGGCAAGTACATTGGGCTGGGGTGGTGATGAAAGAAAGTCCAGGGTATAGTTCCAGTCTATTGATAGCACAGGTGCATTGTCCAAGGGGACGTAGGAAGGGGAGCAATGCCAGTTCAAGGTGGACAAGGTGACAGAGTTAGACACAAGGGTGGCAATCAGGAGAGTCTCATTTCCTGGTGGGGGTCTTGGCAATAGTCTCTGGCTTCTGCCTGGATCGCAGGGAACGTTTGTGGGGTGGTTCACCTTCTCCACAGGGAGGGTTGCTGGTGGTCTGTTGGCCCTATGGTGGGGCCTCCTGTCCACTAGCAGCAGTGGAGGTGGAAGGAAGTTTAGATGTCTGGCTAGTGGCAGGGCCCCGCTGTTGTGAGGCTGCCTCCCTCATAATGTTGGTCATGTCTGCCAGCAACCCTGTAAATGAGACCAGGGTGGTGTTAATGGCCTACAATTCCTCCCTGATGCCCTGGTACTGTCCCTCCTGCAGCCACCTGTTCTCCTGCACGTTGGCCAGTATCTGGCCCAGCGTATCGTGGGAATGTTGGTATGCTCCCAGGATCTCGGTTCTCTGGGCCTGTCCTCCCCGTGGTGCACAGCCCTCCTGCCAGTTTCCCTGTTGTCGTCTGCCTCTGCCCCCTGAATCGTGTGCCCACTGCCACTGACCCCAGGTCCCTGATTGCCTTGGGGGCGAGGAGTTCCCTGGGGTCCCTGTAGTGGTGGACACACTGCTGATTGACATGTCGTGAGGACAGAGGTATGGGTACGCTGGGTGGGTGTTGTGTTGGTGTTTCCTAAGGGGGAGGCTCTGTGGTGGTGTGTGACTGTGACTGGGTTACCACCTGTCCAGAGCTCCCTGATGGGCCAGGTTGGTCATCCAGATACAGGCAACAGAGTCACTGTCATCACTTTGGGCCTCTTCTGTGGGGGGACTGAATATGGCTGTCACCTCTTCTCCGCTAGCATTGGATGGGGTACCTGTGGGGATATAAATGCAGTGTTCTTGTTTCTGTGTGTGACATATTGTGCAGCAGTGGGTTGCCCTCTGGTTGTATTCGCCCTGGCAGCTTTCACTTGTGTGAGTTGTTATGTGGTGGGCTAGCTGATTCTCTCTAGTGTACATTCTTCAGTGATAGGGGTCCATGCAGGGCTGTGAGTAGTGTCCATGCATTGGTGGTACATGCAGGGTTTGGCATTGGGATGAGTGTGATGTGATGGGGAGTGTGGGAGGTGGTGGAGTGATGTAAGTGAGGGTGAGGGTGGGGGTATATGATGGCATGCAGGTAGGGGGGTGATAGTAATATAGAGTTGGCTTACCAGAGTCGAGTTCTCCTGCTGCTCCTGCCAGGCCCTCATGATGCATGATTGCCAAGACTTGTTCCTCCCATGTTGTTAGTTGTGGAAGAGGAGGTGGGGGTCCACCACTAGTCCTCTATATAGCGAGTTGGTGCCTTGCTGCAATTGAACGTACCTTCCCCGTAGGTCGTTCCACCTCATCCTGATGTCATCCATGGCTCTTCAGTGTTGTCCCATGGTGTTGACCCTGTCCACGATCCTCCGCCATAGTTCCATCTTCCTAGCAATGGATATCTGCTGCACCTGTGCTCCAAACTGAGGCTCTACCCTGATGATTTCCTCCACCATGACCCTTAGCTCCTCCTTTGAGAATCTGGGGTGTCTTTGTGGTGCCATGGGTGTTGTTTGTGTTGTGTGGGTGAGGACGTTAGGGTGATGTGTTGGGGTGTGTGATGTGGGGTACGTGGGTGGTATATAGGTGTAGGTGGTGTGTGGCTCTGGTTTTGTCTGTAGTCGTGGTGTCTGTCTGGTGCCAGCAATTTGTAATGGTAAAGGGTTGTGGGTAATGTGGGTGTGTGTTTTATAGTGATGTGAGTGGGTGGGTGTGGTGTGTGTGTGGGTGTCAGGTGTGTGCTATTTAAATTGTCCAATGTGGTATTGTTTTGTATGTGGGTTTTGATACTGCTAGTTTATCACTGACCTTTGGTGTGGCAGAATTGTTTATGTGGCTGAATAGTGACAGATTGGTGTGTGTGTGTCATAATACAGTGAGCGGACGTCCGCTTCGGCAGCGGTAGGTTGGCGGCAGTTAGCGTGGGGGTAAGCGGGATTTACTGCCAATGTCATAATGAGGGCCTAAGACTCTTATTCTTTTGAAAATTCATATCTTGACTTGTGTAGGTTGGATTTTTGTAATTCTGGTCTTTTTTGATTTAAATAAATATTACCTATTTTTCTAAACTAGTCTGGTGTCCATTTTGTAGTATTCTCCGTGCATTGCTGTGTGTGTTTGTAGGAAGCTGGCTCTGTATTCATTGTATCAAAATGAGACATAGGCCCTCATTCCAACCCTGGCGGTCTATGACCGCCAGGGTGGAGGGCAACGGAAGCACCGCCAACAGGCTGGCGGTGCTTCCAGGGCCATTCTGACCGCGGCAGTAAAGCTGTGGTCAGAAAAGGGGAACCGGCGGTTTCCCGCCGGTTTTCCCTTGGCCCAGGGAATCCTCCATGCATGCAGCACCGCCATGGGGATTCCGACCCCCTTCCCGCCAGCCTGTTTCTGGCGGTTTACACTGCCAGAACGAGGATGGCGGCAACGGGTGTCGTGGGGCCCCATTAAGATTTTCACTGTCTGCTTTGCAGACAGTGAAAATCGCGGCGGTTGCTACTGCACCCGTCGCACCCCTGCAACTCCGCCGGCTCCATTCAGAGCCAGCTTCATTGTTGCAGGGTCTTTCCCGCTGGGCCGGCGGGCGCCCTTTTGGCGGTCGCCCGCCGGCCCAGCGGGAAAGTCGAAATGACCCCCGCGGTCTTTTGACCGCGGTGCGGTCTTTCGACGGGGTTACTTTGGCGGGCGGCCTCCGCCGCCCGCCAAAGTTAAAATGACCCCCATAGTGTGCACAGAGTCCTGGGGATCCCCAGACGCTTAACAGAGGCTAAAGTGGATAATACTAATGCTCTCTTTTGTGGTGGTGTGGTCAAGGAGCTAGGCTTAGCAGAGGGTAGTGCAAAACATTTGTTGTACACACAGACAGTAGAAGAAACACATTCATTGACAACTCCAGATCAATGGTTTTTATGTAGCAAATAGATATTTTCTTTATTTTTAGATATACAAGATTCAAATTGCAGGTAAGTACTTCAATACATTTATATTTCACACATGAATCAACAGTACTTTGTTTAAAAATCGATAAGTTATACATTTCTTGAATTATTGGCAATAATCTGTTGTAGAAATGGACACTGCAATTTTCAGAAACAGTTTCTGGGGAAAGAATTGTTACCTTGATTTGCAGGTAAGTACAGCACTTACTGTTTCGGTCTCTGGGTTTTAGGAAGTCCACTGGTTGGGGTTCAAGTTAACCCCAAACACCAACCACCAGCAATATGGGGCCGGCCGTGTGTGCAGGTCAAAGATGAGCAAGTTTAACATGGGCTACTATGGAGACAGGGGCAACTCGGTATCAGGTTTGCCTGCAGGTAAGTACCTGCGGATCGGAGGGCAGACCATTGGCGAGTGAGGGAGCACTAGAGGGGCCACAAGTAGGTACCAAACACACACCCTCAGTGGCACAGGGATGGTCGGGTGCATGGTGCAAACAGGAAGTCGGGTTTCCAATGCTCGTCTATGAGGGGACCCCTGGGGTCACTCAGAGGCTGCAGGTGAGGTCCGGAGGTGTCTCTGGCACACCACCAGTTGGACAGCAGGAAAGAGGGCTGCCAAATGTCCTTGGGATTCCCTCTAAAGGCGTCATTGTGGAGGGGTGAAGAGGTCAACCCAGAGTGGGCACTTGTTCGCAATTGCCTGGCGACTTTCTCTAAGTGGTTGGACCACCTTGACATGGGCCGTGGGCATTGGGTGTGGAGTTATTAGGACTCATGCATCTGGAGTGAGGTGGGAGTGCTTAGCTGTTGTTTTTTTTTTTTTTTTTTTTTTAACAGGGCCGCTGTCCTCAGGAGTTCTTGGTCCTTTTGGGTGCAAGGCAGCCTCTGGAACTGAGCAGAGGTCGCTGGGCCTGCGGGACAAGTCGCTGTTCTTTTGCAGGTTCTTTGAAGTAGGAGACAGGCCGGTAGGGCTGAAACCACAGCAGTTGTCGTCTTCCTTCTTCTCCGCTGGTGGTTTCGACTAAACATTTCTTCTGCTTGTAGGTTGCCAGGAATCTGGTGAGCTGCATTAAGGGAAGCCCTTAAATCCTGGATTTAGGGGTGTTTTAGGGGTCAGAGGGCTGTAGCCAATGGCTACTGTCCCTGAGGGTGACTACACCCTCCTTGTGTCCACTCACTTTGGGGAGGGGAGCACATCCCTATCCCTATTGGTCCCTGTCCTCTAAACCAAGAAGAAGGATTCTGGGGTAGGGGGTCACTTCAGCGCTGACGATCATGAATGATGCTGTGATGAGTGCCATTTTGTATGGGCATGCTCACTTGAGTCCTAGCATTCCGGCAAGAAATAATTCCACTTCATATGCTGCAGTGTCCTGATTCTTGGAGCAACAATGGCATGCATTGCAGGGGATAGGGCCGCCGCCTTCACAGCTGAGGAGCTGGATAATCTTGTGGAATGGGTCCTACCCCTGTATGAGCAGTTGTATGGGGCTCAGGGGCAACAGGTGAGTACAGCGCCCTTTGTCCCATATTTCGAGTGGTGTTTGGTGATGAATGTGTCTGCACATTGACAAGTGATGACTGATTTTGGGTTTTGCATGTAGTATGTTGTGCGTCGCCAAAGGTTGCAGCTGTATTGGTATAATTTACATCATGTCCCCCATGTTTGGAATGTTTTCCATGTAGGTCAGCACCCACCAGAAAAAAAGCGTTGTGGAGAGCCATCGTCAAGGAAGAGCAGACTCTGGGGGTCCATAGCCAGCAGAGCACCCACTGCAGTAAGCAGTGGGAAGACCGGAGATGCTGGGCCCGGAAGACAGCAGGGCCCCAACTGGGGGTTGACCTCCCAACGAGGAAGGAGTGCCTGTTGGACCCTAATCCCCAATGGCCTGCATACTGGCCATGGCCTACCCAGAGCTGGATAGGCGCTTGAGGGCAGCACAGTAGCCACAAGGGGGTAAGGATAGACTGTTAGGTGACTTCTCCATGGTTGCATACTGTGACCCTCACTGAACTTGGGATTTATGTGGTCAGGTGAAATTTAGGGAGTGTGCAATCCTGGTTATCACACCAATCATGGTGGATTGTGACACGTTAGCTATGTAGAGCTTTGCAGGAACAGAAGTGTACTGTACATATTGGTTGCTGAAATGTTCAGGTATTTTACTGGCTGCATACTCCATCTCTGCGTATACTGTAGTAGTCCAATGAAATCTTATTGGCACTGTATTTGGATAATGACAGGTATGTTTCATTAACATTGCAATTGATTCAATTGCAACGTCAATGGACCTCAGTACCAAATGTACTCCACACATTCCTGTCATTTCGTTTGTGTGCACAGTTCCTCTGAGGTCAGATTAGGTTCATCCTGTCATGACTGACATGTGGTTGGGTATGATGATGGGTTGAATTGTTGGATCAATCATTTAGCCAGTTGACAGGCATGTAGGACTTTTCAATCAGTTGCCTAGGCTGCAGGGATGAGGTGATCGGTGATGAGTTTGGGTATGGCTTACAGGACTCTATTCTTCATGACTGCAAAATGGTCCCTTGTTTTCCTGACAGGGTCAAATGTATGTATTGTTTGTATGTGAAGTGGATGTGTGGATTATTACCATTTCCTCCCATTCTTTTTCTCCTACCCTCCTTCTCTCTCCACCTCTGTCTATGTGTGCATTATCATCATCTTGCAAAGGAGAAAGGGCACCTGTGAATGGGGATGCAGCAGCCCACAGGACCCAGGAGGCTGGCACCAGTGAAGCTGAGAGGACCAGTGCAACAGAGGGCAAGGGGAGCACTACGGGTGAGACTGGAGCTACCACCACATATGATTCAGATTCCTCCTCCGATGGAGGCTCCCTGGTGGTGGCAGACTCATCTGGGACCACCCAAGCACCATCCTTGTCCACCACTCCCCTTACCAGCACCGCCCTCATTGCAGCTCCCCAACCAGTTGCCCGTGCCCTCTCACCCAGGAAGGTGGGCTTCTCCTTCGCCACAGGCACCTCTGCCCATGCCCCTGTCAGCCATGCTGCCCTCAATAAGGAAGCTATCGACCTCCTGAGGTCCATCTGTGTGGGGCAAACAACCACCGTGAATGCCATCCAGGGTCTGGCATCTCAGATGCAGCAGTCCATTACCTACCTGGAAGGCATTCATGGTGTCTCTTCTGGCCTACAGAGATCGTTTCAGGCTCTGGCCTCCTCGTTGGTGGCAACCAGTGTCCCTTTATCTTCTGTCCACCCTCCAGCTACCTGTTCCCAATCCACAATTTCTAATACATCTGCCCACACTGCTGTGGTTGGCAAGTTGAGATGCTTGTCCTGGTATCCTTCTACAATGTGGTGTGACATCTGTGTGTAACGGTGTGCATGGTCTGTGTATGGGTTGTGTCTGTGTTGTTGCGTGCACTGGGTAGATGGGAAGTAAAATTTAGTTTAGGGTCTCTGAACTCACAATTTCAAAATACATCTTTTAGTATAGTTTGTTTTTAGATTGTGAATTTGAAAATGCCACTTTTAGAAAGTAGGCATTTTCTTGCTTAAACCGTTCTGTGACTCTGCTTGTTTGTGGATTCCCTATTTGAGTCAGTGTGACTCAAAGGGAGCTGGGGTGTTGCCTTCATGAGCCATCTCTGCCTGCCCTCACACAGTGCAGTCTCCAACCCCATGGTGTGTGTCTGTGTGCCTGAAGCCTGTCCTGGGCATGGCAGGATCTTACAAACAAGAAAGACTTTCCTTTGAAGTTTGCCTACTTCGAAGGAAGAAAGGGGAATGAGTAATGGACCCAAAACCCCTGAAGATTAGATCACTTCTGGATTCAAGAGGAACCTCTGCTAAGGAGAATAGCTGAATAGCTGAGGAGAAGTGCTGCCCCAGCCTGTGACTGTGCTTTATTGGGCTACCCTGCAGTTGCTGCTTCTGCCTGTGAAAGGGGACAATGACTGGACTTTGTTGTGCATTCCTTCTTGATAAGAATCTACAAGGGCTTGAACGGAGCTTACCTCCTGTTGTTGAAGTCTTAGGGCCATCAAATAATTCCCCTGCCAGCATCTGGACTCTCTGCTGAGACTCCTGCCCTGCCAAGTGGTGCCCTTTCCAGTCTCTGGGCCCTTGAAAGGTGAAGCTTGCAGACAAGAACTGAAAATCCACACACAGAAAGCCATGCGGGGAAATTTACGATGCACCTTCTGGAACATGGATGATAAACGACGTGCCGCCAGCTTCGCAGCTGAAATCGATGTCCACCTCCATCGCGACTGGGAGATCGATGGAACACGGCTAGAGAAACGACGCACAACACCCCCTTACAGAGGCTGATAATGACGCACACCTCATGCAGCACAGTTTTCTAACATCATGTGACCAGATTTTCCATGCATCATCCCTGGACATCAAAGTCTCTTGCAACGGAGAAAAATCACTCATCTCGGACCCGACCGGAGAAGGAAACAACACATGGCCTCACTTGCGAGTAAGCAATCAATGCATTGCTACCCTTTTCCGAACACACGCTCGCCAGGGGTGCTTTATTTTTTACGCTAACCAGGTACATTGTGTAACATAATTCTCACTGTTTTTTAAGGATTAAGACTCTTGGGCCCACATGTAAACTGTTTTTGCCCAACATTTGTGCTGCTTTTTGATGCAAAAGCAGTGCAAACTTACAAAATACTATTGTATTTTGTAAGTTTGTGCCGCATTTGAGTACAAAAATGACACTAATGTGGCGCTAAAAAAAGTATAAATATGGTCCTTATTCTTTTGAAAATTCATATCTTGATTTGTGTATGTTGGATTTTTGTCATTTTGGTCTTGTTTGATTTAGATTAATATTACCTATTTTTCCAAACTGGTGTGGTGTCCATTTTGTAGTGTTTTCTCTGAATTGCTTTTTGTGTTGGTACAAGTACTTTCACATTGCTTCTAATGATAAGCCTGCCTGCTCAAGCCAAGCTACCAAGGGCTGAGGGGGGTTAACTGAGTGTGATTCTCTTTTACTTTGACTAGAGTGAGGGTCGTTGCTTGGACAGGGGGTAACCTGACTGTAGGAGGCTGGCCTGGTTTGTAGTGGGTACCTTGGGTATCCCTTGTTAGTGAATGTAGTAGTGTTCTAGCAGCTTAGGCTGATAGAGGTAGCCATAGCAGAGTAGCTTAGGCTGAAGTAGGAGACATGTAAAGCTCATGCAATACCACTTATAGTTACACAGTTCTTATACACAAGTAAATAAAATATGCAGTATTTCCAAAAATAAAGGTATTTATTTGGGCGACACAGTACCAAAAATATCTTAGAGACAATACTCCTTCTGGAGGTAAGTATTATACACAATATATACACTAGGCACCAAAATTAGACAAGTAAATAGTCATAGAACAATGCAAACAGTAGGAAATCCCATAGAATGCAATTTGAGAAAATAGGTCTAGGGGCAACACAAACCATATACTAAAAAGTGGAATATGAATCACAAATTACCCCCTAGACAAGTGTAGTGTGTGCAGAATCGCTGGGAGAATAAGAATACAGTAAAGGTAAGTAAATTACCCCACCCTAAAGCCCAGAAAAGCAGGAGTAAAGTACTGCAAGTTTCCTTGGGACATACTACACCTTGTTTTGGGGGTTTTGCAGCAGCCAACCAAGTCTGCAAAGAACAACTGACTCTAGTGGTGGATAGATCACTTGGACGCCTGGAACTGAAGAGCAATTTTCTAAACAGCCCCAGATCTAGTATTAGAATCCGATGCAAATTGGAAAGATTGGGGGGCAAGATGTGGCAACATCTCGACTGGAGGCGTATGGTTAGAGAAGGAGCCTGCACTGCACATTAATTGTTTAGAGATGCTTGCAGGCTCCTTTGCACTGCAGACTGTCGCAAAGGACAAAGTAAGTTATTCTATTCTTCTAAAGATGGACAGTATCTCCACTGTAAAATACATCAGTCATCTTGGAGGAATGAAGTCAAAACCTTTAGCGGACCTAGCCAAGAGTTTTTGGGAATTCTTCCTTCTTCGGAAACTGTCGGTCTGAGCCCAATATCTTCCAGGAAAACTGAACACCATAGCAGATTGGTGCTCCCGGCATCTAAGAGACTCCAGTGACTGACGTCTTCATCCTTCAGTATTCAACAATCTTTCTTTGAAATTGGGCATCATGGCAGTGGATTTTTTCACCTCTCATTTGAATTCTCACCTTCCCAAGTTTTACAGTTGGAGACGAGATTTTGGGATTTTGCAGCAGCCAACCAAGTCTGCAAAGAACAACTGCTGGATTATTGGACCTGAAGACCTGCAAAGGAAGAGGACCAAGTCCAGAAGTTGAAAGAAGTTCCAGGAAGGACAGGAGCCAACCCAGAAGAGGGTGCAAAAGAAGAGTCCCTGGTTAGTAGAAGACTGAAGAAATGCACCCTAGGAAGAAGCCAGCAGGTTCCTGCATGATGCAAAAGATGTCCCACGGCGTGAAAATTGTTGCAGATGAGATTTTGTGTTGGAAGACCTGGCGGCATCAACTCTGTGTGAGGAGGAGGAGGGGGCTCTCAGCACTTTAGAGAGCTCTCAGGATGCCAGCCAGCACCACCAGAAGCCACAGTATCCGGATTCAAAGGAGGTGCAAAATGCAGTTGATGCAGCACAACAAAAGAAGGTCCCACGCCGCTGGAGAAAAACTGGAGTGCTGGAGATCTGGTTGTGCATGAAGGAATTTTGCAAAGAGTGCAGAGATGTCTTAGTAAGTGAAGAAGACAAGTACATAGGGGTACCTTTGTTAGTGGGGAAGACAAGGACTTGCCTCCTCCAAATTGCGTCAGAAGGACCTCAGGACAGTCTATGTTGATGTTGTCTACCCTCTGTGTCCTTAGGAGCAGGCACGTCACCATGAGAGGAGTCTTAGGGTACCGGTCGTCGTCTTGGAAGGTGCCTGCTTGGAGCAGGGGAGTGACTCCCTCACTCCACTGGAGATTTCATCGGTTCTTCTGATGCAGGATGAAGACAGGAAGTCCCCAAAATGTGCACACCGTGGAAACTGTTGCAGTTGCTGACTTGGAGCTGAGGTTGCTGAAGAAAAGTGGCTAGCAGGATCCCAGTGAGACAGGCAAAACACACTGACATATTTGTTTTTATCCATGAACCATGGGGTCCTGGTTAGCAGGATCCGAGTGATACAGTAAAAACACACTGACACACTCACAAACATGTTAAAAGTGGGGGTAACCATGCTAGAAAAAAGCTACTTTCCTACCCTGTATGCCAACCAAAAACCCCATTTCTAACAATGCCAATCAAGGAGAATTGAAAAAGTAAAAATGCCAAATGAAGGGAGTGGTAAAATATAGGCCAATCAGAGACAAATGATTCAAATTGGTCTACACGTGAGTAGTGGTGTACACTGAATTACTATATGGTTTTCCACAAACACAAGTCCTATCCTTACAGCTTATCACCAATGTTAGAAATTGGGTCTCTAGTTGGAAAACGTATGCATCCTCTCAAAGGAGGGACCACAATCCTAGTCACATTAAGCAAGATACACACCCTAAATTAATCTTTGCTCACCTGGTAGCTTGGCAAAGAAAAGTCAGACTTAATGTAAGAGGGAATGTGTAAAGTATTTGTGCAACACACACCAACAGCAACACAATGAAAATACCCCAAAAAGACACCACATCAGTTTAGAAAAATTAAGAATATTTATCTGAGTAAAACACAACCAAAACAGCAAAAACATAATAAAAATTTAGAACATATTTATCTGAGTAAAACAGGACCAAAACAACAAAAATCCAAGAAGTACAAGTTGAGATATGAATTTATAAAGATCAAGGGCCAGAAGTAGGAAAAATCGGGATTGCGACACCATCTGCGGCTCGCAAGGGGTCACAAAGGCCCACCTCATTAATATTAATGAGGTGGGTCACAATTTGCGACGCCCTTGCGATTGTCGGCACTCACAGGGATGGTGGCCTGCTGGAGACAGCAGACCACCATGTCTGTGACTGCTTTTAAATAAAGCAGTTTTTTTTTCGAATACAGCCCATTTTCCTTAAAGGAAAACGAGATGCATTACAAAACTTAAAAATAAAACGTTTCCGTTTCATTTTTTCAGAGCAGGCAGTGGTCCATTAGACCATTCACAAAGGGGAAGGGGTCCCCCCTACACCAGTGTGACACTGTTGGTAACTACGATTGCTTTGCAACCATGTTAGCGGTCACAAAACAATACAGCATCACGCTGCGACTCGCAATTAGGAAGGGGAACACCCCTTCCTAATTGCGACTCTCAGACCTGTTTTGCGAGTCAGTAACCAGGTTACCGACTCGCAAAATGGTGTTTGGGCATTGCGATGTGCTTTTTGCACGCCGTAAACAGCAAAATTCGATGTTTGTGACGTGCAAAAAGGATTGTACATCTGGCCCTAAATGTGAAAACAGTGCTTAGAAGTCAAGTGTTAAAAAGGTTACTTCAGGGCAAGAGGCAAAGGTGCAAATCAAAAGTTCAGGCTGCCTGCAATGGACAGTAAGTCAGCTACAGAACCCATGCAGAGTCCAATGACACAGTACCTTTGATGGAGCAAAGAGTTGACTTTGAGAACACAATGCATCAGTATTTTCTACTCATTCTGGGCATTGAGCCATCTTCAGTCCGTTGAAATGAATGCAATGAATCGTCTTCGAACCACACAGACTGTGAATCCACTGTCCTTGAGCAGCCTCTGCGTCGGCATAGAAGGAGAGACGCAAAAAAAAATTCACATGCACTTAAGGCGTTGCACCACTTATTGCAAGAATCAGCAGCTGAACCCATTGCTGAGGTCCAGGACTGCAGAGCGGCAACTCAGGCAAGTGTGGGGCAGAATCCAGCAACAAAAGAAGAACTGCAAGTAGTCTCTAATGTCCCTGAGACTGCAGAAGAACAGGTGGCAAGCCAGCAAGCCTTTGTAGACACTGTGGTTCAGCAGGCTTGTTCCAGTCCTAGTCCTCAGCAAGACAGAGACCAGCAGGCGGCAGGGGAGCTCAACAATGAAGAGAAACAGCTCCTTGGGACAGTCAGTTCAGCGAGAGTGGCAATCCTTACAGCACAACACGCTTTACTCCAGCAGAGTTCTTCCCAAGTCCAGTAGTAATCTTATTTCAGGGGGTCAGAGCTCCAGTACTTATACCTCAGTGTCTTTGAAATGCGGATAACTTCAAAGTAGCTCCTTGAAGTACAAATGTCCCCCTTTCATCCCAGCCGTTGCTCCAGACTATCAATGGGTGATAATCAGCCCTTTATGTAGGGCTCAGGACACTACCCTTTTAAGTGTAAGTGAGAGCCCTTCCCATCCTCCCTGCCCAGGAAGATCCATCAGTATGCAGATGTATGCAGATGCAGCTGAGTATCCTGTGCTGTGGGTGCACCGAGAGAATGCACAAATATAGCTGTCATCCATTCCAGACCAGATATGTATTGGAGACAGGCTGTCAGGCACACAGAGCAGTGAGAGCAGAGGAATGCCCATTTTCTAAAAGTAACATTTCTAAAATAGTAATAATACATCCAACTTCACCAGTAAAGAGGATTTATCATTAACATTCCAATTCTATGATACATGATGCAGCTTTTCCATTTTTATCAGAAATTACAGCTTAAATTTATATTAAGTAATTCCCAATGCTGGCCTATGGGAAGAGCAGGCCTCACAGTAATGAAAAATGACTTTTGGAGTTTTTCACTACCAGGACATGTCCTGCCTTTTACCTACCTGAGGCCTACCTTAAGGTGACATATGTAAGAAAAAGGGAGTTTAAGGCTTGGCAAGAGATTTTCAATGTTAAGTGGAAGTGGCAGTGAAACTGCACACACTAACCCTGCAATGGCAGGCTTGAGACAGGTTTGAAAGGCTACTGGAATGGGTGGTACAATCAGTGCTGCAAGTCCACAAGTAGCATTTAATTTACAGGCCCTGGGTATAGGGTATACCAATTTACAAGAGACTTACAAGTGAATTAAGTATGTCAGTTGTGGAAACACCCATCTTATCATGTTCAAGGAAGAAACACATCCCCTTTAGCAGTGGTTAACAGTGGCAAGGTACTCAAAGTCCTAAGCTCAAAATCATGATACAGCAAGAAACAGGAGGTGAAAGGCAAAATGGCTGGGGTATAAAAATAATACTAAACCAAAGCAACAGAAATCCAATCAAGAGAACTTTAGTTACAATTTTGAAAGACTAAACTGGAGTACAGTGTGTATAAGCAAAAAATGCCAACCAGTCATATCTGGTTGCCTGTTAGACCTGACAGCCTTAGGGTGGTCACCTCTAACTGTTTGCCTGCCTCCCTCCACTTTTGAGATACTATTTTTTCTGGCTTTTAGACTCTGTACACTTTACCACTGCTAACCAGTGCTAAAGTGCATATGTTGTCCCCCCTTTTAAACATGGTAACATTGGATCACATCCAATTGGGCTATTTAATTTATTTATAAGTCACTAGTAGAGTGCACTATATGTGCCCAGGGCTTGTAGATTAAAATCTACTAGTGGGCCTGCAGCACTGATTGTGCCACCCACCCACTTCAATAGCCCCTTAACCTTGTCTCCTGCCTGCGATTGCAAGGCCTATGTGTGCAGTTTCAATGCCAATTCGACTTGGCATTTAAAAGTACTTGCCAAGACGAAAACTCCCCTTTTTCTACATATAAGTCACCCCTAAGGTGTGACCTAGGTAACCTCTAGTGCAGGGTGCTGTGTGGGTAAAAGGAAGGGCATGTACCTGTGTAGCTTACATGTGTTGGTAGTGTAAAACTCCTCAATTCGTTTTTACACTACTGTGAGGCCTACTCCCTTCATAGGCTAACACTGGGGCTGCCCTCATACATTGTTTGAGTGGTAGCTGCTGATCTGAAAGGAGTAGGAAGGTCATATTTAGTATGGCCAGAATGGTAATACAAAATCCTGCTGGCTGGTGAAGTTGGATTTAATATTACTATTTTTAAAATGGTACTTTTAGAAAGTGAGCATTTCTCTGCACAATCTTTCTGTGCCTTAAAATCCACGTCTGGCTGGGGTTAGTTGACAGCTCCTTGTGCATTCACTCAGACACACCCCAAACGCAGGATCCTCAGCCTCACTTGCATACATCTGCATTTTGAATGGGTCTTCCTGGGATGGGAGGGAAGAGGGCCTGCTCTCACACAAACGACTGCCACTCCTCCTACTGGCACCCTGGCAGACGGGATTGGACTGAACGGGGACCTGGTGCACTTCTAAGCCACTTTTTGAAGTCTCCCCCACTTCAAAGGCACATTTGGGTATAAAATCAGGGCCTCTACCCTACCACCTCAGACACTTCCTGGAGAAGTAACCTGAACCAGATCCTGCATCCTGGCAAGAAGAACTGCTGGCTGCCTAAAAGACTCACCAGACTGCTTTCTGAATAGGACTGATACCTTGCTGTTGCCCTGCTGTCTTGCTGCTCTCTTGCCTTGCTGCAGAAGTGCTCTCCAAGGGCTTGGATAGAGATTGCCTCCTGATCCCTGAAGTCTCAGGACCAAAAAAGACTTATTTACTGCAGCTGAAATGTGAAATTTTGACGCACCGCTGCCAAGAATGATGCACAGCCTGCTTGCGGTGAAAATTTCGCTGCATGCCGAGTCCGGCTCGATGCAGCCCGACTTTGCAAACAGAAGATCGATGCAGTGCCAGCGATGCAACTGGAACTCAATGCACAGCCCTACTGGATCGACACAAGCCGACTCAGAACGACACCGCCCGACTTCCTGAGAGGAATCGACACAGCACCTGCTGTGCGGAAGAAAATTCCACGCATCGCCTACCGGAATCGATGCAGCCACTGTGACTTCGCTCCTCAAGCCCAGGATTCCACACATTGTCCCCAGGGCATCGTAAAACCCCGCAATCCGAAGAGTATCCAAGCCCGCGTGCCAGAAATCAACGCAACGCTTCCCCCTGTGGAAATAACTACGCAAGTCCGTGTGCAAAGGTGCGAAACCAACGCACACTCACCGTTTTGCACGCATATCGTCCTCTGCGGTCCCTTGCGAGGATTTTTCAATGCAAACCAGGTACTTTGCCCTGCAAGAGACCCCTGTTGTTTCTAGGAGAACTTAAGACACTTTTTATTGCTTTTACAGTAATCTTTTAACTCTAAGGACACTTGACATCGCTTTCAGTGATGTCCCTACATTTGCTTATTTAATCTTTAATCGTTTTTGACCTGCATTTATTCAGATAAATATTATATATTTTTCTAAACAATGTGTGGTGTATTTTTGTGGTGTTATATTGTGGTATTGTATGATTTATTGCACAAATACTTTACACATTGCCTTCTAAGTTAAGCCTGACTGCTCAGTGCCAAGCTACCAGAGGGTAGGCACAGGATAATTTGGATTGTGTGTTACTAACCCTGGCTAGAGTGAGGATCCTTGCTTGGACAGGGGTAACCTGTCTAAGCAAGAGCCCATTTCTAAGATTGCACCAGACTAGGACAAATTCACAAGTTCAGGATGACTATGATGGAGAGTCGGCTTGCTAAAGGGACACAGTTAGGCCCATTGAACAAAGTGTTGTGACTTTCTGCATCAAAGATATATTGCGCAGCCAAAGTGATACGTGAATTCTGAGGTGTGGTGAGGCTGAGATGTGAGGTCCTGCATCATCGTTGAGGATCCCCTGAACAAGGGCTTGCAAAGTTTGGCATTGATGATGTGTTGCACAGTCAAGTCATTGCTTCCAAGGAGCTGCATAGCTGTGGTGTGGCTGCTGTCGAGGCTGCTGATGACAAGCAATGCGAGGGCCTGTGCCAAGGATGCATCACATTGTGGCAGTCCCAAAAGAGTCTGCATAGGCAATGGAGACCTTTGTAAGGGTTCAGATCTACACAGCAGAAATGATGCATTGGTGCAGCTTGGGGTTGTACTGCCCAGCAGAGGAGATGTGTAAGTTCTGATAAATCCACAGAAGATGGCAGAGCACCTTAGATACTCTTCCAAGGGATCAGGACTTGGTAGGGCAGACTCACAGATGGCAGAGTCCAGGTACAGCTTCAAAGGTGTTGGAAGCCTGTTGTGCCCTTGAAGCTTAACATAAGGAGGCCAGCCAACTGGCTCTTGGTGTAACTCTGGGGCTATGGGGACCAAAATGTCAGATCCAGTCCTTCTCATGCAGGAGTCTACTGAAGAGTTGTTGTCTGAGGTCCAATATTTATACCTAGTTGTGCCTTTAAATTGAGGAGAAGCTTCTAGAGTAGGCTTTGAAGTATACAGCTGCCCTGACTTCTTGACCCTGGCTCCAGGTTAACTACATAGAGTTTGTGGTCCTTTGAGTGTAGGCAAGTTCTGACTTTTCATTGGAGCTCCAAAGACACCAAACATGAAGTGGTTACTTTCTCTGATTTGGAAATTACAGCTTATTAAATAAGATAAACTCCAATGCTATCATATGGGAGATGTAGGCCTTCCAATAGTGAAAACGTAACTTAAGATGTTTTTACTATTGGGAGTAATAAAACTAAAAAGTACATGTCCAATGTTTTAAATACAATGCACTCTGCCATCTGGGCTGTCCAGGGCCAACCCTGGGGGTGACTTATATGGGTAGGTCTACTCCCATTCTGTTTGGCGCTGTGTCTCAGACATATTTCAACAATACTGGACAGAGTAGCACATCCCACACCTGAGTGCGATGTTGGAGGCCACGACATGGATGGAACAATTTTTAATGTTGCTATTATGCACTTGTCCTGTCATGTGGATGGCAATGGGTGGTGTGTAATGCTTTGTGCTGTGTGATGTAGCTTTACACAGCATACTAGATATACATGCTGACACATCGAGCATTGTGTGTCAAACCCGTTGCTACCTAGGACATACACCCATACATCAGTCTGCACATGTTTGCCTAGATGTGGTCTAGCCATTGTCAGAACAGCAGATTTGTGTGACAATTGTGCACCTTATATACATAGTGAATATTTGCTACTCTGCCTACATTCAACCAAGTTGAATATGTGGTGGTGCATTGTCCCAAAATATCCATGGATAGTGACTATGGGTCATGTGTTTGGATAGTGGATCTGCACCCATAGCTGCTTATGTATGCAAGGCAACCCAGTGCATACTCCACATTCAATGTGTATGTGACATACGTGAGGTACAGTCCACCATGTGCCAGGGTTGTGCACATTGGCAGTGCTGGGATACCATTGCACGGATACACTGTAAAGGCTCAGCATTGGATGTTGGTTAAAATCCATGGGCATTTACTGAGGGACCCCAGTTTACAACGATTTTCCATCCTTGTCACACATGTACCATGCAGGATGCTACTGTCACCATGAGTTGTGACAGTGTTGTGTTCCTACATTACTTGATATCAATTTGTTGACAGCCCCTAACTCATGTGTGCCCCCCTTGCATTCAATATGTTATGCATGGTATTGTTGTGGTGTAAGGGCTAGGTTTTGGCACCTTGCCCACCTGACGGTCAACATATGTGGTGGTGCATGGATCTAGACCTTCAGTATTCACATGCCCGCAAATTGCGCGTCACTGATATTTGAGATAGTGGCAGTAGACCCACTCATGTCACTAAAGTTGTTGCTAACATACTGGTTACTTTTTGTGTTACCTACCTGCTCACTGAGGTTTGAGTCAAATTCCAATGGTATAGGTAGTGGAGAATGAGTAGACCAAGAAGATGCAGGTGCAAAGTGATTTATTAGTGCGATTTACAAAATGTTGTTTAAAGTATTGTGGTTATGAGTAGAAGTTATCCACAATGTGGAGTCTCCTACAAACTCCTGCAGCAGTGTTAATTTGTTCCACCTCCACATTATCTGCTCCACCATCATCCTCGTCCTAGCTGGGTACATTATCCTGTTCATCCTAGGGGATATTTTGTTCTGGACACATATGTTGTATAGGATTGCACATGCCAAGATGATCTTGCAAACAAGTGGTGGAGCATACAAGAGGCTTCCTCCTGTTAGGGTGAGGCACCTGAACCTGGATTTCAGAAGGCCAAATGTCCTCTCCCCCACATTGCATGTTTTCCTGTGTCTCTCATTGTAGGCTCGCTGTTCCACCATAGTGAGATTGGCTAAAGGGGTCATCACCCATGGCTGTGTGCCATACCCTTGGTCAGCTCTAAAGGATAGAGAGGAGATGTGTTGGTAAGTGTTGATAGTGGTTTGGAACATCCCATGGCAGTTGCACTTTTTAGTTGGAGTGGTGACACAGACTTGCTTGTGGTGTAGTGTGCTCCTGTTCTTGGGAAATGGTTTCTTTGGACTGTGTTGATGGACATGACAAACTTGGGTAGTGGCACAAGGGCCTGGGAAGTGTTTATGTTGTTCTCAAAAGTGATGGTCATGATTTTGGTATATGTGTTATGTCATCCTTATTTGAAGCATGGCACCACATGGATGGCATTGGATTTAGGATCTGCCTGAGGCTTGCACACTTTGGTTTACGTGGGACTCTGCCTATGTGTGACTTCCTCAACATGACCATAGCCTATGCCATTGACATGCCTGTGCATTTCTTTGTTTGGTGTAATGTGTGTGTGTGATGTGTATTTAGTTGTCAACCTGTGGACACTTGTAGTGGTTTGTGAGCAGCTTCTGTATGCAAAGGAGACTTGGCTCCAGCTGTCCAATGTGGTTTCCCCATCAGGGTGTTGCTGTTTTATGTAGATTTGGGTGTATGTGTTTGTGTCATGCAATGTGTGCAGTGTAGTGTGGCTTGTGGCAGACGGAGAAGGATGACTGTGCAATACCAGCCACTAGAGCACCCATTGTCTGGAATGATCTAGACACCATCATGTGGAGGACAGCAAGGAGTTTTGTCATAGCTGGAATGCTATGGGGAGTTTGTGGCCTTGCTGTTATGTGTGGCGCTATCAGGTGCAGCAGGCATACAATGGACTCCCGTTTGAGATTGTACATCCGGACCACATCTTGTTCCCTCATTCCAGAGATTGTGATTCGCTGTCTAGAGATCCTCTCCCTCCTTTTGTGCTGCCTCTATGGCTGTTATGGTGGGGTTTGAGGTTGCTGCGATGGTGGTGGTTGGATCTGCTGTCTTCGCAGATGTCTGTGCGGGTGCTTAGCTGGAGCAGTAGCACTTCCATGTTGTCCTGGCTGTTTCCAAAGCTCCTTCTGTTTGTTTTCCTTGAGTGGTGGTGTGTGAGCCTCTTTTTAACGCCTGGTCTGACCAGGTGTTAAATTTTGTCACTAATTGGACTTTGTGCCATTATTTGAGTCTGCTTCCTTCGTTAGCGTTGTGTTTGTGTCAGGGGATAAATATGACGCTAGGGGTTTAGCAATGTATTTACGATGGGAATGCCTGCCTTACATCTCATTGACATAAGGTAGTTTCATGCATTCTACACATAGTGCTAACTCCATTATTTTGACGCTAGACAGGTCTAGCATCAAGATATAAATGTGGAGCTAGCTATACGCCATTTTAGCGTCAACATTTTTGAGGCTACATCAGCGCAAGCCAAGTATAAATATGCACCTTGGTCTCCTCTAAGAGGGCATTTCTATTGGATTATGGCATTGTTCAGTCTAGAGTCCCTTTCAATCGCTGTCCTTTTTGGAATGACGACTGGTCATAAAAAATGCAATGATTTCTTCATGCCCCTTTGACCCATTATGTTAGACCTGGCATTAATGGGTTGTTTTCCCTCTAACATTCTGCTGTCAGACCTCCTGTTTCAGTGACTTAGGACTCTGCACACTTTACCACTGCTAACCAGTGCTCTCACCTTAAAACATGGTAGACTTGGCTTATGCCCAACTGGCATATTTAATTTACCGTTAAGTCCTCAGTAAAGTGGAACTCTCTGTGCCCAGGCCTTGCAAATAACATTCTACAAGTGGC
This sequence comes from Pleurodeles waltl, assembly GCF_031143425.1. NCBI lineage: Eukaryota > Metazoa > Chordata > Amphibia > Caudata > Salamandridae > Pleurodeles > Pleurodeles waltl. The sequence goes on from NC_090444.1 coordinate 1,459,713,620, forward strand.
CCTGTAGCACTAACTGTACTTAAGTAGCACTTACAATATGACTCAAATGTCTCTGGCCTGATAATGCAGCCTATGTGTGTGCAGTTTTAAGATGCCATTTCGACCTGTAAGTTAAACCTTTTGTCATGTCCAAACCTATCTTTTTATTACACTTCAATATCAGTCGGTCATGATAAAGATTACCTAGGCTGTGCAATGCTGGAACAAATGCAAACACATGTACAATGGACATTCTGGATGGATTGCTTCCAGACACCAACACATACCTGCAAATACAACATGGGAGGTCAAATGGGGACAACACAAGTGGTGTAGCAGGAGTGATGCCATGTGTTTGTTGAACTCATGACAACTCCCAAATACTGTAATAATTATAAAGTACACTGTTCCAAAGACAAAATATTAAAGGATCACAAGGCAACCAATAACCAGGAGCTAGAGAGCCCTCACACACCCAATAGGATGTAAAGCTTCATCACTGGGCACGCTCCTCGTCAGACCGGCGCTGCAATGTCTAACGGGCCACCCCTTAGAAAGGTGGTGGTTTTTAGCCGGAGATCTTTTACCACTGGTAGTCAGACCTATGATGAACACGAACTATAAGTGTATGCAGGAGAGAAAGAGAAATAAAATTGGCTCTAAACCACAACCATCATATTTAATAATTCAGAAGTTGGTTTAGGCCAAGATTAAAAGATGAAAATGGGAGTGCTTATGGAGATAATGCTCAGCTGCACTCCTAATCCAAACCGATAAAGGAAAGTGGGTGATACCCCAAGTCCTATGGTGCTAGGTCAACATGTTTCGCATCTAGATGGTCACTTAGGATCCAGTGACGCTTCTTCAAGACCACAAATATCATTTCTCCTGATAATAATACTAAAGACCAATTAGGATATAATAAAGTAAGTACTGGTCGGTAACTTATTCATATAGGCTGCACGTCATGGTCAGTCTAGTCAGCAAGTCGCCCTGTGAAGTATAAAAACAATTGTACATGTTTTGTGAACAATTTGTGCACAGAAAGGTAATACCAATGTGGCAAGCACTAAAAAAACTACAGTGTTCGTGACCGGTCCCAGAAGAGACAATCAAAGAATGAATTGGCTTACCATCCCATCCTAAGGTACGAGCTTCATAGGAGTACACAGGCCCAAAAACCAAGAATGTGGCACTAAACACAGCAATACAAAGGAAGCAAAAAAAATATGTATTTTGGTAACACTTATAACCAAAAAAAACTTGTATATTAGTAAATTAAGTCCCACAGCTATTCATGAAGTCCAGTGTAACTGTCCAAAATTCATGTGGAATTAAATGTGGAAATGCTAAAAAGTAACAATATAAAGAGGTAATGTTAAGGTTCACAATATGAAAAAAACAAGGAATCAAGCAAAATGGATGAAGTGACCAAAGATCAAAAATAAATGTTGGCCGCCCACCGAGTAGGTAGGAATGCAATTAAAGTACTCGAGTAAAGTCCTTTATTGAAAAAATGCTTATCGGCACCGTAAGCACAATAAAACTGATACCGGCGGTTAGGTACTCATAAGATCAATGTCTTGGAACAAGCCGGGCACCAACCTGGGGGCCGCGCTCCTGCCGATAGCAGTAGAGTGCGGCTGCAGCGTATTTAAAGAAAGTAAGGTCGTCAGGACGCGTGGAACCCAGAAATGGTTCCAGCGCATCAATCAGTCACACATAATCATGTGACCAGAATAGAAGGAAAAAGAAATAGGACTATTCACGCCGGGGAAAGCTACCGGCAAGTGTAGGTGGCCATATTGATATGTCCACAAGAGTGGATCAAAACAGGAAAGGGCCTGCTAGTTCTATAATAATGTCCAAAGAAAAAAAGGTCATAAAGGACAAAAGAAAGTAAACAAAAATGAAAAAATTATATAATCATTTGAACGCTCTAGACAGGAGCTAGCATCAATTCAAAAAAGATATACAACAAATGCTGGGTATGAAAAAAGAAGGTGAAAGCTAGAATAAGTTCCAGGGTAAGATAGTAAGAGACCAAAGGTATGTAATGGTGCAGTTAAGGCGTTAGATTGCACCAAGGAATGTCATCATGTAGACCAACAATGTGTGTTTTCAATCTGAAAACCCATTGTTGTTCAATCCTAAAGAGAGCTCCAGAGTCATGATTTGCACATCTAGGTGCTTGCAACACTACCCACCATAAATCATCAGGTCCATGTTGTGCTTCATGGAAATGCGCACTCAATTTGGTAGTTACGCGGGCACATCTAATGTTAAGTCGATGATGTTCGTTGATCCTACTTTTCAATGGTCTAGTGGTCATACCAACCTACCGTAGACCACACGGACAAGTAATCATATGGATACAGCTTTGTGTGTTACAATTGGTGTGCCTATTGAGGTGCCATGTACCAATTGGGTAAAGATCCAATTTATCTAGAAGTTTGGTTAGAGGGCAGACGTTACATGTGCCACAAGGATAGTGGCCAGTGACTGGGGGGAAGTTCCATAGGGTAGTCTGTTGGGACAGGTCTTGTTTTGAACGTGGGCGGGTATGTACCACCAAATCCCTAATGTTGGTAGTTCTTTTGAATGCGAACAAGGGCTTTTGTATCTGTGTGCCGCCACTTAGTAAAATTGTCCATTGTTTGGTGATCGAGACACATGTCAAGCGGGTGTCAGGTTCTTTAACAGTAGGTAACAATAGTGCGTAGCTAAGGTTGTTACGAGCCCTCTTATAGGCAGAATTAATGACACATTGATGGTAATGTCTCTTGTATAGTTTGGCCTTGAGGTCACTCGCCTGAGTCTCAAAAGACTGTATAGAACAAAAATGTTGACATAATCTAAGGAACTGGCTGAAAGGTAGATTGTCGGGCAAGGCCTTGGAGTGGTGACTTTCATGAAGTAGAAGGCTATTGCAGTCAGTAACCTTCTGGTAAGTATCAGAGGTTAATTTTCCATTATCAATCTTAATCAAAAGGTCCAAAAAGGAGACCTGGGTCACTGAGAAGTGAAAGCTGACATCAAGTACGGCAGAGGTAAATGTGAGATACTGGACTGTATGACCACAATTGTGTATGTGTCTCTCTTCTGGGAAGTGTGCATAGTACTGCTGAGTAGCAAACATTAAGAGGCTGGGTCCCTGCTAAATGAAACTCCACACCACTGCTCTAGCTACATGAACATAACACATTGTCAAGGGCCTGATGCATGAGCGCAGGGGTGTGATTAATCTGAGGCTCAATTGACTTACCTATTCACATACAACCATGGGTTAGTGTTGCTATAGAAACTCACACTGTTGTGGTGATGAGTAGGATGGCAGCAATGCCAGACTGCAACATTGTGACACAGTGGTATGCCATTGTTTGTGACAGTCAATACAAACCTAATGGCGAAAAATATGGGTGCCTAGTTCATTGCAGGCATGCATATGCCACATATGTCAGCACATATGGACCACTGTATTGGCTCAGGCATGGAAATGTGTGGGGATTAAGAGCAAAAGGCAACCTAGCACAAAAGTAAGGTCATAAGTATCATTAGATCAGTGACTGTCAGAAATAAACTACACATGTGTTCCGACATACGGAAACATGGATGGCACTGATGTGACATAACATGCATTTGTCAAAAGGTAACATGAGTCCATGCAGGAAGATAGTAATGTGAGGTTTGACATCCCATGAACACACCACTGTTGTAATACGTGACAGAAATCACAAAACACATGTCCATACACACACAGAAGTTCGCAATCGTCTACAACACATGTGTACATGACATCTCCTGCAACTAAAGTGCATGGGGGCACAATGGAACACGTGTATCAGAGCAACATGAAGGGAAATCCAACGACACACCACAGGGTGAACACATATACACATGAAAATTACCAGGGTTGACGTGATGTCAATGCAGTCCAAGTCCACTGAGTACTGTGTGTAGAAACGTTCATGGTTGTCACAGGCATTACCATGTGTTGGACATAGGCCACAAAACACGTTTGATGTAGTAGTTATGTGTACATCTGTATCTTGGACATAACAATGTAGTCCACCCCTAAATTAGTTTACGTTCACCTGTATACACATATAGCACCCATGTGCCAACATGTCTGTGGACACAGTGTATCTACACATGTGCACATGTGCATGAGGTATTCAGTAATCCCATGCAGCAGACTCACAAATGAACCGATAGGTCCAACATACCATTGTCACTGTAATGATAGTACTGGACAGTAACTCACATGTTGACATACCACATATAAACCATTGTTGTGCACCCCATTTAACACGTGAAGTCACTAAGGGTTCACTCAAGGCACACAATGCAAAGCTCCATGCAATGTCATCATGCGTGAAACGTTTTTCACGCATGTACATATGCCATACAATATCCCATAGCTAATAGAAGCATGGCATCTGTGTGTCTATCGCACATCCACAGGCCCTTTCAAAGCTTAATGGTGTGAATGTAAGACGCATAACTGTTGTGCATAAAAAAAATGATGCATGACTGAAAAATGTGACGGGCACAAGCCCAGGAAGTTTATTACAGGACATCTTGCCTGCAAACATGCTGCAGTGAGTGTAGTTTCACTTTCATTCACAGTCTGTTTCTCTGTGACTGTGTGAGGTTGTGTGGTTTAGGTACTTGTGGATTTGTGGAGTGTTTGCTGTGTTTGTAGTGTACATTGCGCTGTGTCCTGTGTTATTTTGTATATTAATTGTCTCATAACTTGTATTTTGTATAGTGAGTGTACTGTTTTTGTCTCTGTATTGTCAGGTGTTTGTCTGGGGTAGTTTAGTAGTTGTGGTAGTTTGAGTAGGTGTAAGGGTTAAGTTTTATTTCTTTTTTTGGGGGGTGAACTCCATTCACCACTGGGAATGTCTGGGAAAGGGAGAGTGAGCCGGATGTCTACAGATGAGCTGGAGGGGGTTCATGTGGCTTGTGGCACACTACCTCCCATGTTGCTGCAAGTTGGTGGCCAGGTGATACTTGGCTAACCCACAGAGGCTAGGCAGCTGCGGTGGGACAAGGTGCTCCACCACCTTACCTGGTTTTTTGCAAGTGGAAGGAACGACCACCAAATTAAGCATCACTGGGCAGAGCAGGGGTTAAGGGAGCAGGATCTGCTCTACCATTTGGGAATTGGGATTGGTGGAACAGTTGGTAAGTCTCCCATTGCCATACAATCTCGTTTTGTTTGCATGTGCATGACAGTTGCTGATAAGTTTAGGTGCTGCATGCAATGGATGTGGGTATGTCGTATGCGACCTGTATGAAGAGGCCATGCCTCACGTTAGGGCTGCATTTCAATTGTACAACAAGGAAGCAAATGCAGGACAGATGTACAATTTACCCTGCACAACCATCTCAAAGTGTTGTGATGTATGCATAGTGTAACTAGATAATAAGCAGCTACAAATGAGGCTTGCACCATGCAACATGATTGAAAGGGGGTCCCAAAACATTGTTGGGATCCCAAAGTATTATCTTCTGAGTCAGAAGATAATTCCCTGTGTACGATTTTCAAACACTCAAAACGGCTGCTGAGAGAAGGTCTGTTATGTGGGCATATAAATGTATGAGAAGGGCTCCTACATATTCCGCAGTAGTAGTGATGATCTGTTGCATCTCCTACTGAGTGCATCATTTACCTTCACATTAATAGATGCTGTTGGACGACACCTACATCATGCTGTGACTTTTTTCTGACTACGCACACACATGGCGGTGAGTAAGGGGTGTACTAAGGGCCACAATGACATTACAGATGCAATTGGTTCTGCATTACTGTAGTTCTGTCGGGCCCTTTGTGTAATTACCCAAGGCCATATAAGGGTGCTTGATCATGCAATGCTCCAAACTACTGGCAGTTCCATGTTCCAGTCCATTGTGTATCACAGACAGCCTATATGATGTCTATAACCAGACACATGTTCTGAGTCATTTGCACAGGCCTGCCACTTCTCACTTACAGTATGGGGCTGCCCTGCATCAGCACCATCACTGGCATAATACTCACTAACTGCATCACCAAATGCATTCTTTGACCACTGAGCAAGTGTGTCTATATTGAGCCATATTTCTATACCCATGTTCTTATCCCTCACTTAACTAACAATGGTATACCATGGCAACAATGGCAGGCCACACACTGTTGGCACTACATCCATGATTTAATCCAGTCAATGTGCAGGTAGGTATATCAACTGCACATGAGTATACTCCCATAGCAATTTTGGAAGTATATGTGCCTTGAGATGGCACACATATTACTTCAGTGAAGGGTGTATGATGCCATTCCTCAACACCTTGGAATACCCACACAACCCCAGGGTAGTAGTTTGTTGGTTTGCTGTGACAATGATGTAGATGTATACAACATCTTATGCAGGCTGAAATGCTAAGGGTGTTACAATGGGCCAGGCACTGCAAGAACCATTGCATGCCCCTCAGATGGAATATACATTTTCAAGCAGTCCCATATGGTAATAGAGGTGTTGTGCCAACAGACAGCTGCATGACAATGCCAGGTATACATGGTGCTGTGAGAATCATCACAGGAGTGTCAGGGACAGTGATGGTTTTTATGTGTGTGGGTCTACCTTACCTAAGAGTATGTGTGATTTAGTGATCATAGTTACTATGATCTGCCACTAGGATGAGTTCCTAACACGTTTACACTGAACAATGTCGATTTACTGAAACTAGGTTTTTACACTAAGCAATGTTTTCCATTCATGTCTTGCAGATGGACCAGGGCTCTACACCATAGGAGAGGTGGTGTGTTTTCAAGACCCCGAAGAATCCAGGAAGTGTCATATTGTACATCCTATGAGCAAATGCAGGGAATGCTGTGAGTCAGTCAGAAGTGAGGAATGCAATGAGAGAAATTTTTGCCTGACCAATGATCTGATATCATACGAGGATGGATAGTGACATCATGTATGTTGGAATGTTGCGCAATGAGAAAAGCTTGCATGTAGTTCAAGGGCCAACATGTGCTGGCATGGAATTGTGTATAATAGGAATAGTAATAGCTGACCACATTCATTGCTGTCTACCATTACAGATCACAGAGCAGCAGTATACGTACATAGCATGCCTGTTGACAACCACTTTGTCACAGCACCATTGTCAGCACTGTGTGCCCCATATGGCATACATTTGACATGGTGGTACAGATGTGTGTTCTATCTGCAGAAGTCACCAGGGAGATTATGTAGGAGACACACACATCACAGGTGCCTCAGTAACCTTCAGATATAATGGGTTTGTAGGACTGCAAGGAGCCATAATGTGCTGCACAACAGTCAGTAGTGTATACAATTTGTGGAAAACTCCACACCAGATGGTTATGGGAAACTTCTATGATTCTCCCACACCAGATGTCCTCAGTTTTCACAACATGGCCCTGCACCATAATAATTGTGACTGATATAGGTCACATCACATATGCATATGATTTGAATTGTGTGTGTGAGTGTAGCTGGTACGCTGGTGATGTATGACATGCAAGTGCTAATGATGTAACACATTTCAGGATACAATTGCAGCACCCAATGCAGTGCCAAAATCGCTGTGGGCTTAAGGCCATTTATACAGCCACCTTGAGTGTGCCCTTTAGCACATGTAGGACTACATAGAACAGGGTGGGGGCTTCAGTTCTGTAATGTGCTGACAACAGTGATGTGCAGCTCAAGCTTTGCCCAACCTTTCTTCTGCCAACATTGCATCAGTTGTACATGTGGGCACATCATGGGAAATGGTGTGGCCCTTTGTAACGTATGCTCAGGCCAGCTGTTACACTAGGACACATGAATGTAGATTTACCAAACCTCAGAATAGCAGGTTGGCAGTTAGCAGCCCCACTATAATATGAGCAGCATCTTGACTCCATAATGAGTGGTCAGGCCTTCATGTATCACCAGGTGTGTTGAGGAGATGGATTACATGCCCAGCACCCCTTATGCCCAGAGATGCAGTAAATCCAGACCTGTAAATGCATGTGATCCTCACAAGTTAGAAAACACGAATGTTGATCAGGGTTGTATTGGTTCCTATCAGCTTTGGGCCCTTTTGATTTACAAGGGATTGTCATTACCTCACTGATATGTACATGATACTGGTGATGTCTGTTTGGAAATAGACATAGATGAGGAGAAAGTCACTGTTGATAAATGTGTGTTGGACTGTATGTGTTAGTTGCTTTAAAATTCTGTATACACACCACCCAATGCTGACACTGATGCTTGTTTGTATTTCAGCAGCCAACATGACTCATGAGCAGAGGTGCAATTTTATGAAGAGAGCAGAACATTATCTCCTCATCCTTGAGGTGGAAGCGGGATACCGCACGATGGCCTGGCAATTCCTTCATGAGAAAGCTTCAGGGGAATGGCGTGCCTTTGAACATGGTGGTCCAACAAAGCAGACACCAATAGACACATGAGCAAGCTCCTCAAGGATTCAGGGGGTCACAGCTGGACCTACGCCATCCACATCAGCTCCACCTGTCTCCACACAGTCACAGGTATTGCCACCAGCAGCCGGTGTACCAACTCAATTTGAGCTGGACCTCAGAAGGGCCCTCAATGCAATCCTCAAGAGACTGGACAATTAGGAGGAGGATTCAGCAGACAACAGGGGGATGTTGAAGTTCATAAAAAAAATAAAAAAGGAAAAAAAAATTGGATTTGTAGACTACCTTCCAGTTCCGTACCCTCCCTATTAAAGTTTAGATTTGTTTTCAGTTGGGCTTTAAATGGTTAGTATTAGGTTAGTGTGGAGTAGGCAAAAGTTAAGTATATTGGGGAGGTAGGTTTTCCTTATTATGTTTTTATTGGTTTTTATTGGTGGTGGGTTGGGTGGGGGGTCATGTTGGGGTATATGTGTATAATATATATATATATATATATATATATATATATATATATATATATATATATATATATATATATATATTTACAAAATTACACAAAAAAATATATTAGTTTAGTCCTTATGATAAGTTAGTACATGTGTAGTTATAGTAATTGTTGTCCTACTTATATCTTGTTTCTTAAAGCAGGATGGGGGGGCAATGTTTAGAGTGTGGTATTCCATGTGTAAGATAAGTTAAGCATAGGTTAGATAGATTTACTTGATTGATGAGTATAGTTAGTATAGGTTAGTTTAGGATAGGGTAAGTTTTAGTTAATATATAGGTTAATGGTTTTATAATAAATCCGTTTTATAATGACATTCCTTTTGTGTAAGTTGCATGAGTATCTGTGTCTTCTCATGAGTGCACTGGGCAAATTGGGGGGGATAGCTGATGGAATCTTGTCTTGATATCCTTTATTTACGATGTGCTTCCCCTATTGACGAGGGAGCTTTCTCATTGGCTGCAACTTCACGTCTGCTAGTTCATGCATTTGCCATCCAGTGTACCCGCCATTCACAATGTCTATGTATACTTTGTCTTGGACAGGTAAGTCTGGTACTTCAGCTGTCATTAGTGGGGTCCTGTAGTTTCAGTTTTGGGAACTGTGATATATCTGACAACAGGCACAATTGGAACTGTATCCTTCAACTCTGACAGATGTCCATCACTGATAGTTTAGCTACCTCTGTACCACACAAATGAGTTTCTCTGGGACTCACAGCTGGCTATATTGCCATTGACATGGTTCTCAGCCATACCTGCTGCATATAAAAAATAAATGATATATTCATACATTTTAGTTTTTACGCTCAGTGAATTGGTTGTATCTGACAATACCATCATACATCTTTCTCAAATAGCATCCTTGGGTGTATCTTTGTGTCCCACAGCCCAGCACTCATGTACTGCTATTCTGTAATCATTGGCATGGATTCACACAATTCAATCATTTAGATGAGTAGATGGATCACAGAAAATGTAGACATTCTAAATGTATACAAGTTGTTTATATACAGGTGGAAATGTGAAAGTTAATTATTTACAGTGTCTAGGTCTGAGACCCCTTTAGTGAAAGTCATGGATATATGACACAACCAGAATCCAGGCTTGAAGGACATGTCATAAGACATGCTTAGGAGTAGTGTCCATTAGTGAAGAGGAACAAAAATTGCCATTCGGTATGACAGAGACAATGATAGTACATAGCAGAAAAGTCAACAGTAGGTGTGTGGAGAAAGCACATTTCCTACTGTCACAACACTGGCATGATCGTAAGGCCAGAACTAAGGAGAATTGCCCATTTGACACACACTGGTGCTATTGGGTGCTCTTCTTAGGGAAAGTAATTTCTTCCACATCTTCATTCTCTGGTGTGTGTGGTGCTCTTGTGCCATTGGTGGTTCTGTTGTATAGGGGATAAAAATGTGAAGGCCAAGTTCGCAGCAGCTGCCATTTGTGGTAAGACATAAGGCATTACTTCAGCAAGGAGGAACTGCTGATTTTTAATATAGCTGCAACACTGCAGTGGTAGACAGCCAGTTCTTCCCTGAGGGAGGCCACTTCCCACTAAATGGACTCCAGCCTGTTGTCTGCTATGCTGCTGCCAGTTTGGGAGGGCAATTGTTGTGGCCTCTCCCTCATGACAGCAGCTATGTCTGCTAGGGACCGCTGGAGTCCACGCAGTGGGAAGTGTGTGCATCGAATGGCAGCTTTGTTTTCATTAGGTGTTATGAGGCACATCATCACTCCCTCTAGGCTGCCTGCACGGCCTCCATCCCCACTCACACCTGCTTGGCCAGCTCCCACTAGACTACTACCACTGTCCTCTGAAAGCTGGTCTCTGGATCCTCAGAGTACAGGACCGTATCAGTACTGGCAAGTATTATATTCTGATTGTTGAGTGGTTCATATGGAGACCCCACAATGCTGTATGTCCTCCTTGCAACTGGAGGTGGTATCTGGAGGGATCCTATGTCAACCTGGAGAGTCAGTTCATTGATGGTTGTCAGCTGATCAGCCAGGTCATCATTGAAATCCAGGACAGGCAGGTCGGTAGGTGGAAATCCATCATCCTCTGCAATGAGATAGTGTAAAATCAATCCTAGATTGTTGTGACAGTTGACATGGCACATCATTTATTTAGTAGTGACTAGTTAAAGGCCCAAGGTTGTTATTGTACATTATGTGACATATATTTTTAGCCCCTAGTGCCACTGGAGCACCACATACAGGGACGCTCTGGTGGATCTAAGGGATGCGTTATATTTACTAGGTGGCATTAAGCCAATTATCGTGGCTTGACACCACCTTGTAAATACGGCCCCTTACCATGCAGCACTTTGGGTTGAAGGGGTGTGCAATGGCTGTTGCTATGGGTGGGCCACACCAACACCCATTGCATTTTGACACTGTCCCAGATTTACATGTTTATGTAGACCTGAGGCAGCACCAATATCTAACACCATCCCAGGAGTGACATTAGTAGGGCTCAATTTTGACATATACTTTACTTTCTCCTCATGTTTTCCATTGTCTAAGTGTGCTTCATTCCACAGCACACATGGACCAAGCAGATTGGTACATCAGTTTCTTGTTGTGCTGGAAGGTGCTCCTTACTACACAACAATATTATCCCCCTCAATGCAGCCATCCTTGTACTTTGGTGCAAGGGATGCAGCGTTGGGCCAGGAGAGTTAATTTACCACTGGCACAGGGGTGCACACAGGGATGGCCCGTATGCTCATTATTTTTGGTCAAGACTGCGTTTTCTAAATAACAGTGTGTGTGATCCAGCCTAATTTGGCACTGAAGTACCCACCTTCTTTTCCAGTTTGATCAGGCTTTTAGCTTGTTTGATAGTCGGATTTGTCAGAGTCACCAGATCCTCAGGGTCTGTGCACGTTCCCAACATGTCCACCACAAGACAGCTCCAATACTCTGATTAGAATGTCACAGAGTCTAAGAGAGTCCAAGTGGGGAAAAGGGGATTAGGTAGGGAACAGCTGGGAAGGAGACCTGTATGAAGCAAAAAGGTTAAAATACACAATTGCAAGATTATACCATAGTAATCATTACTAGGTTATGACTCTAAGCATTGTCATATTGGAAACATGGATAACTTAAGCATGAACTTAAATAACTAGGGCTCAAGTTGTCTGGATACCGGTGAGGGAATCAAGAATGATTAGTACAACTTTCTAATGAACCACTCAATGAAATGCTACTCATGGATTAAAAACAGCAGAACCTTCTAGCACTACGCTTTTAAATTCAAGAATAGTCTTTTACATGAGTACCAGGAAATACTCTGAAAGATTTCTATAACACCATATGAATTGTACTTGAAAGACTTATTATGCACATATAATATAAACATCTAGAATTCTAACATTTTAGCTTTCTTAAAATGCAGGGACATGAATTACGCACATTGCAGATTTCCACAAAAGGTTTATAAATGCCATGACATGATTGTGCACAATGAATAACATGAGTTAGGCATGAGAAAATGAATCACGTGTCTTGCCGATTAGAAAGTCACCAAGTAAATGCCATGAAGTGATAACACACAATGAATAGCATGAATTAAACGTAAGAAATGAATCGCACTTCCTGCCGATTCGAAGTCCACCATGTAAATGCAAAGAAATAGTAGCGCACACTGAATATCACGAATTAGACACAAGGAATTAATTGCGCCAAGAAATGATAGCACGCACAATGAATATCATGAATTAGACACAAGGAATGAATCGCGCTTCTTGCCAATTCGAAGTCCACCATGTGAATGCCAAGAATTGGTAGCATGCACTGAACATCATGAACTAAACACAAGAAATGAATTGCGCGTCTTGCCGATTCGAAGACCACCATGTGAATGCCAAGAAATCGCGGCGTACAATGAGTAACATGAATTAAGCACAGGAAATAAATTGCGCGTTTTGCCGATTCAAATGCAACCTTGTAAATGCCATAAAATGGTTGTGCACAATGAATATCAAGATTTGTACTCGAGTAAAGAATCACGCGAATTGCCGATTCTAATGCAACCTTGTAAATGCCATAAAATGGTTGCGCACAATGAATATCAAGATTTGTATACGAGGAAAGAATTGCGCGTCTAGCCGATTCAAATGCCAGCATGTAAATATCATAAAACATCAAGCGCACTTTCACACGCACAATAGCAAAATAGATTTGTCACACTAATTAGGCCCAAGAACTCAAAATCCTTCGAGAACGGGATCGGGGACCCAGCCCGACTTCTGTCTTACCGCCCTGATCAAGAATCACCAAGCAAAGTGAAGGGGCGAGGCCCGTAAGGTCAAAGTAGGCCTCTGGAACAGGAGCTCAGGAAGTTGCTGCTGCTCTGCACCGGGACCTCTGAATAGTTAGCACGTGGAGCTGGGCAGGCTCCCTTATATAGAGTCTTGGCCCAGCCCACAAACCGCACCCAGGCAAGCTGCAGGGAAAGCTTCTAGAAAGCCCTGGAAAGGGACCACACCCTGACACACTCTGAAAGCCTGCAGCATTACATTGCAAATGAACAGTATGTATATGCACCTTGAACATAAGTCTTCAGGATTAAACTCTGCAATGCAAAAGGTTAAGCAACAGCACATCAGCACAATGCATAAATTACATTATCTTAAGAGTGCAGGGTTTTTGCATTCTAGTCGCCCGTAGAGCGCGCACTGCGCTGATGTTGACAGGATTGCAGCTATTTGACACTACTGCATACATGGGCCCTCATAGCAAGTCTGGCGGTCCTATGACTGCCAGACTTGCAGTGGTGCTTGGACTACCACCAATAGCAACAGTCCAACCGGCACATTAGGACCACGGTGTAAGCACCAGGGTCCGATGGCCTGGCACTGCCAGGTTGCCGCCAGCTTACAGTCTGACAGTGCTGCAGGTCTTAATCCTCCAGGCCAGCACTGCAATCAACTCTGCTCTCCTGGTTATGATCCCACTTTCCCACCAGCCTTTGCATGGTGGTCTGACCATCCGCCGGCCGCCATTGTCATAATGGGCACCTTAATGCTCACAGACATGCACCATGTGTTGTATTTGTTCTATTGTTTGCCCATTCCTAAGGGGTAATCTGGTTGTGTCTGAGTTGTTGTGGGTTCACCCTGTATGTGTTGTGTTCCACAGGATGCAAGGTTTAGTGCAGATGTTTCTCTTGTGACACAGTTCAGGTCAGCACCAATATGTGTAACTCAACGCTGAACTAGGTCAGTTACACAGGGAAATGCCATGTTTACAGGGATACTGGACAGCCGTGCAATTCCCCCTGCAGATGCACTGATTTGTTCTCCCTGCACCGAGACAGGCATTGTTGCAGCATGACAAAGGAGTGGTTGCCTTGAGGAGTTGAATTGTTTATGTGCAGGGTGGTGTTTCTTCCTGCACATGTACAACTCATGTTGGCTAAGGTGGCATTTCAATGTGTGCCTCAAGATGAAGCACATATGTAATGGCAATGCAACAAAGAGCTAGGGGAGCATTTTCGCAAGATACACCACTCCGAGCCCACTCAATGGTATTGACTTCCGTCCTGGTCTCTAATGTCTAAGTTGTGTGGTTACAAGAGCTTTAACAATATGCAAGGGGTGTTGTGATGGCACAGGCACAGTATTTGCATGTCCCTTTCAGCCAATGCGCTGCATATATACGTGGTGGAGTATAGCCCTGGTGATTGACATAAATCCATGTTGTGTATATGTTGGATTGCCTAGCACAACCAAGGATGTGTGTACATGTGTTGCTTGTATGGGGATGGGGCATCTTATTCAGGGCAAATGTGTCCCTCTGCAGTCCTTTAGCATGCTTTGGGTGTGTCCTATCTACCTCCCGCTTCTGGCATTTGTAGGATTCCAGTTAATTCCCCCATGCAACTTGCCCTGCATTTGTGGTGGTAGTTGGCAGTCTGCACTGTCCTGTCCTTGGATTCCTGTGACCAGCTCTTCCGTGATGACCACTGCAACCATCTCCTCCAGCTCACCAAGGTCCTCCTGTGATGCAGGACTTCTACCTCCAGTCTGCAGTGCCCAATTCCTCCTTAGTTCTGCGCTTGCAATCATGCCAGGGCTTCTCGCACTGAGTGACAGTTCTCTTCACCTCTGCCACACTGTTGATTTTGTCCACATTTTGTTTGCTGACAAAAAGCTCACGTTGGTGTTCCGTCACCTCTCTGACAAGAATGTCATGCTCATCCTCACTAAAGCAACACTTGTACTTTTTCTTCTCCTTCTCCAGAGACTTCTGTGGATTCTCCTGGATGGTGCTTGAGAGATTGGGGTCTCCCTGTGGTCACTCCTGGCCTGATGCTTCCATTTTCAGTTGCAATTGCACTCTTTCCTGCTTGTGCATTAAAATTTGGTGCTAATGCAGTGTAAAAATGGCTGTAACCCTTTTGCATTTCGCGCCACTTTTGCAGTATTAGCGTATTTTTCATTATGACAGGGCACAGTGGTTACCGTCATTGTTTTTGACGTTCAACATTGCTTAGTGCCATTGTACATCGTACCTTAAAAATGGTGCATGGCTGGTGTCATGGAATGGCGCTAGCTCGCACTAAATAAAATGATGCAAAACTGCATTGGCGCAGTTTTGCGTCATTCTGTAGAAATATGGGCCCAAGTATTTAAGGTATGCTGTCTCGCTTTTAAAAATGTCAAAAGCAAAATGTCAAATGTCAAAAATGTGAAAAGCAGTTATCTTGCTAAACATCTTACTATTTCTGGAGACCTTTGCGGTCTGAAGGGAAAGGACTATCTCCATCTGGAAACTACCGAATGTAACCTTAAGCCTTGAACAGCTCTACTCTGGGTTTGCCAGAGAACAAGAAACTCTCTCAACACCTTCTAAAATATTCAACCAACCCTTCATTTTTTAGGAAGATTACTGCAAAAGTTTCTTCTGAATTTACCTATGCTAATGAATACATTCCTCCTCAGATCTGTTCTCTCTTTGCAACCATGTTTCTAAAATGCACCTGGTCAAATGCCTCTCTATTTACCAATAACTTTCCTTTGCCAGTTTTGGCATGCTAATGTTTCCTCCAAGCATTCTATCTTTATTTTCTCCTCTAACAGTGTAAAGTGCAAAGTGCAACAGTGGTGCAGAGGAATGTTAAATAAATATGAAAATGATTGATCCGGCAAGATTTTATATCAAACATACCCAATATTTCAAATGTTATTTCATCAACACAGGCTTTAACCTTTATGTGGACAAGATGGGCCCAGTTTATGAATGTGATGTATCTTATTATAATCATGAATGTTATTCATGAATGGGACAAATCATGGAATGAGAAAGCTAAAACAAGTGAAAGAAATTCCCCCTTGTGTGTGATCACTCCCATGTTTTTACTAAATTTTATTGCTGGCTTTTAGACTTTGCACAGGTGGCACTGCTGTCCAGTGCCCAGTATATGTGCCTTGACCCCTAAAACAAGTAGAAATTGGCTAATCTCTGATTTGCCTATTTAACTTTTTGATAACACCAAAGTATATGGTATACAAATTACACCCACAGCGTGCAAAGTTAAATGACGCCTGTGGACTGTAGCAATCACTGTTCCATTCATAAGTGTATCAAGGAAAAAATGGAGTCAGGCCTTCCAATGTAGTCTGACTACTGCAGTTTGTACTTGCAGTCCTACCTATCAACTCTTTTGACCAAGAGAAAAGCCTCCTTTAAATTAGGTGCAGAAATATACCAATGGAATGAAAAGTTGAATGTCACCTTTCTACTGCAGCACTCCTTGTGTCATCCACAGGTGTGGCAAGGGAAACATGGCTTCAGGTCTACCACTGTAGCTGAACTACTGTGGTCTAAATTCTGTGTACCGATAAAACCTTCTTTTTTATGTATTAGTACATCACTACTATGTAGGTCTTGTATTCTACAAAGTAGGTAGCATGGTATTTAAACGTTGTCACATAGAAAATGAATGTTACCAAATTCATACGATGACAAGGACCAAACAGCTATTTCTACAGTGTCAGTCGTAGCTCTACTATGTAGAAAATCAGAGTGCAGATTTAAATACTAATCCTATATCTCAGGAATAGGACCAGCCAGAACAGTAAATAAACCACTAACTTCTTTAGTTAAAAGAAATCCAATTCAAGGGGGATGTCATATTTTTAATAAATATTAAGAAAATAATCTATGGAAAGTTCTCTTTTTCCCTGTTTAAAGATCCTGAAGGGTAATGAGCATTAAGGCCCTCATTATGACTTTGGCAGTAAGTGCCACTTACCGCCATGCCGACTACTGGCAACATACCGCATTATGACCCACACATAGCAATCCGTCACTATACAGTCACACACACAAGTCCGCCAGCCCAAAGGTCAGTGCTAAACTGGCAGTAGAAAAACCCACACCGTTACACCAACAGAACTACACCCACAGCATTATGACCCATTAATTATCCTGGTGGACATTCAACCGCGGTAAACCATTGGCAGTACATACCGATGCACTCAAAATACACACACACAAACAAAACAACACTACATTGGACAATTCAAACTCCACACATCTGACACACATACACACACCACACCCAAACCACTATAAAAAGGACACAAACATTACCCACAACCCTTTACGACTCAAGACATTTGACAACTGAGAGAGAGACACACCAAGAGCACCCACAGAACCAGAGCCACAGAACACCATCATCTATCCACCATCCACACACCTTACAGAACACACCCCAACACACACCACACACACTACACCCATGGCACCACAAAGACACCCCAAGTTCTCTGAGGAGGAGCTAAGGGTCATGGCGGAAGAAATCATTTGGGTAGAGCCACAGCTATTCGGATCACAGGTGCAACAGACATCCATTGCTAGGAAGATGGAGCTATGGCCGAGAATTATGGACAGGGGATGAAATCAGGAAGATAGCTGTACAGAGGACTGGCGGTGGACCCCCACCTCCTCCCCCACAACTAGCAACATGGGTGGAGAATGTCTTGGCAATACTACATCCTGAGGGCCTGGCAAAAGTAGCAGGAGGATTGGACTCTGGTAAATCAAATCTCTATTACTATCACACCCCTACCTGCATGCCATCACATACCCCCACCCGCACTCCCATCACTCCACCACCTCCCACACACCCTACCATCACAACCCACCCATCCCAATACCCAGAACTACATGCAACAAGAATGCATGGACACCACTCAGAGCCCTGCATGGACACCCATCACCACAGCATGCACACTAGAGAGAATCACCTAGCCACAAAATCACTACTCACACAAGGCAAAGCTGACAGGGCAATCACAACCATACAGGGCAACACACCCACGCACAAGATGTCACACGCAGAAACAATAACACTGCATTTACATCCCCACAGGTCCCCCACACAACATCACTGGAGAGGAGGTGCCAGCAACATCCAGTCCCCACAGAGAAGAGGATCACAGTGGCACCTCTGGAAGACCAACCTGGCCCATCAGGGATCTCCGGACAGTCGGTTACCCAGGCACCGTCCCATACCACCACAGAGCCTCCCCCCTCAGGAAACACCATCACAGCACAGCACCCACCCATTGGGACCATACCTATGTCCCCAGGACACATCAATCAGCAGTGTGTCCACCACTACAGGGACCCCAGGCCACCCCACAAACACAGGACGATCAGGGACCTGGGGTCAGTGGGCACACGGTTCAGGGGACAGAGGCACAGGACAACAGGGAAGCTGGGAGGACTGTTGTGCGAAAGGGTGAGGACAGGCTCAGGGAACCGACTCTTCAAGAGGCACTCACCAACATCATAGGAATGACCTGAAGTTGGCTGCAGTCAACACACCAGGTGTCAGAGTTGGGCACAGATATCTGAAAATAGAGATGCCAAAGGGTACAAAAGTGGTCTTAGAATTGGGAGAATCTGCCTGCCATGTACAATATCAAACATTACACAGAACAGAACATTGGCTGAGACATTCCTGCTGCCAAGCCCACTGTTACTTGGAAGGAGCCACTTGCCAAGAAATGGAGCAGAGATAGGTCTTGCACAAGAGGAGGGATCTTAGTGGCCTGACAGATAGCAGATATCAGGTCAGGCTCCAATTGGGCACTGAGCTCTGTTATTGTGGCCCTGTCCAGTACATAGGTGAGGATAATGTGCCTGTCCTCCATTGTTGCCAAGTCAACCAGGGGTCTGTTCACAGGGGGATGTCTCCATCCCCTATTCATCCGCTGCGTTTGAAATTGAGGGGGAAAAAAGGTGAGCAGCTGGTCAGTATTCCATATTTCCAAACACTACACTGGATTGCATGTTGTGACTGTAACTGTATGGTGTTTTATAGGCCCAAATGGTGCCTATGTGTACTGTGACGCAGTTAGGTGCCAAGGCCTGCCCCCCAAAAATGGCATCCGCCTGCCCTGTGTGGATGGACATGTGGAAATGAGGTAATGTCGCTGATGTTGTGCGTCGTTGCGGAAGGCGGTCGAGTACCACTGTGCAACTCCTCATTGGTTGTCATTGGGCCTTATGGGTTACAGTGGCCAACGTGATGTACACCTGCGGTGACGGTACACACCACCATGGACATGACCGCCATTTTCTATATGTTCACTCACTTTCTACCTGACCTTCAACAGGAGAGTACCTCCAAGTGCTGCTGTGACCTGAGTCTGGAACCGACCATGGCTCGTGTCACTGGGGACAGGGCCTCTGCCTTCACCATTTTGAAATTGGAGAGACTGGTGGATGGGGTCCTACCCCAGTGCAGAATGCTGTATGGGCCTCCAGACCAACTGGTTTGTACACTGTGAGCAAGATACAAGGGGCATGGATGCATGGAGTGCTGTGTGTGAGGGCCTCATGTCGGGGATTGGTGGAAGGGTTCTGGGGAGTGTGATGCATGTATGGTGGGCAATGTCTGTGCATAAGAGGATGTGAGACCTATGGAGGCCCATGAGTGTAACAGGCCGGATGATATGACTGATACCTTTTCTATGTTTCTTTTCCTGCAGGTCAGTGCCCATCAGAAAAAGGGTATGTGGCGTGCCATCGCGAAGGACGTGCGGACCCTGGTTGGTCTACGGCAGGCGGAGCACCCACTGTCGCAAACGGTGGAGGGCCTGAGACGCTGGGCAAGGAAGACGGCAGAGGCCCAGCTGGGCATGGCCTCCCAACAAGGAAGGGGTGCCCGTCGAACCCTGACCCTCTTGATGGCCCACATACTGGTGGTGACCTATCCAGAGCTAGATGGGCACTTGAGGGCATCACAGCAGCCACAAGGGGTGAGTACAGTTTTCCAGTATACTACTTGCGTGTGGTGAGGTGGTCTCTGGGTGGGGGATGTGGGCCTGTGGGTGCCCCTATGACTGGCCAGACATTGCAGGGTATGCATCCACTACTGGGCAGGGGTCTGTGGGTGTCAGGTATGCTGCTATTGGCGTTAGGTATTCATGTCCATGGGCTAGTGGCTAGCATTGTGGCTGGTAGTGCTTTGCCTAGTGCGTAGGGCTGTTCCATGTGTGTCTGCGTGTGTCGTTCACGCCAACGGTGGTGTTGTTACTGCCATTGACCAAGTGTATCCTTTGTCTCTGCCCCCCCTTTTTGTTTTGTCACCCTGTCCTTATGTGCCTTAGCATCATCTGGCGGAGGAGCAGAGGCACCGGCGATGGAGGGAGTTCATCCCACAGGGCCCAGGAGGCCGAATCCACTGACGGTGAGGGCACCAGTTGGACGAAGGGAGAGGGGAGCACCACGGCGGGGACAGCAAGGGGCAGTTCTGACAGTGACACTTCCTCCGATGGAAGGTCCCTGCTGTTGACGGACACCTCTGTGGCCACCCCATCTACAGGTGCAGCCGCCACCCCCTATACCAGCACCACCCTCCCAGCAACCCCTCAGTGAGTTTCCCGTGCCCATTCACCCAGGAGGGTGGGATCTCCTTTGCCCCAGGCACCTCAGGTACTGCCCTGTAGTCTAGCCATTTTAGTTATAGCTCCATGCAGGTTAGCTTAATATACTAGGCCGCCATGCACCGAGACCTAGATATATTTTATTCAGCTTTGCATTGTTATTTTTACAATAACCAGTTTTATGGTCTTGTTTTAATTTCTTCTATCTAACTGTTTTGCTTAGTTCAGCACTGTGCTCTCAAACAACACATTCTTGATCACTTTGTGCTTCAGTCAAGGCTACAGTTTGGTACATTGCCGGTGAACGTAGTAGAAGTTTAGTCTCCAACATTCATAGAAAATACACATCCTTATGTAGGGACGTTTTCTTAGAACATTAGCTGTGTTATTATAAAAACACTTCCTAGTCCCATTACACGTTCAGAGGGAGATTCCAGCCAGGAAACCACAACTGTATGCTGAATGCTTTGCTGCAGATGCTAACGCAGACTACAGGCCTTTGCTCAGGTATGAGGGTTGATGTCCTCCCGGGGGAACCTGAAAGGCAGGATTAGAGCTTAACATGCCATGCTCAAATTATGATTCAGATAGAAAATAGTCCATCGACTTTAGTGGCAATATGATAGCATTATTTTTATGCTTCTCTCTCATCTTCACCATTTTAATATTGTAATGTTGTGTTGTTCTGGTTATTGCAACTCACGCTTTGCTATCTAACATGCAGTCATTTTATTAAACCAGTCTTTAAAACTTATACTGCTTTCATTGTCATTTATATATGAGACTGAATTGTGAATAAGAGAACCGGATGCGACCACGACTTCCCTGAGAAGTATGATATGTCATGCGCTCAGCTGCCCAATCATCTCTACTTTTTGGGAGAGATGAGGCACTGCTAGTTAGCCAAAGCAAAACCCAGATTTGGGGCGACAGGTGTCACCCACCATGGGTCAGACTCAGTCTCCCGCACTGTGGACGATCTTGCTGTTCAAAATCCAGTAGTCTCCTTAGAATAATGAGAGCCTACGCGAAAGCCCCAGTTAGCCATGCTGCTCTGAGTGAGGAGGCTACTGACCTCCTGCGATCCATCTCTGTTGGGCAATCAACCATAGTGAATGCCATCCAGGAGCTGGCAGCTCTTTTGCAACAAACAAATGCATTCCTGGAGGGCATTCACTCTGGCATGGTGGCCCAACAGAGATCATTCCAGGCCCTGGCCTCCTCCCTGATGGCAGCCATTGTCCCTGTCTATAGCCTCCCCCTCCAACGTCCTCTACCCAATCCCATTCCCCTCAAACCCAACCTATCCCAAGCACACATTCAGACCAGCATGCACACAAGACACCACACAGGAGTGGCTCAGGCAAACACAAGCACCACACATCATCCCACAGGCACTCACACAAACACCATCCAGACGCCGACATACCAACATTCACCTCTTCCACGGTGTTCCTCTCCTCCTCCTCATTCCTCCTCATTCACCACCCTTACCATCAAGCCTATCACTACACACCCCTCACTGGCAGTCACCACCCCCACATCCAATCACATGTCCCCTGTGTTCTCTCCCACTGTGTCAGCGCCCCTTCTCCCAATGTACACAAACACAAGCACAGCATCCAGCCCATGCACCTGCACCCAAACACAGCAGACATCTCCTACAACCACTCCTTCTTCCTCCACTTCCAAACCTTCACCCTCTTCCTGAGCCAGTGTCCTTAACCCTTAAGAAGCTTTTTCTCACCCAGGTGAGAGACTGTGACCTTGCACTCCCCAAGTGCTGCATCACAAGGCACAAGGCCACCTCCAGAACCAGTGGAAGAAGCCATCCACTCACCACCTCCTTGCCAGGATGAAGCACACAAGGCACAAGGACCCCTCTAGGACCAGTGGAAGAAGCCATCCACTCACCCCATCCTTGCCAGGATGAAGCTTACTGGGCACAAGGCCCCCTCCAGAACCAGTGGAAGAAGCCATCCACTCACCCCCTCTGTGCCAGGAGAAAGCACACTGGACACAAGGCCCCCTCCAGAACCAGTGGAAGAAGCCATCCACTCACCCCCTCCTTGCCAGGATGAAGCACACTGGGCACAAGGCCCCCTCCAGAACCAGTGGAGAAGGCATCCACTAGAGAGACTGTGGCCTTGCACTCCCCAGGACCAAGCAAAACACCCACTTGAGAGACTGTGGCTTTGCACTCCCCATGACCAAGCATTGGCAAACCACCAACTTGAGTGACTGTGGCTTTGCACTCCCAGGACCAAGCAGTGGGTAAATCACCCACTTGAGAGCAGGCAAACCACCCACTTGAGAGACTGTGGCTTTGCACTCCCCAGGAGAGAGTGATGGGCATGTAGCCCCCTCCAGGACCAGTGGTGTTGTACCATCTTCCGGCTGAGGTGACCCCCTGTTCCTCATCCCCCTGAGGTGCCTGTGTATTTTTGATCTGATGCCCCTGCAGTGTTCTCTCTGTGTTGTTACAGGAGTCAAGTGGGGGCTTTGGCCTATATGATGTGGCCCTGTGGCCCTCAGACATTCAGGACTGGGCAGTGTCCCTCCATTTGTATATATGTATATACTGTTTTGATTTTGAAGCATGACTTTCTACTATTTTATCTTATTACACTCACTTTAATCAATTCCTTTTAACCTTGCATGATTCCTGATGGGTACAGGGTGAATATGTGATGTTATTGCATCTGGTTGTGTGTATGGTGTTGGGAGTGGGGGTTGGGGTGTTGCGTGTTGCAAGTGTGTGT
This sequence comes from Pleurodeles waltl, assembly GCF_031143425.1. NCBI lineage: Eukaryota > Metazoa > Chordata > Amphibia > Caudata > Salamandridae > Pleurodeles > Pleurodeles waltl. Next base: position 1,459,737,235 of record NC_090444.1, read on the forward strand.
CACTCTCTTTTTCCTCCCCCCTCCCTTGTGTGCTAGGCGGCAGAACTCACCGAGGTCGCCTTCGCCGGCGTTGCTGTTCGTAATGCATGAGGAGGTATACAAGCATGGGGAAGATGTGCAACTCGGGCTCCATGGTGTTGTGGTTCTTCCTTGATTTCCAAGAGGTGAGTCATTGCCTTCTGTGTACTGTTTCTGCCATGATTTTGATGTCGTTGGTACCGCCCCTGAAAAGGTGTCAGATAGGCCTGTTGTAATAGTGTGGGTGGTATATTGTCTTTCGCCTTGCTGTTGGCGATTACTGCCGTGGTGCTTGTTGCTACCGCTGTGGCGGTGGGTGTGTTAAAGTGGCTATCTGTGTGGGTGGTTTCCGCCGTCATCATAATTCCATTTTTATTCCTGCCAACTGTTGGCGGTATTACCGCCACTTTATCACCGACCGCCAGGGTTGTAATGAGGGCCTAAGTCTCCAGCTAGTCTCATCCTATGCTCAGCTCATAAGAGGTGCAAAATGCCTTTAAGAAGTAAAACATAGGCTGACTTGAATGGGTAGAGATGACACCCCTGAACACCACAGAACATGGAAGGTGTGGGTTTGGGCATCCTGTGACAACTCCATGTCAAATTGTGCTTGTCAGGTCTACTGGGCCACAACAACATTTGAGGTACACTTGAAAGTGAGAGAATAGGATGCAAGACAATTCTTGTGTATCTCGTCCTGTTGCTGAAGGTGACCCTGTTTTTATCTTGCTAGACTTCTCTCTCCAGGTTTGTTGTGGGTACAGTTCCTTTTTTGCAAACTGGATTTTATTCAAAATGTGAGAAAACACTGGTGGTTTCACTATGACACTCTTCCACACACACATAGAGCCTTCAGAGTCCAAGTTTAGTGTGGCTGAAACTTTTCACCACATTGAAAATACCATGCCACATAGCACTTTGGGCCTTTTGCAGTGAGATAAACAGGAACTACTAAAACATTGGGTAAGGTTGCCCCCAGGGATGGTTATTCCATTGGATAGGGAATACCCAGAAGTCAACCCCACCATCTAGCTGGAGTGAAGCTAAAATAATGCACCCCAAGGAACCTTAACCTTAGCGTACTTGAAATCTAACAACAAAGATCTCCAAGGACCATAAGGCTGATATCTTGGGTGGCATCAGAAACACAAAAAAGCTGAAGGGGACATTTCTGTGAAGAATCCAGGCTGATCAGTGGCAAATGGAACTCAACTTTTGCCCTCAGTCTGATATGTGAGAGTCTCTAAGGACCATATTTATACTCTATTTGGGCTGGATTTGCATCAATTTTTTTTACACAAATGCAGCGCAAACTTAACTCCATGTTTATATTTTAACGCTAGACCTGTCTAGCGTCAAAAATATGGAGTTAACATCATTTTAACGATGAGTGAAACCACCTTGCATCAATGAGATGCAAGGAAGGCATTCCCGTCCAAAAAATTACTCAAATACCCTAGCGCCATATTTATCCACCCGGGCGGGTGGGAGGCGAACACGAAAAATGAAGATAAACCTGATTAACGTCAAAATATAACACCTGGGTCAGGGCAGCTGTTAAAATGTGGCAAACACACCACTACTTAAGGAAAACACACACAAGCATCATTACAGATCAACAGGACAACATGGAGGTGCTACTGACGCAGCTTGCAAGATAGGGCCGAGCACAGGACCAATGGCAGCAGCCACCACCACCCCAACGCGGCTCACAAAGGCAACGCAGAAGCCGGAGAGACTTTTCAGAAACAGGGCAACCCTCCATGGTCTCAGGGAAAAGGACATAATTCGGAGGTATCAACTCAACTGGCAAGCCATACAGCAGCTGCTGCGCCATATTGAGCCACAGCTAACAGCTAACCTGCAGACACCACACAACATACCACCGGTGACCAAGCTGTCAGCTGTCCTGCATATGTTTTCAAGTGGCTCCTTCGAGACAACGGGTGCCCTGGACACTGGGGTATCATAGCCCTCATTCTCGGCCTTCCTGCCCAAAGTGTTAGATGCCATAATCTCTCTCACACCTCACCATATCAGCTTCACCAACACCCAGCAGAAGAACCAGGAGATGAAACAGGGCTTTTATCAAATCTATGGCTTCCCATATGTGCTTGGTGCAATTGATTGCACCCATGTCTGGATTGTCCCACCTGCAGCAACAGAGCACCTATTCAGGAACAAAAAACACATACATTCTATCAATGTGCTGGCGATAGTTGACCACCAGGAATTGTTCACAAACATGTTGGCCAAGTATCCTGGGAGTGTCCATGATTCATTCATATTCCACTACAGCAGGATCAATCAACGCTTCCAGGACAGACAATATGGCAATGGCCTTCTTGTCGGTAAGTCAATATACCTCACAATATACACACACAGCAGAACAACCCTGTAGGACACACAAAACATATACCACTACAATGACACATGGGCAGGCTAACACTGTGGTGTGACACTGGTAGTTATGTTGTACAGTTATGTTGTACACCCTGACACAATGGGATACACACCACTGGACAAATGACAGCTGCCACTAACATTAGCTGCAACTCTAGAGCAACAAGGGACCAATTTCAAAGCCCACAGTGACAATGACATGGCCTACCCTGGAAGTAAAACTTGGAAGATGAACCATTTACAATTAAATCAGGCCACATAGTCAATCGGCTACCCTCCCAAACAGCATGTAGCGTGGAAGGGGTGTGCAATGTGTGTTGCAGCAGGTCTAGCACAATGAGACACATAGCATTATGATGCTGACTCAGATACAGGTGACACGGAAATAGTGAGGCAGTCCCAATATCATACATCACTCCTGGAGTGTCGTTTCCAGGTTGCAATAAGGAAGTGAACTGTGCTATAAACACATATTGATGTGGCACTAATGCAAACTGTACACTGCTGCACACACTGAATGAACCAATTGTCCATCAAAATAGCATTGTATTGGGAATGGCCCTTCCAGCACAGTTACATCCACCTCCACAAGGCAGTTAGCCAGGTTCCCTGGTGCAAGTTTGCTAGTGGGGGTACACGGTTGCACATGAGCTACTGGCAGAGGGAACAACAAAGGCTTGCCTAGAAACAAATAACACATGGGACAATTGTGGATTGTCAATACTGAACAGCTCAGTGCTGCCAACTTATGGAGATGTGTTGTACATTGTCACCTACTCAAATCAAAGGGCTTCAGTGTTGCATTTCATCTGCAATTACATATGTCTAAATGTATGGGATGTCTAGGCCATGTAGCGCAACCATGTTACCACCACATGTGAATCCATTGTGTGTGTGAATGTATCATGTCCCCTCCAGTGAAAGCATACTAAAACATATTGGACACTACACAACGCATGGTACATACATACTGACCAACAGTTCGGAAAATAAATCATAGATCCCAGGTCAATGGGCCAAACACAAGTTGTCATGTCAAACAACCCAGTGCAGATAAAACCTCACAGAAGCCCAGGATCTCACGCAATGTCACAGATGACATAAGATATCAACTGCCATGCTACATGGCATTCCTGTTGCAATCAATAACAAAATACTCACTCCTATTATCTTTTACAGTAGATCAGGGTTACGTTATCCAGCCATGGATCATGGCCCCATTCCCCATCCCAAGCACAGCAGCAGAGTGTGCCTATAATGAGGCACATTGGAGGACACACACCATTGTGGAAAGGACCTTTGGCATCTTGAAGTCCAGATTCAGGTGCCTAGGTATCACAGGACACAGCCTCCTATATGCCCCAAACATTGTGTGTAAAATTATACTGACCCATGCTATCCTGCACAACATTAATGAGAGGAGGAACATCCCATTATATGAGCCAGACCAAGAACTCCCTGAGGAGTAAGAGGATGGTGGTAGGGAAAATGAGGGGGAACAGCAGAACACAGCTGCAGGAATGCACCGCAGACAGCAAACTTTTTCACTTAATAGTCACTCTTCACACCTTGTTAAGATATGTAAATAAACACCTTACTTGATCACACAATCCTGCATTGGTTTCTTCATTCTCCATCACATGTGCCTTAGGAATGTGAGTATTACCTCAAGGAGCATGTTACAAAGACAAATCTGAGTACATCTGATGCAACATCACATGTGATACATATGATTGTACAGGAAACATCACGCACATATAAAAAATACTCATCTCTTGAATGTCACGCATAAAGGAAAAAATCAATGGACCACAACATATGACTCACTTCCATGTTGCCAACATGGTCTACTGTAGCACATGACACACATCTATGACATCTCCAATCATAAGGTAAATAAGCGCCCCATACATGAGGCAGTGGATGTGAAATTTCAGAAGTACAGGGCTGTATGAACAGACCCCTGACATTAGTAGATATGACACTGGCAATCTCTGCAAGGACCTTGTGTGACAAGGGTGGCATAATTTGTGAAAATGGATAGCATGAGTGCCCCAGGTATGACAAGCAATGTTCACAACACATGCCCTGCACAGTCCATCCATGGAAATCAGTCCTGCCACTGCCATGTGTTAAGTCTTTGCCCTCCCATCTCTAGGGGGTGCTGTAAATGGACTATCTGGACCCTGCGAATCATCATTAACACTTACCCAGAGTCCCTTTCTGACTCCTGTTTCCTTCCCTTTTCCATACGGCATGCTAAAGAATAACTACATTATCTTCCATGGACGTTAGGTCCCTAAATGCATTCCCTGGTAGTTGGTAAGACCTGTAATCTTCTGTCCATTGCTTCCTATGTGAAAAGTCTGGTTGTACCTTTTTACTGGATCCTCTCTTCCAGGACTTGTGAGAGACTGAAGCTGCACACACCTGTGACCTCTCTTGTGCAGCCCAGCCATGTGACTCTGCTCTGGCCTTGCTGCTGCCTGGAACTGCTTATAAGCTGCCATTTCCTGAAGCTCCTCGTCGTGCATTGGTGTACAATTCCTTTGTGTTCCAGACCCCTTGTTGGTTTGTGTTACAGTCCTGATTCAGCCTGAACCTGCTCTCTGTTTTCCCAGACCTGTTCCTGCTTGTTCCAGCTCTCTGTTTCCCAGACCTGTTCCTGCCTTTGTGTCAGCCTAAGCATATTCTCTGTTCCTGGTTTTGCCTCCTAGTTTGTTCCTTCTGTTTCTGCTTCCTCTTGGGTTATTATGTCTGGTAAGTGTACTAGCAGTCCCCACCTGTGTGGTAGTGTTTTCCTTTGTACTTGGGTTGGCAACTGGTTTCCAGGAGGCAAATCCAGCCCCCATCCTTTGTCTAGCATTGTATGTAGTCTATAGTGCCTAACAGTGACAGTGTGCTGTGGCTGTTTTCCAGGAATTGCCACTGTGTCTCGATCTGGACCCACAAGGGCTAGTCTTGCATATGTAAGTACAATCCTTGTTTGTGCCCTAAGGGTCCACAGACAGACTCACTTCTGCTGCCTCCTTTCCATGGGGCTTGTGTGGTGACTATCTGTAAGAGTAATCTGCACAGAGGCTTTGACGTTCCTTGTTGCTGTGGGAAGTTCTGAGCCATACCCTCTGTCCAACCTTAGTGATAACCCCAGCGTGTTTGTCCATTACTGATCCATTTCATATTTGTTCATACTAAGGTTGCTCTGCCTCCACTTTACTGTTTTCTCTGCCTTACCAAAGCTCTCCTTTCCCCTTGTATGCCTTTAGCTGCTCTTCTGCTTTGGTACACTACCTCCTTGCGAGATATTCTGTGAACTCAAGAGGTGCCCCTAACAGAATCCTGATTAGACCCGCCAGAAACCATGACATCATGGAGCCCAATCCTGACATAGGGTACACATGCCCAAACACTTGAAATGGACACTTCTGTGGAATGAAAATCTGAAAATATGTGAATACATGCAGCCAAGGGAGCAGGTCCACCACAGCAACACAAGTAACATAGGTCATTGTAATGAGTTAAACTGACGTGTACCAAACATTTTATGGGTGGAATTAAGGCACAATGCTCAAACACAGTACGTACCAAACATGTGCACAGGTCAGACATTTGTGTAGTCCACACACTAGTCACCATGAAGTTGTAAGCAACAAATAATGATACATGAGGGGTAACATATCTTACATAGCACTCATCAGTCATCCTCAATGATGCTTGAGTTTTGTTTGTTATGTGAAATGTAATGTCCCCTAAGTCAAACAACTACACACATCACATGAGTCAACACATGTTACAATCACATACAATGACTGTTGTAGATCACTGATTGCCATCAGATGTAGATACACATTTGGCACACATTCACACATTTGCATGACGTCCGAAGTATTGCATGCCGTTCCTTCAGAAACACACACATCGTTGTTACAGATCATTCACACCCAAAACACAAAGTTGCATGGTCTACCACATGTGACCAAACACTATATTACACATTGCAGGCCATACCATCCTATCTTCATGTTGCTACAGGGTCCATCCATGTTAAATAATAGAAAATCACAGTTGGAGTAAAAAATGTTGACCCAAATGCGTTGAAAACTCACGGAAACACAAACTAACCATACATGGGCCCTTAGCGTGAATTCCATCTGTGCACCACACTCATGCGGATATCCATTGAAATTGAAGTATACAGGTAATGCGTGGTATTTTGCTGCACATGTACTGTTGGTTGTCTGTCTGGGAGTTGGATTAGTTGGGTTAGTTGGGGTTCTTAGGTTTGGGCTGTAAGTTTCCTTTATTTTAATCTCTTTTCCTCTTTTTGTCTACATTTTCTGTTTGGATTTGCTGTTCTGGGACATGTCTGGAAGGGCAAGGCTGACACGCATGGGGGAGGAGGGGCTTCGGGGCTTTGTGTGACTGGTGTGCCACTTCCTACCCTTGATGCTGGAGATGGGTGGGCAGGTGATACAGGGGTATCACACAGAGGAGAGGCGGCTGCGGTGGGGGAAGGTGCTCTACCACCTTAAGAAGGTGAACCATACAAGTAGGAATGAGCACTAGCTAAAGCATCGCTGGGCTGACCTGGTGGCCATAGAGCATGATCTGCTGGACCTCCTGGGTGTGGTGATTGGTGGCCCTGTTGGTGACTATCACATTGACAAATGTGTACAGTAGATTGCTCCTGAGTGACAGTAGGAGATGTGTTGACGTGTTGCATACAATGTTTGTGGCCAGGTTGAATGCAAGCAGAACAAAGTGTTAGTGCCCCAGTACTGAGATGGAGTCCACATGTCTATACATGTTAACAATGCAGGCCTGAGGTTTGTTGAGTCATGTACGACTATATCTTAGAACCACTTGTACAAAGCTATTTTTTATTGTCACAAAAAGCCTAGTTTTCTGAATTGGTGCATTTGCGTCAAGAAAAAATGTTTATTTCAATGCACATACCCAATTTTGCCATTCTGCAATCACATTGCTGAATCACAAAACAGGGTTTGCTAATGGCATTTAGGAAGTGGTGTTCCCTTCCTATTTGCGAGTCGCAGTCAGAAGTATGATTGTGTTGTGACGTCACAAAACAATTGCAGTTACCACCAGTTTCAAGCTGGTGCTAACCTATTTGCAAAAGGGAAGGGGTCCCAATGCAACCCCTTCCCCTTTGTGAATGCATGCAAAAACATTGTTTCCGAGCAGGCAGTGGTTCCAAGGACCAGTGTCTGCTTGAAAAAATTAAAATTAAAATTTATAATATTTGTTTTTGACATGCTTTCTGTTTACCCTTAATGAAATAAGGCTGCATTTAAAAAAAGAAAATACAGCTTTATTTAAAAGCTGTCACAGACATGGTGGTCTGCTGACCCCAGCAGGCCACCATCCTTGTGAGTGCCGCCATTCCCAAGGGGTTTGAAAAATGAGACCTACCTCATGAATATTCATGAGGTAGGTCATTTGCTATCACATGTGTGAATTGCAAACAGTGTCATTGACAGTGTTGTGCATCAGATTATCCTACTCACAAATTGCGAGTTGCTAAGTCTCGCAATGTGTGACTCACAAAACCTGATCTTCGTACATGTGGCCATGAGTCACACATTTCAGGTGCTATGGCAACACCTGTGCCCATGCATTCTGTTAATGATCAGGTAAGACATTGTCAGCATAACACATTTCACTGTATCCACACAGCAAAGTGAGCAATCCATGTTTAGTGCTACACTGTCATCGTAACACAAACATGATCCCTGCCATTATGTTGGCAACGGGGGCATACCCGGCTTAGGGGACACTGCCAATGGGACAGTTCTTACTTACTTACAACTGTGCCACATCTGTCATGGACCAATGAAAGCATGATAATTGCAGACTGAAAATTGAGCCACATGTCCATCACACAGTGACTCAGTGTCCCTTGATGTACAAGCCATATTACCTGAGTCACTTGTATTGCAGTGCACCAGGGAAGTGCCAGGGAAAGTTTCACCCAAATACAAATCATGCCACGGAGTACCTTCTGAAATTGATTAGCCACATATGGTTGTATTAGGGTTTGGCACCACATGATTGTTAGGCCCAGTGCATGTGTGCAGATGTGTGGCTATCACTCACTGGAGTGTCAGTGTTAATCTGAGTTTGCAGTGGTATGTCTGTTGTACTGTCTACATGCAGGATCACCAGCTCACTCATGTAAAATGTTACACACTGTGATATGTTGTCCACACGTAGGTACAGTGATCTGACATTGACCGTATATTTCCTTTCCATGTCTTACAGATAGACCTGCCCCCATGCCATGAGGGAAGCGGCAAGATTTCAGGACCCAAACATATCCAGTAACTGTGATAATGTCTGTCCTGTGTAGGGATTGCGGCTGTTGTGTGAGTGACTCTTGTGTGTTGCACTCATTGCAAGATATGATGAGCTGGCACGTGATCTGATATGTTACTAGGCTGGATGGTGACATAGTGTTCCATGCAAGGGTCACCCATTCAAAAGCAGGGAGTCATATCTTGGGGGTCCTGTGCTGCACAATAGGCAGCAGAGGGTGAACAAGGTGATTAGTAGCCATATGCAGGCCCACATGTGACTTGGAAGTGCGCCAGTGTCAGTATATTGGCACTGGGTCATACCCTCATTCTAACTACACAGTGATGCATCAGTTTTCCCCAGAAATGTGTGCATCCCTGTCTTGTAATGTACGTGTTGGACTTTATGGGTAACTGTCCCCCAGCATCTAGCCCCATAAGTTGTATTCCATTTACGTGACACTTATGTGGTATGTAATAGGCATGCATGCAGGTCAAGGCCAGTTGTGTGCTGGCATCAGTATGGGTGTTTTGGGAATTGTGTTGGCAGATCAGGTGTTGATGGTTGTCCACAACTGGACACATGAATGTAGATGTGAATAACCTATAGATACCTTATTCCTAGGTGGCAGCCCTCCTCACAGGTGTTCCACTCACTAAATCCATGTATAAGTGGACATTCCTTTGTGGTTGTTCTCGAGAGCTGTGATGATGTATTGCATGCCCATCACCCCTGAGGCACAGAGGTATGGGAACAGCATATATGTAGGTAGATGTGATGGTCACAGTATAGATGACAGTCATCTCATTCAAGCATGCAAGTGCCCCAAACAACACTGACCCCTTATTATTAGCAACTGCATACCATCCTGCCAATTACATCTACTAATCACTAGTCTTGTGTGCTTTGAAGTTGACTCAGATGACAAAGATTAGTGGGCCTGGCCCATGTGAAGTAGTTGCTGCCTTTGCTTTGTGACACATTGCACTAAATCAATGCACAGATCACTTTATTTGGTACGACTATTGTTGTGCTTTGCAGTGGTGTAAACGACATGATGGGTAGGCAGTGTTGCCATTACATTCATCAGGGTCATTGTATTATGAGGACTGTGAGTCCGACTGCATATGCAAATCGAGGCAGAGTGTTAGATTATCACCTGTACATTGATCACACAATGATGACACCGATAGTTGCCTGTCTCATTCTTACAGCTGCCAACATGGGTGTTGCGGAAATCAGGGCGTTCCAAAAGAGGACAGTGCAATATCACCCCATCTTGGATGTTGAGTCTGGGTACCGCAAGATGGCACAACACTATCAAAGAGAGCGAGCCACAGGGGAATGACAGGATTCAGCCAAGGGGGACCTGCATTGGCCACAAAGAGTGTAGCCAGCACCACACCTACACAGGGGACCACAGCCGCCACCGTCACATCTGCCCCACCTGTTGCACCATCAAGCTCAGCACCACATCCCACCACTCCTTCTGCAATGGACATGTCGGCAATAGGGGAGCTCCAGAGGGACACGAAAAAGCTCCTCAAAAAGCTGGACAGTAGATAGAAGGATATTGACAGGAACACAAAGAGACTGAAGGCCATCAAAAAGACACTGAGGAGGGCCAACCTCTGAACTCTTACCCCCCCTCACCTCTAGTTCAGTTCCCTCCCTCCTCATAACTCATCAGGTTTTGTAGTGGGTTTAAGGGGTTTAGTGATAGGTTAGAGTAGGGTAGTTGTTTAGATAGGATAAGTAGGTTTTGGGGTGGTTTTTCATATTAGTACACGTTCGTTTGTGGGTGGGTGGGGGTTAAAGTTTGGGGCTTTTGTGTTTATATAAAAAAAAGTAAAAAAAAAAAAATATATATATATATATATATATATATATATATATATTTGTTTAGTATTAGGTCGTATATGTTTAGGTTAGTATATGTTGCCCTGCATGTGTCTGGTCATATAAGGGTGTGGGGGTCAAATGCTTAGAATGTGTTTTTAAATGTGGTAACTACGCTGAGCATAGGTTAATTAGGGCCAGTTGTGGGTAATGTATAGTTAGGATAGATCAGGTTAGTATAGGTGTGTTACATAGTTTTAAGTTCAGTTCCATGCATACATAATAACAATGTAGGTACTCCCTTACTGCATAAGTCATATGCTTGGAGCTCAGGGTCTTTGCATGAGTGTACAGTGCCAATTGTCTGTTGGCCTGTGAATTCTGTCCTGCATCCACATCTCTCTCTTGACATGTTCATTCCCACTTCCAACTGAGCTGTCACATTGCCAGCTACAACAAATCTAAATCTCAATACATCTGCCATCCATTGTACCCGCCACTCAACGTGACTGTGGTTCCTATGTATTGGATAGGTAACTCTACTTTTTAAGCTGTAATTATTTGGATCCTGTGTCATGATTTTGGGCACTGTGGGACATCTGCCTGCAGCCTGAAGTTAATGTCAACACTGCTAAAATGAGTAGTGCCAATTTCATATGAAGTCAAGTATAAACATTTCACACCAATGTGTTTTACTTGTACTCCCAGCTGACGTTATTGGCCAAGCACTCTTACACAGCCATTCCTGCTTCATGTAGTATGTGAGGCATGTATGTTTTAAAGCAAATGTCACATAAACGGAGACTTGGTTGTGGAGGAGGTGGCCAGCGTTGACGTTCATCATGTAGATACCTTGTGCATACATATCTGCCCACATTAGTTCTGCAATCTTGTTTTGACACTCTGTGACCATAGACATGTTGCACACATCACAAATCTCCAGCAAAGTAAATGTGTCACATTACACAGAGACAAAGTGGTTGTTTAGGTGCTGTTTATTTTAAAGTGTTGCAGTGCAATATTTACATAGTCCAGGTCTGTTAACCCATTAGTGTAAACCATTTTATTGTCACACAACACAAGTGCAAGGATGAGGGACATGTCATTGGACATGCTGAGGTGAAGTGTCGTCAGTGCAGGTAAAAATGAATTGCCAATGGAGTTGTGAGAGAAAATTGCAGTCCATAGTGAAAAGGTTAACAGTGTGTCGGTGAAGAGTGCATGTCACCAACTGTAGCAACACTGGCATGTTGTCAAGCACAGGACCAATGGAAATCACTGCCCATGTGGCATGGGCTGGTGATACCGGGTACTCCTACGGGTGAAGATGATCTGTTCCACATATTCATCCTCTGATGTGGGTGTCATCTCCTCTGCCCTTGATGGTGGTGGTGGGGTCGAGGGGGCCACAAACCCTTCAGTGGTTGGAGAAGTGGACACCAAATTCCTGGCACCTGCCATCTGTGGAACTATAAATGGCATCACTGAAGCAAGGGGGAGCTGCTGATTATTGAGTATGGCAGCAACATCCTGGTGGTAGGCAGCCATGTCTGCCCTGAGGGAGGCCAGTTCCCGGTGCATGGAGTCCTGCTTGTTGTCATGCATGCAACAGCATGATTGGGACGGCAGGTGTTGTGGCAACTCCCTCACAACAGTGGTTAGCTTACTCACACACTGCTGGACTTCATACAGTGGGTATTGTGTGCCTTGTTTGGCTGCTGTCTGTTCAGCGGATGTTATCATGCACATGCACATCCCCTCAAGGCTGGCTTCCATAGTTTGCATCCTCACCCGCACCTTCTTGGGCAGTTCCCACTGTACTCCCACTACTGTCCCCTCAAAGGTGGTCCCTGTGTCATCAGGGTTCTCAGTTGTGTTTGACCTGGCAGGTCGTACTTTTTTGGTGAGTCCTTTGGGATGGCTGCTACATGAATGCTCCTCTTTGTGACTGGAGGTGGTGGTGTCTGGAGGGTCCCATGACATCTTGGAGGGTTTCCTGGCTGATGGTTGTCAGCTGGTCATCCAGGTCATCAGGGTAGTCCAGGGCAGGCAGATCCACAGGAGAGCCATCGTCCTGTGCAATGAGATAATGTACAATTAGTGTGTCTGTGTTATGCCAGTTGTAATGTGACATCACTGACTTCCTATTGTTGGTACATTGTCATCTTGGTTCCCATGCAATGTTCCTGTCATTAACGTTTGCAGGCTCTCGGCCCTATTCCATACCTGCATGTCACATGTAGTGAAGGGCAGTTTGGGCAAGTGTCTGCATCACATCTTCTAAGTGTGGGTTCTGTCCAAATTGTGGATTACCACCTTCTTGTCCTCATCAACCCTCCATCTGCTTCCATTTGCATGGTGAGGCCTCTCAATGAATGTTGGTGTGATGATGCCACAGCACTACACATTACAATATGGCCCTGTCCCAGTCTTTAATTTTTCACAAATACCTGTGCAGTGCTGAAACCTAGCACCACACCATGAATGGCATTTCCATGAGACAATGCACATGTTACCATTGGTAGTTTCACATGTTGATGTTTGCATGTGTGTGCTACATTGCATTGCACTGATGGACCTGGCAGAGTTCTGTTTCCTCTTGTGACTGTGAGGGTGTGTTTGCCTTCCTACACACGTGTCCTCCCCCTCAATGCAGTTGTCTTCACACTATGATACCTGAGATGTTGCATGGTGGCATTGCAGCTATTGTGACACAGGCACAGGGGTAAACACAGGGATGGCCAGCATGGGTATGAGATTATTGATGTGTACACCATTATGTATGTGACAGTGCCAGATGGTTATTGAGTCTATGGACATGACAAGTTGACAGGCGTTGCACTTGGAAACGGATTGATGGGGATTGATCATGTAGTCATACTGAACTCTCATTTTGAATGTGTTTGTTCCATGGGCACCTAACTGCCATTCCCTAATTGACCAGCGCACACAACACAGGTAGTTGTGGAAAATGTTGTCACTGGGGAATGCTGCTTGAGCCAATAACTTGAGACTGGGCATTGTCCTCTAGTTTACATTCTGACAATACCCGCTGCCCTGTGACACCAGACCAGTTTTACGTTTTACCCTGCCCTTCTGGTCTGCTTCAGCATTTCCACCATTCTTGGCATGGTTGTGTATCCCAATGCAAAGGTTGTTGGTGTTGTGCTGTGCCCCTGAATGCCCCTGCACAGCCCATGCACCTGGCATGGGCAGTGCAGGGAGTCCCATTCCCTGCCTCTTTGCCCTTTCCACTGCCTGATTTACAGAGCTTCCATGCATTGTGTAGTAGGTCTGTGCCTCCCCCTTTTTGCGCTTGACATTTTGGCATTTTGGTACCCCATTCAACTTACCCTGCATATGTGTTGTTTCCTGGTAGTCTGCACTGTCCTGTCCTGCGATACCAGTGATGATTTCCTCAGGGATGACGGCTGCAGCCATCTCCTCTATCTCGTCCAGCTCCTCTTGTGGTGCTGGACTCCCACCTCCGCTCTGCAGTGCTGCCTTCCTGTTCCTTCCCATGTTCTCCTTTGTCCTCCGCTTGCAGTCATGCCAGTGTTTCTTGCACTCAGTGACAGTTTCCTGACCTCTGTCACACTGTTAATCTTGTCCACAATCTGCTGCCAAATTGCCTCTCTCCTTCCAATTGGCAATTTTGAGGTGATAAAGAGTTGATGCTGGTGCTCTGTTACTTCTCTCACCAATATTTCATGCTCCTCTGCGCTGAAGCAACACTTTCTCTTCTTCTTTTCTCTCCCCTGGGTCTTGTCAATGTCCTCCTGGCTGTGTCCTGGTTGTCTGGGGTCTCTCTGGGGTCAGTCCTGCCTTTGTGAATCCATCTTGCCTCTCCTTTGCACTGTATGCTTGTATGCGTCGCTTTTTGTAGCTATTGTGGGCAAAAATGGTGCATTTTCGTTTTTCAACATGTTTACATGTTGTAACCAGATTAGAGTCAGTTTTCCTGTGTTAACGTCATTTTGCCTTACAACAAGGCGCAATGGTTAGCATCAGGAAAAGTGACTCTAACCTATTGATAGCACCACCCAGCGTCATAGTATAAATATGACACACAGGTAGCGTTAAGAAATGCCGCTAGACAGGGCTAAACTTTTTGACAAAAAACTGTGTTAGTGCCAGATTTATCCTTCACGGAGAAGAGTTTTTCTTCAGAAGAATGACAAAGATCCATTTCAGATTGGGGCTTAGAAACATTTATGAACTTCTTCTGGGCCATAGCATGTCTAATCAATTGTTGTATTCAACCCACGCTCCCTCATGCCTACGTTCTGGCCTACTGCAACCATTGATCACAAATGGTGCCAACTTTATCTGAAATATTTTAGGTATTCCCCTGTTTAATTTTTTTTATTTTGCTCTTGTTTTTCCCCTTTCGTTTATTTCCTTTTTATATGTATTTGAGTGGGATTTTTTTGTTATGTTTTTACTTTTTATGTGTGATTTTTTATTAATTTTTTTACAAATTGTTCTGTAAGTTGAACCTGTTCACTCAGTGCCACAGGTCCCAAGTTTTTATCTCAGGTTTAAATTACTAAAACCTTTGACTGTACCTAACAAAATAGTGACTATAATTTTTGGTGGACAACCCCCCACTCTAAGAAAACACTTTCTCACAGCAAGTAAACATTTGTTCTTAAACTTTCTTTCCACAAAACATCTCCTCTTTCTCCAACCACCATTTGAAGGTGACCTGATATACATTGCATAACATTGATATCTTTCTTTACAATTAAGAACTTTGTGATGTCTCCCAGTATTCAAACAGCACCAACTATCCTCTCTCATCCCTCATCGGATAATCATGATGTTATTAAGGACTGCACATCAATATTCAATATGTACATTTGAAGAACTTCACCATGACAGACCCTCATCCATTCTTTTGCTTCATTTATAGCTGATACAAATCTTTTCAGTAAAGTTTAGAAGCCTAATCTACACCCTAATGATTACAAATTTGTATTTCATGTTCTCATTCTTTGCACTTGTATATAGTATGTACACATGATTAAGATATGTACTCTTGCATTGTAGGCACCAATGTGAGATAGTTCATGGTGTAACAGGCATGTTTGTCTTTATTAGACATAAAATAAGATTTCTTTCACTTTGTGTAATTACACTCTAATCACACCAAAAAGTTCATCAAATGCACCATTTTTTATACAATTTTACTGTAAATGCAAGGGATCAATAGAACCTGAGCAGCTGTTTGCAGTGCTTTTATTCTTTGCTCTTTTTTTTTAGAGGTAAAGGCGTCCTCTTGTTAAAGTTTCACACAGGCATGCATTTCATCTTATAATATAGCACAACATTGCAGGTTACAATTTGTGTAATTTCACTGAAACTTCATGTAATTACACAAACATAATGCACATGAATTTTTCACATCCTTACTTCTGACCTTTCAGAGCCAAACTAGAGATACCCATCAACTCTGTGTCTCCTATCTTTCAGTTGCTTCATGTTCTACAACTGGTGATAACGTTTGCTTTTTTGGAATACAAAGTGTGTCCAACAACAGTCAAAGCCCTTGAGGTATTGATCAAAGGTCATATTTATATATATATATATACATATATAACAGATTCTGAGACAAAGTAAATCCTGGAGGACTCCACATAAAACTGATGCGCTCATATGTCAGGACAGAGAGCCAGTCGAAGTTCCTTGAAAGGGGACTTTAAGACTATGAAATCGGGGCAATTGGATGAGATGTACCTCAGCATGTTAAACAGCAACATATTTCCTCAGACACATTAGATGTGAATCTTCCTGCTTCTACATTCTATTTATTTTATCTGTAGTATGCTCTGTGGTGCCATATAATGATAAATGTACTAAATCATATCTATACTTGCAGCAGTCCCGAATTGTCTTTAAAATGCCTCACAACCAGCAGTATGGCATGACCAATGTGCTCTGGAACTTGTCTCTTGCCAGCTGAAATGTGCATAGGATTTTCTTGTTAAAGCAAGATAGTGCAGTACTTCACAAGACAGGGATGGTTTAGAGCTGTGGGCAACTATTACAGCAAAACGATCATACCTGCAGTATTCTCATCCCAAGAGGGTGTGAATTATAGAGTCTATGAGGTCTCCAAAATTGAACAGATCAAGGTGATCACATTAATTCATACTTTCGTGCCATAAGTAGGAAAGACCAATTTCTGTCCTTGTACTTTTACCATTGTTCAGAAAGGGTTGGAAGTTTGGTTGAAACAGATGGCCATTACATAGCCATCTACACACAATAATTAGCTTCTTCAAGATTAAAGTTCAAACCCCTCAATTATCTGTACTGTGCTGGGATAATTTTTTGCAAATCTTATAGTTAGTTGATAATTTGTTCCACTGGAAAGCCTTGAAATAACATAAGTCACACTTAGGGGGTCATTCTGACCCTGGCGGTCGGTGACCGGCAGGGTCACCGACCACGGGAGCACCGGCAACAGGCTGGCGGTGCTCCGTCGAGCATTCTGACCGCGGCGGTTCAGCCGCGGTCAGAAACGGAAAGTCGGCGGTCTCCCGCCGACTTTCCGCTGCTCGGGAGAATCCTCCATGGCGGCGGAGCACGCTCCGCCGCCATGGGGATTCAGACACCCCTACCGCCATCCTGTTCCTGGTGGGTCTCCCGCCAGGAACAGGATGGCGGTAGGGGGTGCCGCGGGGCCCCTGGGGGCCCCTGCAGTGCCCATGCCCATGGCATGGGCACTGCAGGGGCCCCCCTAAGAGGGCCCCACTGTGTATTTCAGTGTCTGCAATGCAGACACTGAAATACGCGACGGGTGCAAACTGCACCCGTCGCACATACCCACTCCGCCGGCTCCATTCGGAGCCGGCTTCCTCGTGGGGAGGGGTTTCCCGCTGGGCTGGCGGGCGGCCTCCTGGTGGTCGCCCGCCAGCCCAGCGGGAAAGCCTGACTGGCCTCCGCAGTCTTTCGACCGCGGAGCGGCCATATGGCGGTTCCCGCGAGGCGGGCGGCTACCGCCGCCCGCCTCACTCGGAATCAGGCCCTTAGTCTGTATAGCTTATATAAAGATGATGAAGGTGATGCCCACTGACGTGAAATTGCCTTGGATGCAAGCCCTGCTCATTACTAAAGTTATTGTTTGCAGGCAACACAAATGAGGGCGTTAGATTTCAAGAAATTGTAATGTTTTTTTTTTTGTTTTTTTTTTGTGGGGTAGTTAAACTATGTGTGTGTGTGTGTAAAAGCAATTGCTCATGAAGTACGAACTGGTTCAATGATATCCTATGAGGAGGTAATGATTTTAATCAGATCTAGGACTGTGTGTGGAAAAAAAATAATTACCTACATAATCAAAACAGCTCTTGGACAGTTGTTTAGCGTGAGAGCACACTTTTCCCAAGTGGTACGTTTTT